>NC_091977.1:50750788-51091860 GCF_044704955.1 Pristiophorus japonicus
CATAGCAACAACTTGCCTCCAATCCCCGCCCAAAGGCTGTCCAGTCGAGAGAGAGAGAAAAAAATAATCCGGGGACCGAGAATGGGACACGACTGGGAGAATGGGGACCGAGAAGGGGACCGGACTGACAAGCCCTTTGGGCGGGGTTGGAGGTAAGTTGCTGCTATGTGTTTTTCAATTCTTTTATAATGTGTTGGGAGCTGGCTTTATGCTTCATTTTGCAGCCTCAGCTCGCATTGTGTCCCTGGTTACCATGGCAGCATGATCTTTTTGGTGCAGTTCAAGGTGCAACCCTCAAAACTAAAGGTCGGGTTACGCCATGCCAAAATGAAGAAATCCAACGGGGAAACTTATAATTTTTTTTTTGCTGCAATTAGGCCCCCAAAAATTGGGCGTAATTCTTCAAGTACGCCAAAAAAAATGCTTTGGGGAAAATTGAGCCCATAAACACCATACTTTTAGGAATGCCTTGGAAAGAGTGCAGAGGAGATTTACCGGCATGGTTTCAGGGATGAGGGACTTCAGTTTTGTTGAGGTTGTTCTCCTTACAGCAGAGAAGGTTAAGGGGAGATTTAATAGAAATATTCAAAATTATGCAGCATTTTGATATAGCAAATGAGAAGAAGCTGTTTCCAATGGCAGAAGGGTCAGTAACCAGAGAACACAGATTTAAGATAATTAGCAAAAGAAAAGAGGGGAGGTAAGGAAATTATTTTACAGCGAGTTGTTATGATCTGGAATGCACTGCCTGAAAGGGCAGTGGAAGCAGATTCAATAATAATTTTCAAAAGGTAGTTATGTATATATACTTGAAAAGGAAAAATTTGCAGAGCTATGGGGAAAGAGCAGGAGACCAATTGGATATCTCTTTCAAAAATCTGGCACAGTCATGATGGGCCAGATGGCCTTCTTCTGTATTCGATGATTCTATGACATCAAGTTACAGCTGACTGATGACATTGAGTCTGTCTGTTAGATAATCCAAAGAGCCCCTGAAGTGCTTTCTGTATTTACCACTGAGGTAGACAGAAACAATTGCAAACAATCAATATTTGATTGTCAAAGGAGATGAGAAAATACACTTGAATTTCTATAAAATCCGCCACCGCTTGGAGTGCCACCCAAAAAAACGCTAATATTATTAAATTAACGCCTGGTGGGAAAAATGGGACTTGCACGCAGATTCTCGGCAGAAAACGTGATCCTGGGCAAATTGGGCGGTTCTTGATCAAATTAGGCGCTACTTACTCAAATTTAGTCCAATTTGGGCCTAGGGAGGGGGCAAAACACACAAAATAATTTTTCCAAAAAGTAAAAAAATCAGAACATTCTCGGGAGCCTTTTCCACTTAATCGCTGTAAAAGAATTTTACAAGAATAATAAAAATCACTTTAATTTAGCTTTTTTTGCAGGGCTACTTACCTACCGCCCAGCTCTGGTTGCTTTCGCGTGGGCAGTTTTTTTTTCTACTCCTCTATGGGTCACCACTGAGACCAAACTTGGGCGGTAGCATTTTTTTCGGCAATGCTCGCCGGCGGTCCGCTCCCCAGCGGTATTTTGAAACCGCCTGCGGAACTCTGTGAAATTTTGTGGAAATTCTGGGCAGGGTGGTTTTCCACCAAAAACGAGCAGTACCACCGAGAAAATCCGGCAGAAATGGAGTGGAAATTCTAGCCCATAGTGTTATCGTCCATGATGCTGTGTCATCTCAAAGCCGTGGGGCGAGGGAAAAGAGAGTAAAGTAGCCAATAGAAACATAGAAAATAGGTGCAGGAGTAGGCCATTCGGCCCTTCTAGCCTGCACCGCCATTCAATGAGTTCATGGCTGAACATGCAACTTCAGTACCCCATTCCTGCTTTCTCACCATACCCCTTGATTCCCCTAGTAGTAAGGACTTCATCTAACTCCTTTTTGAATATATTTAGTGAATTGGCCTCAACAACTTTCTGTGGTAGAGAATTCCACAGGTTCACCACTCTCTGGGTGAAGAAATTCCTCCTCATCTCAGTCCTAAATGGCTTCCCCCTTATCCTTAGACTGTGTCCCCTGGTTCTGGACTTCCCCAACATTGGAAACATTCTTCCTGCATCTAACCTGTCTAACCCCGTCAGAATTTTAAACGTTTCTATGAGGTCCCCTCTCATTCTTCTGAACTCCAGTGAATACAAGCCCAGTTGATCCAGTCTTTCTTGATGGGGTCAGTCCCGCCATCCCGGGAATCAGTCTGGTGAACCTTCGCTGCACTCCCTCAATAGCAAGAATGTCCTTCCTCAGGTTAGGAGACCAAAACTGTACACAATACTCCAGGTGTGGCCTCACCAAGGCCCTGTACAATTGTAGCAACACCTCCCTGCCCTTGTACTCAAATCCCCTCGCTATGAAGGCCAACATGCCATTTGCTTTCTTAACCGCCTGCTGTACCTGCATGCCAACCTTCAATGACTGATGTACCATGACACCCAGGTCTCGTTGCACCTCTCCTTTTCCTAATCTGTCACCATTCAGATAATAGTCTGTCTCTCTGTTTTTACCACCAAAGTGGATAACCTCACATTTATCCACATTATACTTCATCTGCCATGCATTTGCCCACTCACCTAACCTATCCAAGTCGCTCTGCAGCCTCATAGAATCCTCCTTGCAGCTCACACTGCCACCCAACTTAGTGTCATCCGCAAATTTGGAGATACTACATTTAATCCCCTCGTCTAAATCATTAATGTACAGTGTAAACAGCTGGGGCCCCAGCACAGAACCTTGCGGTACCCCACTAGTCACTGCCTGCCATTCTGAAAAGTCCCCATTTACTCCTACTCTTTGCTTCCTGTCTGACAACCAGTTCTCAATCCATGTCAGCACACTACCCCCAATCCCATGTGCTTTAACTTTGCACATTAATCTCTTGTGTGGGACCTTGTCGAAAGCCTTCTGAAAGTCCAAATATACCACATCGACTGGTTCTCCCTTGTCCACTCTACTGGAAACATCCTCAAAAAATTACAGAAGATTTGTCAAGCATGATTTCCCTTTCACAAATCCATGCTGACTTGGACCTATCATATTACCTCTTTCCAAATGCACTGCGATGACATCCTTAATAATTGATTCCATCATTTTACCCACTACCGATGTCAGGCTGACCGGTCTGTAATTCCCTATTTTCTCTCCCTCCTTTTTTAAAAAGTGGGGTTACATTGGCTACCCTCCACTCCATAGGAACTGATCCAGAGTCAATGGAATGTTGGAAAATGACTGTCAATGCATCCACTATTTCCAAGGCCACCTCCTTAAGTACTCTGGGATGCAGTCCATCAGGCCCTGGGGATTTATCGGCCTTCAATCCCATCAATTTCCCCAACACAATTTCCCGACTAATAAGGATTTCCCTCAGTTCCTCCTCCTTACTAGACCCTCCGACCCCTTTTATATCCGGAAGGTTGTTTGTGTCCTCCTCAGTGAATACCGAACCAAAGTACTTGTTCAATTGGTCCGCCATTTCTTTGTTCCCCGTTATGACTTCCCCTGATTCTGACTGCAGGGGACCTACGTTTGTCTTTACTAACCTTTTTCTCTTTACATATCTATAGAAACTTTTGCAATCCGCCTTAATGTTCCCTGCAAGCTTCTTCTCGTACTCCATTTTCCCTGCCCTAATCAAACCCTTTGTCCTCCTCTGCTGAGTTCTAAATTTCTCCCAGTCCCCGGGTTCTCTGCTATTTCTGGCCAATTTGTATGCCACTTCCTTGGCTTTAATGCTATCCCTGATTTCCCTTGATAGCCACGGTTGAGCCACCTTCCCTTTTTTATTTTTACGCCAGACAGGAATGTACAATTGTTGTAGTTCATCCATGCGGTCTCTAAATGTCTGCCATTGCCCATCCACAGTCAACCCCTTCAGTATCATTCGCCAATCTATCCTAGCCAATTCACGCCTCATACCTTCAAAGTTACCCTTCTTTAAGTTCTGGACCATGGTCTCTGAATTAACTGTTTCATTCTCCATCCTAATGCAGAATTCCACCATATTATGGTCACTCTTCCCCAAGGGGCCTCGCACAACGAGATTGCTAATTAATCCTCTCTCATTACACAACACCCAGTCTAAGATGGCCTCCCCCCTAGTTGGTTCCTCGACATATTGGTCTAAAAAACCATCCCTTATGCACTCCAGGAAATCCTCCTCTACCGTATTGCTTCCAGTTTGGTTAACCCAATCTATGTGCATATTAAAGTCGCCCATTATAACTGCTGCACCTTTATTGCACGCACCCCTAATTTCATGTTTGATGCCCTCCCCAACATCACTACTACTGTTTGGAGGTCTGTACACAACTCCCACTAACGTTTTTTGTCCTTTGGTATTCTGCAGCTCTACCCATATAGATTCCACATCATCCAAGCTAATGTCCTTCCGAACTATTGCCTTAATTTGCTCCTTAACCAGCAATGCTACCCCACCTCCTTTTCCTTTTATTCTATCTTTCCTGAATGTTGAATACCCCTGGATGTTGAGTTCCCAGCCCTGATCATCCTGGAGCCACGTCTCCGTAATCCCAATCACATCATATTTGTTAACATCTATTTACACAGTTAATTCATCCACTTTATTGCGGATACTCCTTGCATTAAGACACAAAGCCTTCAGGCTTGTTCTTTTAACACCCTTTGTCCTTTTAGAATTTTGCTGTACAGTGGCCCTTTTTGTTCTTTGCCTTGGGTTTCTCTGCCCTCCACTTTTCCTCATCTCCTTTCTGTCTTTTGCTTTTGCCTCCTTTTTGTTTCCCTCTGTCTCCCTGCATTGGTTCCCATCCCCCTGCCATATCAGTTTAAATCCTCCCCAACAGCACTAGCAAACACTCCCCCTAGGACATTGGTTCCGGTCCTGCCCAGGTGCAGACCGTCCGGTTTGTACTGGTCCCACCTCCCCCAGAACCGGTTCCAGTGCCCCAGGAATTTGAATCCCTCCCTGTTGCACCACTGCTCAAGCCACGTATTCATCTGCGCTATCCTGCGATTCCTACTCTGACTATCACGTGGCACTGGTAGCAATCCCGAGATTACTACTTTTGAGGTCCTACTTTTTAATTTAGCTCCTAGCTCCTTAAATTCGTTTCGTAGGACCTCATCCCTCTTTTTACCTATGTCGTTGGTACCAATGTGCACCACGACAACTGGCTGTTCTCCCTCCCTTTTTAGAATGTCCTGCACCCGCTCCGAGACATCCTTGACCCTTGCACCAGGGAGGCAACATACCATCCTGGAGTCTCGGTTGCGGCCGCAGAAACGCCTATCTATTCCCCTCACCATTGAATCCCCAATCACTATTGCTCTCCCACTCTTTTTCCTGCCCTCCTGTGCAGCAGAGCCAGCCACGGTGCCATGAACTTGGCTGCTGCTGCCCTCCCCTGATGAGTCATCCCCCTCAACAGTACCCAAAGCAGTGTATCTGTTTTGCAGGGGGATGACCACAGGGGACTCCTGCACTACCTTCCTTGCACTGCTCTTCCTGTTGGTCTTCCATTCCCTATCTGGCTGTGGACCCTTTCCCTGTGGTACGACCAACTCGCTACACGTGATACTCACGTCATTCTCAGCATCGTGGATGCTCCAGAGTGAATCCACCCTCAGCTCCAACTCCGCAACGCGGTCTGTCAGGAGCTGGAGGTGGATACACTTCCCGCACACGTAATCGTCAGGGACACCGGAAGTGTCCCCGAGTTCCCACATGGTACAGGAGGAGCATAACACCCGACCGAGCTCTCCTGCCATGACTTAACCCTTATATACACTTAAATTGGCAACAACAGTGTTAAAAGTTACTCACTGATATAGAAGAGAAAAAAGAAAAACTACTCACCAATCACCAGCCAATCACTTACCCTCTTGGCTGTGACGTCACCTTTTGATTTCTTTCTACTTCTTTTTTGCCTTCTCCCTGTAGCTGCACAAGTACGCCTTTTATAGGCCGCTCCACGCACCTCCTCGACGCTATATTATAGGAAGCCACGGTGATTAGAGCCAGAACAATGACAATGTGAGGAGGAAAAGCGGGATAGCAATCAGCAGCTATTGTTACAACAAGTGAATTTTCTTGGCAAAAACTGCTGAAAATTGAGAGAAATTGCTAAAATGGTGAGCAATTGTGAGGAATATCTTTCTGGTGGTCCCAGTCTGTTCCTGCCCCCACCCCCTTTGCCAGTACAGCAAAGTGTGCTCTGATTAAAATCAAACTGCTGCTGAGAGTGGAAGGAAACAAGTCATGGTCGGTAAGGTAAATGATCAAAGCACAACATCCCATGGTAAATCTGTGATTTTCACCCAAGCGCATAACTTTCTCGTCAACTCCTGTATTCGGTGTGTTTTGAAGTGCAGTATTTTCTTGGGCCATGAAGGAAGTTTCTGTAACAGCTGCTTGTACAGCCAACATGCACATTGCTCTGCTTCCTGCCGCTTTAAATTCTAATTTTAAACCGCACCGATAAGCTGACCACTTTACACCGCATGACTTGTACCAGCTTCTAATATAAGGGTACGTTGTTCCTTTTTTTTAATGAATCTGCAGTGAATTCAGACACTGCCTGATGTACTCAATTGGTTGCAAAAAAGTAATTGCATCTGGTGTAGTAACTGTGTGCTGTTGGTGTCCGCTGGTTTGAATATACCCTGTACTTATTTTACTGATTTGAATCTCATGGCTTCGAGGAATCATATTTAAGAAACAAAAGTGAAAATCAATTGTGTTATGTCAAGAACTAAGCAGTGGAACATGTAGTGTAAATAGCTTCCATGCGGACTTCAGTATCCTGAATATACAGGGAATGTATGCTAATCATGTATTAGTAAGCATCAGTAGCAATAATGTATCAATGAAATATAAGATATTGATTGAAAGATTGTCCAGCAAAACTGTAATCGAACAGTGGGCTGCTTTTTAAAGAGGAGATGGTTCAGGTATAGTCGAGGTACATTCCCACAAGGGGGAAGGTAGGGCAACTAAAGTCAGAGCTCCCTGGATGAAGGTAGAGATAGAGAGTAAGATGAGGCAGAAAAAGGCGGTGTATGACAGATGTCAGGTTGAGAATACAAGTTAGAAACAGGCTGAATATAGAAGGTTCAGAGGAGAAGTGAAGAATGAAATAAGAGAGAGTATGAGAATAGACAGGTAGATAACAACATAAAAGGAAATCCAAAAGCCTTCTATAGGGATATAAATAGTAAACGGGTTGTAAGAGATGGGGTGGGCCGATTAGGGACCAAAAAGGAGTCCTACACATGGAGGCTGAGGGCATGGCTGAGGTACTAAATGAGTACTTTGCATCTGTCTTTACCAAGGAAGATGATGCTAACAAAGTGATGGTGCAAAAGGAGATAGTTGCAATACTGGATGGGCTAAAGAGGAGGTACTAGAAAGGCTGGCTGTACTTAAATTGGATAAATCACCAGGACTGGATGGGATGCATCCTAGGATGCTGAGGGAAGTTAAGGTGGAAATTGCCATAATTGGCCATAATCTTCCAATCCTCCTTGGATACGGGGCTGGTGCCAGAGGACTGGAGAATTGCAAATGTTATATCCTTGTTCAAAAAAGGGTGTAAGGATAAACCCAGAAACTACAGGCCAATCAGTTTAACCTTGGTAGTGGGGAAGGTTTTAGAGACAATAATCCGGGTCAAAATTAACAGTCAATTGGACAAGTGTGGATTAATTAAGGAAAGCCAGCATGGATTTGTTAAAGACAAACCGTGTTTAACTAACTTGATTGGATTTTTTGATGAGGTAATAGAGAGGGTTGATGAGGTCAATGGGGTTGATGTGGTGTACATGGAATTCCAAAAGGCATTTGATAAAGTGCCACATAATAGACTTTCCAGCAAAGTTAAAGCCCAAGGAATAAAAGGGATGGATTTGAAATTGGCTTAGTGACAGGAAACAGAGAGTAGTGGTGAATGGTTGTTTTTTGGACTGGAGGAAGGTATACAGTGGTGTTCCCCAGGAGTCGATACTAGGATTACTGCAGATGACACAAAACTTGGAAGTATAGTGAACAGTGAGGAGGATAGTGAAAAACTTTAAAAAGACAAAGACAGGCTGGTGGAATTGGCAGATGAAATTTAACACAGAAAAGTGTGAAGTGATACATTTTGGTTGGAAGAACGAGGAGAGGCAATATAAACTAAAGGATACAATTCTAAAGGGGGTGCATGAACAGTGAGACCTGTGGGTATATGTGCACAAATTGTTGGGTGGCAGGGCAGGTTGATGTGGTTAAAAAATACAGGTTCCTGGGCTTCATAAATACAAAATTGAATACAAAAGGAAGGAAGTTATGATGAACTTTTATAAAACACTAGTTCGACTGCAACTGGAGTATTGTGTCCAATTTTGGCCACCATACTTTAGGAAGAATATAAAGGCCTTGGAGAGGGTGCAGAAAAGATTTACAGGAATGGTTCCGGGGGGGAGGGACTTCAGTTACATGGATAGACTGGAGAAGCTGGGGCTGTTCTCCTTGGAGCAGAGAAGGTTGAGGGGAGATTTGATAGAGGTGATCAAAATCATGAGGGGTCTGGACAGGGTAGAGAGAGAGAAACTGTTCCCATTGGCAGAAGGGTCGAGAACCAGAGGACACAGATTTAAGGTAATTGGCAGACGAACCAAAGGCGACATGAGGAAAAACATTTTCATGCAGCAAGTGGTTACGATTTGGAATGCACTGCCTGAGAGGGTGGTGGAGGTAGATCCTTGTAACAAGTGCTCTACTCAGAACTCCTTCATGGCAAACCAGCCAAAGGTGGGCAGCGGAAATGCTACAAGGACACCCTCAAAGCCTCCCTGATAAAGTGCGACATCCCCACTGACACCTGGGAATCCCTGGCCCAAGACCGCCCTAGGTGGAGGAAGTGCATCCGAGAGGGCGCTGAGCACCTCGAGTCTCAACGCTGAGAGCATGCAGAAATCAAGCGCAGACAGCGGAAAGAGCATGCGACAAACCAGTCCCACCCACCCCTTCCCTCAACGACTATCTGTCCCACCTGTGACAGGGACTGTGGCTCTCGTATTGGACTGTTCAGCCACCAAAGAACTCACTTCAGGAGTGGAAGCAAGTCTTCCTCGATTCCAAGGGACTGCCTATGGTGATGATGGGTGGAGGTAGATTCAATTGTGGCTTTCAAAAAGGAATTGGATAAGTACCTGAAGGAAAAGAATTTGCAAGGCTATAGGGAAAGGGTGGGGGATTGGGATTAGCTTATGTGCTCTTGCAGACGGTCGAATGGCGTCCTCCTGCATTATAACCATTCTATGATTCTATGAGCGAAAAGGTGGTATTTCAGTCAACATTGGCGGGTTGGATTTTCTTGAGCCTTAATGCATGTCAATGGAACTATGTGATTGAATTAGTACCATACATTTATTGCTAGCTGATCTTTAAGCTTTTTAAGGTATTATATTTTAATTAATGGCCACCGATGAATTAACATGTTGATGTCATGGAGCACGTTGAAGTCATTGAGTTCATATGTGACAACGGCATGGATGAGGTTTTCAGTGGCAGATGGGCCGAATTAGTTGCTGGAGTGGAGGCAATGTTTTGGAGGGGATATGGGATCAGAAACTCAACTTGGGGAGCTGCCTTTTTTTTAGTTCTCGAGGTTAGCTGAGGTCCAAAGCTGCGAGTAAGAGGTTTGTAAAAAGAAAAGCAGAACTTGCAAGAGTTTCACAGCTGTTCATTTGAAAGGAAGTCGGAGAGCACCTCTTGGACACCCCTGCTTTACAGATGTAGTGTTTCACTTCGGAATTTACTTCACACAGCACGTATATGATAATGGTGAATTTTTAAAGATCTAAATTTTGCCTTCAATCTTCATCCAACCAACTGGAAAAATGTAGAGTATGGGGGTAATACAGCAGTGTAGGTTTTATGTTACTTAATTATAGAGATAAGGCAGTTGGCTACCTCCAAGAAGGAATTGCTTTTGTGAGGGGTACTGTGCAAATTGGCTGCCGCGTTTCCCACATTACAACAGTGACTATACTGCAAAAGTACTTCATTGGCTGTAAAGTGCTTTGAGATGTCCGGTGGCCGTGAAAGGTACTGGATAAATCGAAGCCTTCTTTCTTATTAATGTGGAAATCCCCATTTAAAAAAAAATTAAGTTCCAATTACAATCAGTTGCATAAGTGTAGTGCTCACATTATTGTGGTTAAAGGCCCAACCATCCTGAGCTATCAGGCCCTCCATGGCCAGGCCTTGTGGCCTGTGGAGTTGTGGTGTAATACTTGTCAATCTATTTGTGTAGCACTCTGCTCTATTGATCAAGGAAACACATGCTGTCTTCAGATTCTAGTGTTCAGTTCTTGGTCCTTCACACACACCAAGACTTTCTTCAGTTTTCAGCATTGGCATTTTTTTCACCCCCCACCGCCCTACTTCCTCTTTCCTGCTATTCAAATGCCAATGAGATACCACTGCAATCAAAAAGCTAACTTAAAAGCAGCAAGCAGACAGTAACTTTTGCATGCAATAAACATCCTGTCCCTAGATAGAGGGTAGACATTGTCTAGCCATGCAATTGTAACATCTCAAAAGGATACATTTTACAAAATGCTTAGTTACTATCAGGAGCTCTGTAGCATCACTGGACCCAGGCTGGTCTTGGAACCTGTACATCATTTCCATGTTTTGCTGAATTCTATAAGAAATTGTTTGTTCCCTGGTAATGAATGTATGTTTATGCTAATTTCACCTGCTAACGCAATCACTGACCAGGCTTGCATATGAAGTGTGGCCACTTGGACAAAGTACCAAAGGGTGTTTAGCAAACCTTAGCAAGGAGTCAACGCCTTTTGTGGGGAAGGGAAAAAAATTGACAGAAGCAAAAAAACTTCTACATTGAGTTTTGGAAGCTGAATTAGATGCTGTGATTGAAAAAAGCTATCAATCTAGATGAGTCTGTCACATGGCCTTCCTTATCTATGCTCTATTTGCAGCTATAAAATGCTTTGTTACACTAGGCTATAAAACATGCAATAAAACCTGTTTAGTAACAGTAATAAAGAAACATTAATCTCCATGATTATTTATTATGCCTGAAACCTGTGCTGAAATGAGGTGCCTTACAAAGATCTAAGGAATGTGCCCGAAAAGATATATAGTCTACACCTCTCAATTCAAAGTCTCACTTCAGTCTCTCAATTTAAAGTCTCTTAATTCAAGCGATCTGGTACTTAAAATTTGTTTTAGTACTAAATTTCTACTTTCCTGTTATTAATTTGTCACTATGGAATCCAATAGGGAATTCAGGAGAAACTTATTTACTCGGAGAGAGTGGTTGGAATGTGAAACTTGCTTCCGCATGAAGTAGTTGAGGTGAATAGCATAGATACATTCAAGGGGCAGCTAGATAAGTAATTGAAGGATATGCTGATGGAGTTAAATGGAGTAGGGTGGGGGGGTTAAATGGAGTAGGGTGGAGGGGAGGTTAAATGGAGTAAGGTGGGGGGGGGGTTAAATGGAGTAGGGTGGAGGGGAGGTTAAATGAAGTAGGGTGGAGGGGAGGTTAAATGGAGTAAGGTGGGGGGTGTTAAATGGAGTAGAGTGGGTGGAGAGGGTTAAATGGAGTAGGGGGAGGGTTAAATGGAGTAGGGTGGGGAGGGTTAAATGGAGTGGGTGGAGAGGGTTAAATGGAGTAGGGGGGAGGGTTAAATGGAGTAGGGTGGGGAGGGTTAAATGGAGTGGGGGGGGTTAAATGGAGTAGAGTGGGTGGAGAGGGTTAAATGGAGTAGGGGGGAGGAGGCTTATGTGCAGGCAATTGTGCGGAATGGTTTGTTTCTGTGCTGTAAATTCTATGTAATTGGAAAATTCAATTAGACAGTTTGGATGGTTTAATATAATTCATTGCCATTTTTTGTAAGATTAGTTGAAAGATGAAATTTCTCTCGTCCACCTATTGCGATCTTACCGTCTGGACGATGGGAAGATGAAGTTTCCATTGTCAGCTGTCAAGCGTTGCTCCATGATAATTCAACAGAGTGTATTTCTGTGGGGCTGGAGTGGTTTTGCCAGTTACGTAAGTTTTTCCATCCTTTTCTCTTCCCCGCCCCCCCTTCCCATCAAAATAGCACTGTGCTACTTCACTCTAATCCTATCTCGGGCCTGACTGAAAAAGATGAACTTGACCTAGTGAAAGTTACTGAGGTTGACTGCCAATCAAGTTTTGGATGACCTAACTCCCCAGAGATCTATAAAAGAGCATCATAAATCATTTGGCTAGGAGTTTTTTTTAAACTGAGTTGAGAGTATTTCTTAATTCACTGATATGCACAAATTATGATTGTGTGCATGTTGGCCAGTTCTTTTGGGCCCAAGTTTCCACACGAAAAAAAACGGGCGCCCCTCCGAGCTGGGTGCCCGTTTTTCGCGCCTAAAACGGCACCTAAAAAAAAACCTCGCGATTCTCGAGTGCTTTGCAGCTCCTTGTCTGCCTGGCACGGCGCCCAGGGGGGCAGAGCCTACACTCGCGCCGATTTTGTAAGTGGGAGGGGGCGGGTACTATTTAAATTAGTTTTTTTCCTGCCGGCAACGCTGCGCGTTGGAGCGTTCGCGCACGCGCAGTGTGAAAAAAACATTGGCACTCGGCCATTTTTGTAGTTCTTTGTAGCTGTTTAGTTTTTGAACATTTTTTTATAAAAGTACATTGCCATCAGCACTGAGGCTTCTTGTAGCAGTGAGAAGGCTGCAGGAAGCCTCAGAAAGTTGAGGCAGCCGTTTCCCGACAACCTCCCCCTTTTGCCGTCGGGAAATGGCTCCTCAATTTTTGAGGCTTCCTGCAGCCTTCTCTCTACCCCCCCCCGCGTTCGGTCGGCTCCCCCCCCCCCGCGCATTCGCTCGGCTCCCTCCCTCCCCCCCCCCGCGCATTCGCTCGGCTCCCTCCCTCCCCCCCCCCCCCCCCCCCCCCCGCATTTGGTCGGCGTCCCCCCCGGTGAATTCGCTCGGCTCCCTCCCTCCCCCCCCCCCCCCCCCCCCCCCCCCCCGCGTTTGGTTGGCTATCTCCTCTCCCTCCCCCCGCGTTCGGTTGGCTATCTCCTCTCCCCCCCCCCCCCCCCGCGTTCGGTTGGCTATCTCCTCTCCCCCCCCCCCCGCGTTCGGTTGGCTATCTCCTCACCCCCCCCCCCCCCCCCCCCGCGTTCGGTTGGCTCTCTCCTCACCTCCCCCCCCCCCCCCCCCCCCGCGTTTGGTCAGCTTCTCCCGCCCCCCCCCCCCCCCCCCCCCCTGCGTTCGGTCGGCTCCCTCCTCCCCTCCCTCCTGCCCGCATTCGGTAACGGCTGCCTTGTTTTGTGACGCTTGCTGCAGAATTCTCCCTGGCTGAAGCACTTTCACACAGGTAGGAAGATGGTTTATTTAATCTTTTCTTTGCTTATAATTGTTTATTCAGGTTGGATTTATTTGTATAATAATTGTACAAGTATAAATAAGGATTTATTGTAGAATTTAATGAGTTCCCCTCCCCCCCACCTCATTCTGGACGCCTGATTTGTAACCTGCGCCTGATTTTTTTAATGTGTAGAACAGGTTTTTTCAGTTCTACAAAAATCTTCACTTGCTCCATTCTACTTTAGTTTGGAGTACGTTTTCACTGTGGAAACTTTCAAATCAGGCGTCAGTGGCCGGACACGCCCCCTTTTGAAGAAAAAATTCTGTTCCAAACTAGAACTGTTCTAACTGACTAGAACTGCAGAAAAAAAAATGTGGAGAATTGCGATTTCTAAGATAGTCCGTTCTCCACCAGTTGCTCCTAAAAATCAGGCGCAAATCATGTGGAAACTTGGGCCCATTGATACTATTCTCTCAAATAGTTCATTTATTAAGAGTTTTCAGTGCTCATTTAAAAAAAAATGGTACTTATTTCAGACTTTTTTTTTGGTTGCATTAAATTGAACCTTCTTGATGTTTCTGTCTTTCTTTAGTTTAAAATAAATGGTAAAATTAGGTGCAACCCCCACCACCCCCAAGGTAGAGCAATATTGTTTCATCCCAGTCTGGCCCATTTTGCTGCTGTTTTGACAGATTGAGTTAAGAAAACGAACAAATTTTAGGGAAACATTGGGTCAGCATTTACTGTAACCAGCAAATGAACAGTGCCTACTCTTGGTTGAGACTTGCCCGTTTAACTTCCATGAGCTTTTTACACTGGAAGTTGGGGATCCAAAAGATGGGGCGCCCTCTACAGGGAATCTGTGACCTGTGTGAACAGGGCAAGCAACTGTGTATCGTCATAACCAATCAGATTGAAGAATTGTTAAAAAGCAGTGCAGAGTCTGAACAAAGAAGTGTCAGTTAGAATATTGAATTCAATGTCAAATCAGGTACAGAAAGCAAAATAAAGAGGGAAATAAAGATTGGATTAAGAGAGAGAAAAAAGAGATAAAGAAAAACTTAAAAAAAAAAATTTAATTTAAAAACAAAAACTCCAAAAATTAAAAGCTGAAAGAATGAGACTGCACACATGTAAAGTTAATTTTCAATGCCAGAGCATTTATTGGGCAATAATCAAGACTTACCAGGCCATTAAAACGGTACTTGGGCTGAAATGGACAAGCGCTAACTTTCGGTGGCGAGTTTAGTCTATATCCACAATGTCCGTGCAGGACCTTCACGCATTCAATATATTTGAATGGGGAGCCAGATGATGAGATGCCATTTTCGCGGAGCATCTCTGATAACAACTCAGGATTTTCACATTTAGCTGCGCACGTCCACTCGCCGGAAGTTGCTGTCCAATTTGCATATAAATAATGGTGAACACCGTTGGCCTCACTGATGTTTTTACAGTAAATTCTGGCCCATAAATATCTCGTTTAATGTCATAAAATAGGTACATGTTTGAGTTATTTTACCTTTTCCCCCCCCCTCTTAATTATGGATGTTTCATTAGTATAGGAACAGGAGTAGGCCATTTTGTCCCTTGAGCATGTTCTGCCATTCAATTAGATCATGGCTGATCTGTATCTTAACTCATCGACCTGCCTTAGTTTGGATACCCCTGCCTAACACAAATCTGTCAATCTCCGTTTTGAAATTTTCAATTGACCTAACCTCAACAGCTTTTTTTTGGTGAGGGCGTGGGGGAAAGAGTTCCATATTTCCACTACCAAGTTGAATATTAATATTTTATTTGGATGAGGGAGTTTATTGGGGTTTTTTTAAATCAGTTTTTTTTTAAAAACAGATATGACCAATGCTTTTAGGAGAATTCTAACAATAGACAGAACAATATCTCCTGCAGCCAGTTTTGAAACTTAGACAGATATACAATCCAGCCATACCCACATCAGCACAAAGCAAGGGTCTACCAGATGAGTCAGTATCCTGGCATGTTAAATCAGTAGAAATTTTAAAAATTATTGGCATACTTGCTTTTTTTTAAATCACAAACTGTAACATCAACCAACCTGGAGACTAAAGAGTTTCTGACTATTGGGCCTGGGGTGGATTTTGGATGATGGATTATGCTAATTTGCCCCCAAGATTATGCCAAGACCAGCCTTCAGGTGTACAAATAGAATTGTGATACTTCCTCTTTTTTTAACCCCCTCCCCAAGGAACCCATCTTTAACCACCCGTCCCCCCCATGGCGATTGGAAAACCTAGGAGAGAAAATAAAATCGCACCCTAGGACAGAGTCTATTTTTGAAATGTGCTTTAGCACCAGGATGTTTTGCGAAGGAGTAATTTGGTGGAAACAGTTGGGGAAAGCTGGTGTGATGACTGGCACACATCACTTGTGTATTTGGCTTAAGTTGTTTTGCTTTTAATTACAAGCAAATAATTCTGTTAATTCACAAAATAAAATACTCTTCATTCTTGTTCACGTGAATGTCCATCCCGGTGACCAAACAAAGCATGCAATGTAATATTTGCTTAGGCAGATTCAGCCAAAAGGGCCCATGTTGAAAAGTACGGAAGCATTTTACGAATCATTGCTTTGATCAATAAAGTAATCAAATAAAAATATGAGTGAAATACAGTGGTGTTTAGTGTACTTGCAACTAAATAAGTGACCTTTTTATTATTGTTTAAATTCCCTGAAACTAGTAGCAGCCGACTTTATTTTCTTCAAACCACACGTACACTGGGAGGGTATGTTTTTTTTTCTATGTTTCTATGTTTCTATGAAATCTGAAGTCCATGAGGCACTTAAACCCAAATTGAACTTCTGTGACTTTAGTCTGGTCCCTAAGCACGTGTTTCAGTGATCCCATAAATAAACAGGAAACGAATTTATAAAAATGTACCAAAGTCTGCCCACGTAAATGTACTTGTGAACATAAGAAATATGAGCAGGAGTAAGCCACCTCCTGCTAAAGCACGTTTCAAAAATAGACTCTCTCCTTGGGTGCGGTTTTATTTTATCTGCCTACTCGAGCCTGCTCCGCCATTCAATAAGATCATGGCTGATCTGATCATGGACTCAGCTCCACTTCCCTGCCCACTCCCCATAACCCTTCATTCCCTTATTGCTCAAAAATCTGTCTATCCTCGCCTTAAACATATTCAATGACCAAGCCTCCACATCTCTCTGGGGCAGAGAATTCCATAGATTTACAACCCTCTGAGAGAAGAAATTCCTCCTCATCTCAGTTTTAAATGGGTAGCCCCTTATTCTGAGACTATGCCTCCTAGTTTTAATTTCCCCTATGAGTGGAAATATCCTCTCTGCATCCACCTTGTCGAGCCTCCTCATTATCTTGCATGTTTCGATAAGATCACCTCTCATTCTTCTGAACTCCAATGAGTGTAGGCCCAACCTACCTTCACAAGTCAACCCCCTCATTTCCGGAATCAACCTAGTGAACCTTCTCTGTACTGCCTCCAATGCAAGTATATCCTTCTTGGCTATGGAGACCAAAACTGTACACAGTATTCTAGGTGTGGCCTCACCAAAACCTATACAGTTGTAGCAGGACTTCTATGCTTTTATACTCTATCCCCCTTGCAATAAAGGCCAACATTCCATTTGCCTTCCTGATTACTTGCTGTATCTGCATACTAACTTTTTGTGTTTCATGCACAAGGACCCTCCGGCCCCTCTGTACTGAAACACTTTGCAATTTTTCTCCATTTAAATATATAATTTGCTTTTATATTTTTTCTGCCAAAGTGGATAACCTCACATTTTCCCACATTATACTCCATCTGCCAAATTTTTGCCCACTCACTTAGCCTATCTATGTCCCTTTGCAGATTTTTTGTGTCCTCCTCACAATTTGCTTTCCCACCCATCTTTGTATCATTAGCAAATTTGGTTACATTACACTTGGTCCCTTCATCAAAGGAATTAATCCAAAACTCTGATGGATGATGAAAGACAAACAGTCAGGCAGGTGCCAGACAACCTCATGGATAAGTCCCACTGTGGATTCAGCTCAGATTAGTCATTGGTGGAGACAATTCCTGAGCTTCAAATGAGAGAGTTGGTGGAGCTCAGCAACCAGTTGTATACCAGATGTTGTAATGTGTTGGAAATTAATTTCTGGTCTTCTGGATAAGTGTGTTCAAAAAATGTTTCCAGACCTTCATGTTTTTTTGGCCCTTTCATCCTATCAACTATGTTTGGTTAACTATTTCTGTAGACTGCATATGTTCATCTGTACTGTCACCAGGTATCTGTAGTATGTTGTTACCAATAAGCTACAAGAAGAATTTGCTTTTGTAACCTAACATTCATCTTCCTTTGCAAAGTATGATTTTTCCTCGGTGTTCTCCCGCCTCCTCCTGCTCAGAAGACATTAACTCCTTGGTGAACAGTTGCATGAGTTCCAATTGTCTTCGGACATCTTGTCCAAGTGCTCATTATTCCTCCTTTGCGTGTTGACAATTCCACCACAAAAACAACACAACCAAAGTCTAGCCTGTCCTTGTGGTGTCCACATTAGCACCTCCACCAATGATTGGCAGGGCAGCAATTGTGAGCGGGAACATAGATTTAAACGCCAACTGGTTACTGCATAATCAATATGTCCTCCGCTTCCAGTCAGGAGAGAGCGCCACACTTTAGAGAGAAAAAGTGCCTTGGACAGAGTGTTATCATATAAAACCATCGTGGGCCACCCTGACCTGCGAGAGACCGGCGAATGTTAGGCGTGGAGGTGCGGTTGGAGATCGTGGTGGAGGTGCGGTGAGTGTTTGTGGCGGAGGAGCGGCAAGAGATCGTGGCGGAGAACTGACTGCAAAAGCTTCGATAGATAGGTGAAGAGAAAAAGATTAGTGAAGACAAACGTAGGTCCCTTGCAGTCAGAATCAGGTGAATTTATAATGGGAAACAAAGAAATGGCAGACCAATTGAACAAATACTTTGGTTCTGCCTTCACGAAGGAAGACACAAATAACCTTCCGGAAATACTAGAGGACCGAGGGTCTAGCAAGAAGGAGGAACTCAAGGAAATCCTTATTAGTCAGGAAATTGTGTTGGGGAAATTGATGGGATTGAAGGCCGATAAATCCGCAGGGCCTGATAGTCTGCATCCCAGAGTACTTAAGGAAGTGGCCCTAGAAATAGTGGATGCATTGGTGATCATTTTCCAACAGTCTATCGACTCTGGATCAGTTCCTATGTACTGGAGGGTAGCTAATGTAACACTTTTTTAAAAGGGAGGGAGAGAGAAAACGGGTAATTATAGACCGGCTAGCCTGACATCAGTAGTGGGGAAAATATTGGAATCAATTATTAAAGATGAAATAGCAGCGCATTTGGAAAGCAGTGACAGGATCGGTCTAAGTTAGCATGAATTTATGAAAGGGAAATCATGCTTGGCAAATCTTCTAGAATTTTTTCCAAAGTAACTAGTAGAGTGGGTAAGGGAGAACCAGTGGATGTGGTGTATTTGGACTTTCAAAAAGCATTTGACAAGGTCCCACACAAGAGATTAGTGTGCAAAATTAAAGCACATGGTATTGGGTGTAATGTATTGACGTGGATAGAGAACTGGTTGGCAGACAAGAAGCAGAGAGTCGGGATAAATGGGTCCTTTTCAGAATGGCAGGCAGTGACTAGTTTGGTGCCGCAGGGCTCAGTGCTGGGACCCCAGCTATTTACAATATACATCAATGATTTTAGATGAAGGAATTGAGTGTAATATCTCCAGGTTTGCAGATGACACTAAGCTGGGCGGCGGTGTGAGCTGTGAGGAGGATGCAAGAGGCTGCAGGGTGACTTTGACAGATTAGGTGAGTGGGCAAATGCGTGGTAGATGCAGTATAATGTGGATAAATGTGAGGTTATCCACTTTGGTGGCAGAATATTATCTGAATGGTGACAAATTAGGAGAAGGGGAGGTGCAGCGAGACCTGGGTGTCATGGTACATCAGTCATTCAAAGTTGGCATGCAGGTACAGCAGGTGGTGAAGAAGGCAAATGGCATGTTGACCTTCATAGCTAGGGGATTTGAGTATAGGAGCAGGGAGGTCTTACTGCAATTGTACAGGACCTTGGTGAGGCCTCACCTGGAATATTGTGTTCAGTTTTGGTCTCCTAATCTGAGGTAGGATGTTCTTGCTATCGAGGGAGTGCAGCGAAGGTTCATCAGACTGATATAAAATTCTGACGGGACTGGACAGATTAGATGTAGGAAGAATGTTCCCGATGTTGGGGAAGTCCAGAACAGGAAGGACAGAGATGAGGAGAAACTGCTTCGCTCAGAGTTGTAAACCTGTGAAATTCTCTACCGCAGAGAGTTGTTGATGCCAGTTCGTTAGATATATTCAAGAGGGAGTTAGATATGGCCCTTATGGCTAAAAGGATCAAAGGGTATGGAGAGAAAGCAGGAAAGGGGTACTGAGGTGAATGATCAGCCATGATCTTATTGAATGGTGGTGCAGGCTCGAAGGGCCAAATGGCTTACTCCTGCACCTATTTTCTATGTTTCTATGTTTACGGGACCCAGAAGTGGCCTACCCACACTGCGATATGTGTGCGCACTAGGTCTGTGCAGCAGAGCAGGTCTTATGTCGTCCTGGTTATGGATAAAGGCCTAGCTCTGTCAAGCCCGCATGGTGGCTGATGTGCAACGGTCACCACATGTTAAAAAGATCCACGCACACGCATCTTCCACCCTTTCAACTGGAGTTCAGGACTGGAACATCAGGTCCTTCATTGAAACATCTGTGAGCTCATGTGGAAGCAAGTCATTCTGGTTCGAGGGACTGCCTATGATGATGTAAATAGTTGAGGACCCAGCACTGATCCCTGCGGTACCCCACTAGTCACTGTTTGCCAACCAGAAAAGTGTAATTCTCTCTAAGCAAATTTTGCCATCTAGCAACCGAATAATTTAAATGATAGGTAGCTTGTTTGTCAGAAAGTACACACTAAAAGAAAGAAAATCACATTTTTAATTCAGGGTTTAGTAACTACAAATTTGGATGGGCATTTGAGGTTGTTCTGATTTTCCATCTGTCTCATCAGTCTTTCAGATCAGACATCACCACTGACTTTTTTTTCTTTATCTCTCTTTAATATCCTTGTTACTAGTGCTACTGCTGGTTCCTAAATTGGGATACAGTAGTGAAAAGTATTGGTGCCAAGCTTTAGGAAAAATTGTGCGTTTAATAAGAGAGCAGGAATGGGATGCTGTTCATTTTCTGCATGCGTTTCCTCTGGGCAGGATGACTTCATTGTGGCTCCCTTCTGCTCTATCGTTCTTCTGTAAAACCTTCCAGAGGTTTGACTCATAAACACAACTGTATTTTTTGGAGCCAAATTCTGTGGAAAGTTTTGCTGTACAGCTGTGAGAGCACAAGGCGCCTACTGTGGTGCCGCCCTTTTGTAGAATTGCATGAATGAGACACGGCAGCCACCCCTTGGGTAGAAGAGCACAAATAGGATTTCTGCGCCACATAGTGGGGCTTGGCTCTGAGCCCTTGGTTGAAAATCGTGTCCTTGGGGAAACTATTGACAGTGAATCTGGAAACAAAATCTTTTTTTAAAACGATCGGCTGCTGCATGGGTACTAATGCCAGTATTCAAAGACTCTTAATTAGACACCATGTCGTGTTTTGGCCTACCAATCTTGGAGAAACCGTAACCGAGTTGACGAGATCAAATTGTTGTGTTGGCACTAATGTAGCAATCAATGTGCAGCCTTTGTTCTGGAATGGACCTCGAAATAATGGTAACTTGCCAAAATAAGTCAGTCTCCTCCAACAGGAAGTTGCTTTGCCTTATTACCTTTTACGCTAGTATTTTACCATTTGGTAGAGAGAATGCCATCATTGCTCAGTCTTCCGACGTGTAAATGGCAGAAGGAGGTAAAGAAGAGAAAACCTATGCCTACTTTCCTTCATAGAATAAAGAGATTGAGGGTAGAAACTGAGCTGGGAACTTTTCTTTCGTTTTTGGAGCTGAAATGCAATTGCTGTCCTTTTTTTAAAAAAAAGTGTAATCATTTGCCAGAAATATTTAAAGTCTAGGTAACTTTTCTGTCTTTCATGACTGGTAAAGTGCAGCTTACAGTTCAGGCTGCGGACAATAGTTAACCCGCCTTTTTTTTTAAAGGCTGCTTTTCTTTACTATTACAGCAGTGGCCTTTTACGAAACAAAAGTAACTGGGCACTAAACCATTTAAGGCTTGAAGAGCTGTTCAAACTGCACTGCCTGCCCTTTGACAGTGAAACAAATGCATAACACTCCTGCTAGTTAATGACTCTGTTAATGATTGACCATCCGGTCTGGCTCAGTAATGAGTCCTGAAGAGGTAGGATTCCTGCTGGGGGATGCGATTCTTCCCACTCCGCTTCACATAATCCTGCAAGCCAATACCCTAACGGGTCAGTGCTTCCAGCTGGAGAAGCAGCAAGGGTCTGTGAAGCACTTCAGTAGGATTGGCAGCAATGCCAGTGGATCTCGGGCAGAATGCCTGCTCTTACAGACAGACTAGTAGCATTGTTCTCCTTAGAGCAGAGACGGTTAAGGAGGGATTTAATAGAGCTATTCAAAATTATGAGATGTTTTCATAGAGTAGATGGGGAGTAACTGCTTCCACCGCAGATGGGTCAGACACAGATTTAAGATAATTGGTAAAGAACCAGAGGGTTTCTTTCCATACCTCGGGAGCCTATTATCAGCAAGGGCAGACATCGACGACGAGGTTCAACACCACCACCATTGCGCCAGCGCAACCTTCAGCCGCCTGAGGAAAAGTGTGTTCGAAGATCAGGCCCTCAAATCTGGCACCAAGCCCAAGGTCTACAGGGCAGTAGTGATACCCACTCTCCTGTATGACTGAGAGATGTGGACCATATACAGTAGACACCTCAAATCGCTGCAGAAATACCACCAGCGCTGCCTCTGCAAGATCCTGCAAATCCACTGGGAGGACAGACGCACCAACGTCAGTGTTCTCGATCAGGCCAACATCCCCAGCATCGAAGTACTGACCACACTCGACCAGCTCCGTTGGGTGGGTCACATTGTCCGCATGCCTGACACAAGACTCCCAAAGCAAGCACTCTACTCGGAGCTCCTACACGGCAAGCGAGACCCAGGTGGGCAGAGGAAACGTTTCAAGGACACCCTCAAAGCCTCCTTGATAAAGTGCAACATCCCCACCGACACCTGGGAGTCCCTGGCCCAAGACTGCCCTAAGTGGTGAAAGAGCATCCGGGAGGGCGCTGAGCACCTCGTGTCTCGTCAGCGAGAGCATGCAGAAAGAGCATGCGGAAAGAGCGCGTAGCAAACCAGACTCCCCACCCACCCTTTCCTCCAATGACTGTCCCACCTGTGACAGAGACTGTAATTCCCGTATTGGACTGTACAGTCACCTGAGAACTCACTTTTGGAATGGAAACAAGTCTTCCTCGATTTCGAGGGACTGCCTATGATGATGGAGATGAGGAGAATTGGAGAATGAGATGTTCAACATTATGAAGGGTTTTGATGGAATATATAGGGATAAACTGTTTCCACTGGCCCTCATCCCTCAGCTGGAGAATTGGGTCCAATTCTGAACATCACACTTTAGGAAGGCCTTGGAGAGGGTGAAGAAAAGATTTACCAGAATGAGAGCACGGATGAGGGACTTCAGTTATTTGGAGAGACTAGAGAAGCAGAGATTGTTCTTCTTCGAGCCGAGAAGGTTAAAGGGAGATTTAATGGAAGTGTTCAAAATTATGTGAAGAGAAAACGGTTAGTGAAGACAAACGTAGGTCCCTTGCAGTCAGAATCCGGTGAATTTATAATGGGGAACAAAGAAATGGCAGACCAATTGAACAAATACTTTGGTTCTGTCTTCATGAAGGAAGACACAAATAACCTTCCGGAAGTACTAGGGGACCAAGGTTCTAGTGAGAAGGAGGAACTGAAGGAAATCCTTATTAGTCAGGAAATTGTGTTCGGGAAATTGATGGGATTGAAGGCTGATAAATCCCCAGGGCCTGATAGTCTGCATCCCAGAGTACTTAAGGAAGTAGCCCTAGAAATAGTGGATGCATTGGTGATCATTTTCCAACAATCTATCGACTCTGGATCAGTTTCTATGGACTGGAGGGTAGCTAAAAAAGGAGGGAGAGAGAAAACAGGTAATTATAGACCGGTTAGCCTGACATCAGTAGTGGGGAAAATGTTGGAATCAATTATTAAAGATGAAATAGCAGCGCATTTGGAAAGCAGTGACAGGATCAGTCCAAGTCAGCATGGATTTATGAAAGGGAAATCATGCTTGACAAATCTTCTAGAATTATTTGAGGATGTAACTAGCAGATTGGACAAGGGAGAACCAGTGGATGTGTATTTGGATTTTCAAAAGGCTTTTGACAAGGTCCTGCACAAGTGATTGGTGTGCATAATTAAAACACATGGTGTTGGGGGTAATATATTGACGTGGATAGAGAACTGGTTGGCAGACTGGAAGCAGAGAGTTGGGATAAACAGGGCCTTTTCAGAATGGCAGACAGTGACTAGTGGGGTGCCGCAGGGCTCCGTGCTGGGACCCCAGCTATTTACAATATACATCAATGATTTAGATGAAAGAATTAAGTGTAATATCTCCAAGTTTGCAGATGACACTAAGCTGGGTGGCGGTGTGAGCTGTGAGGAGGATGCTAAGAGGCTGCAGGGTGACTTGGACAGGTTAGGTGAGTGGGCAAATGAATGGTAGATGCAGTATAATGTGGATAAATGTGAGGTTATCCACTTTGGTAGCAAAAACATGAAAGCAAAATATTATCTGAATGGCGGCAGATTAGAAAAAGGGAAGGTGCAGTGAGGCCTAGGTGTCATGGTACATCAGTCATTGAAAGTTGGCATGCGGGTACAGCAGGCGGTGAAGAAGGCAAATGGCATGTTAGGGGATTTGAGTATAGGAGCAGGGAAGTCTTGCTGCAGTTATACAGGGCCTTGGTGAGGCCTCACCTGGAATATTGTGTTCAGTTTTGGTCTCCTAATCTGAGGAAGGACGTTCTTGCTTTTGAGGGAGTGCACAAAGGTTCATCAGACTGATTCCCGGATGGCAGGACTGGCCTATGAGGAGAGACTGGATCGACTGGGCCTGTATTTACTGGAGTTTAGAAGAATGAGAGGGGATCTCATAGAAACATATAAAATTCTGACGGGACTGGACCGATTGGATGCAGGAAGAATGTTCCCCATGTTTGGGGAGTCCAGAACCAGTGGTTACAGTCTATGGATAAGGAGTAAGCCATTTAGGACTGAGATAAGGAGAAACTTCTTCACTCAGAGAGTTGTTAACCTGTGGAATTCTCTACCGCAGAGAGTTGTTGATGACAGTTCATTGGATATATTCAAGAGGGAGTTAGATATGACCCTTATGGCTAAAGGGATCAAGGGGTATGGAGAGAAAGCAGGAAAGGGGTTCTGAGGTGAATGATCAGCCATGATCTTATTGAATGGTGGGGCAGGCTCGAAGGGCCGAATGGCCTACTCCTGCTCCTATTTTCTATGTTTCTATGAGAGGTTTTCATAAGTAGATGGGGAGTAACGGCTTCCACTGGCAGATGGGTCAGTAACCAGAAGAGACAGATCTAAGATAATTGATAAAGAACCAGAGGGGAGACGAGGATAATTTTTTTAATGCAGTGAGTGCTAAAGATCTGGTTTGCATTGCTTGAAAAGATGGAGGAAGCAAATTCAATAGTAACTTTCAAAAGTGAATTGGATATGCAGCAGACTTGAAAAGGAAACATTTGCAGGGCTTTGGGGAAGGAGCAGAGTGGGACTAATTGGATAGTACTTTCAAAGAGCCAACACAGGTACAATGGGCCGAATGGCCTCCTGCGCTATATGATTCTAGTGAGCTGCACCGTTTGAGCTGGTTAAGTCCAGCATTACCCTTGCACATATTTGGAGCTGTCTCAGCTTTGGCTGTTACTAATTTGTATGTGAAGCTCTCAGTCTTGAGGTAAGTGTGGTTTGCCCGGATAAACAGAAATTCGACTGTGTGGATTTCTCAGCAGCTTGGTTTGGAGACTCTTGAGCACAGAGGTGCATTTAGATGAATACCAGTCTTGGTTGACCAAAAGATGATAGTAAATAGCAAACCAAAGAAAAAAAATCTCTTATCGAACATGCGCCACTGTACGGGTATGGTAATGATCAACATTTCTTTGACCGTACAAAGGCCTTTGACACTGTTAACTGTGAGGGACTATGGAGCATCCTCCTCCGTTTCGGCTGCACCCAAAATTTTGTCGCCATCCTCCGCCTGCTCCACGATGGCATGCAAGCCGTGATCCTGACCAACGGATCCACCACAGACCCAATCAACATCCGAACCGGGGTCAAGCAGGGCTACATCATTGCGCCAACCCTCTTCTCGATCTTCCTCGCTGCAAATCTCCACCTCATACTCAACAAGCTCCCTGCTGGAGTGGAACTAAACTA
Organism: Pristiophorus japonicus; assembly: GCF_044704955.1. Classification (NCBI taxonomy): domain Eukaryota; kingdom Metazoa; phylum Chordata; class Chondrichthyes; family Pristiophoridae; genus Pristiophorus; species Pristiophorus japonicus. The sequence continues at coordinate 50,776,682 of NC_091977.1, forward strand.
TAGAACCAGTGGGAACTTGTTCAACCTTCGTCCCTTCCAGGCCAGATCCAAGACTGTCCCATCCTCTGTCGTCGAACTACTGATGCGGATGACACTTATGTCTGCACACATTCAGAGGCTGAACTCCAAGTCGCCGTCAACATCTTCACCGAGGTGTACGAAAGCATGGGCCTTACACTAAACATCCGTAAGACAAAGGTCCTCCACCAACCTGACCCTGCCACACAGCACCCCCCCTCCCCAGTCATTAAGATCCATGGATCGGCCCTGGACAATGTGGACCACTTTCCATACCTCGGGAGCCTATTATCAGCAAGAGCAGACATCGATCACTAGGTTCCAGTGCGCCAGCGCAGCCTTCGGCCGCCTGAGGAAGAGAGTGTTCACAGATCAGGCCCTCAAACCTGGCACCAAGCCCAAGGTCTACAGAGCTGTAGTGATACCCACCCTCCTGTATGGCTCAGATGTGGACCACATATAGTAGACGCCTCAAATCGCTGGAGAAATTCCACCTATGATGTCTCCGCAAGATCCTGCAAATCCCCTAGGAGGATAGACGCACCAATGTCAGTGTTCTCGATCAGGCCAACATCCCCAGCATCGAAGCGCTGACCACACTCAACCAGCTCCATTGGGCGGGCCATATTGTCTGCATGCCAGACACAAGACTCCCAAAGCAAGCGCTCTACTCGGAACTCCTACTTGGCAAGCGAGCCCCAGGTGGGCAGAGGAAACGTTTCAAGGACACTCAAAGCCTCCTTGATAAAGTGCAACACCCCACTGACACCTGGGAGTCCCTGACCAAAGACCGCCCTAAGTGGAGGAAGAGCATCCGGGAGGGTGCTGAGCACCTCGAGTCTCGTCGCCGAGAGCATGCAGAAAACAAGCGCAGGTAGCGGAAGGAGCGTGTAGCAAACCAGACTCCCCACCCACCCTTTCCTCCAATCACTGTCTGTCCCACCTGTGACAGAGACTGTAATGCCCATAATGGACTGCTCGGTCACCTGCGAACTCATTTTTGGAGTGGAAGCAAGTCTTCCTCGATTTCGAGGGACTGCCTATGATGATGATCAAAAAAGATCTAATGGAATCCTGACATCTGTTGTACATCAGCATGGGCAAATTGGAACTTGTCTGTAAGTCTTCAGCAGCTTTCTCCCTGTATTAGCACATCTGTGGATTTGACTACTCAAACTGATAGTAATTTAAGACTTTCTCAAAGAAGCAAAAGTTTGAAAAGTAGAGGTTGCCCTCGATGAAAGGTTTGTTTAGACTTTTGTTGCAGAAGTGTGAGCGACTGCTGGCATCTGTTAGAGTAGACAGTGCTGTGATCTGCAGCTGCATCATGGAAACTCAGTATCGCATGCTAATATTGAGGTAATTAAAAGTTTCTGAGATTAACCAAACTCTCTCATTCGTGCCAAGTTGCATGAATAAAGCCCACTGCACACTCAAATCTGTCGGCTCGTTCATATGAATTTTGTGATTTGAGGCAAGCTTTTAATTAAAAACAAGCCTGTTGAGTCACAATAAAAACTTCAAAAAGTAGGGATAACAGTAATAAAGTTCATTTGTTTGCTGTTCTATCTCAGAACAGTGAAGATTCTACATAAGCGAAATACTGTGGATGCTGTATAATTGGCCAGGTTAGATTTATTCTGTGTTTTGTGGAGTAGGCATCCCCGGGACAATTTTCCTTATTGTTGGATAGATACCAGTATCATAGCTGCAGGAGAGCACTTTGTTCGGGTGTGCGGGTCTTCATCACTACAGCTGGGATGTTGTCAGGACCTATAGCCTATGCTGTGTCCAGTGCACTCAGTCACTTCTCACTGTTCCTTGGAATGAACCAAATTGATTGGACACTGGCATCCTAGATGGCTGTGTGCTCAGGAGTAGAATTGGCCATGTTTTAGCTAAAGACTCTTGAAACACTTCAGCCTTGTCTCTTGCATTCATGTGCTTGGTGGGTTGCATCCTGATTGAGGATGTAGATGTACATGGGGCTATCTCCTCTTATTTACCTGGCCGTACATTCTCAACTGGATGTCATTGGAGCTTTGCAAAGTAAAGAGCCGCCAGCTACTAATGAAGATAATGGCCAATTTGGGCATACAACATGTTACAACTGTCCACAATGTTCAATTTTATTTTCTGGTTGGAAATGCATCCCAAATTAATCATCTGGTGATTTTTGGTGATTTTGCTGAGAGCTCCTGTTACTGAAGTGCCTCTGGAGCAGTACCATTTGTGACTGGGAGTTCCTTACTTTGCTTTTACTACTACTGTTGACACTGAGGGACGTCCCACGATGACTCAGAGCAGGGCAGAGACAGGAAGCTCATTTGTGTGTATTTTACTGGAATAGAGATTTTATTTACATTCGAGGACTGATGCAGTTCTGTGAAATATTAATGGGGTAATTATTGATGTGTGCCAATATTGGTTTTATTAGTGGAATAGAGTTAGTAACAACTATGTCCTCTATTTCTGTCTTATGGTGCCTGAGAATCAAAAATCAAAAGCAACTTTTTTTCAAATGAATTAATGAATAACATGGCATTCAGTTGATAATACAGTTGAAGAGCTGCACTTTGACTAGGTCACAAGAAAGCTTTGATTTAACCAAGTGACAGGCACACATAGAGGCTATTCTATGGATTCTTTCTTATTCATTCATTTCACTGGCAGTTTTTATAGTTTTATTTTAATATACAAAGGAAATTTAATTCAATTAAATATAATAAGGCTAGGGCTGTCTTGTGTCTAGCTAGCAGTTGGCTTTGGTATACCATTTAGAGGAAGAAGTCACTGTGATGGCTCATAAACTTTCTTCAGCTAAACTGACTAGGTTTAGAGACAGCGCATCCTCTCATCTAGTCTAGGATTATTAACTTGAGTGGACAGGAAGATTTCCGATGAAACCTACTCTTCTGTATGTGTAAATTGCATGCTTTCTGTTATCCACCCTCTACTATTTACACACGGGGAATTCTGTAACCTGTTGAGAATGCTCTTTCTGTCTAAACCTTTGCACACGTTGCCACGCTGCTATTCACGAGGCTTTCTCACCTTCTACAACTAAAGGAAAACCACACCTGTTAAACCACTTTTATATTGTTCTTCATCTGCTGGCTCGGGTCCAGCACCTGCTGAAGGTCTAATTGCCTCTTGTAAAAGCGCAACATTGGGGTGTAGGGACAGCCCTTTGATATTGTGCTATGTTTTGTGCTCATGACGTTACTAGTTTATGGCATCATTAACTTTAAGAATTGAGTGAGAAACTACAGACCTGTCAATTTAATGGACGTGATTATTTGCACTGTGAAAATGGCCACCATGCTCCAAGTTTATCTATGATTGTTCCCCTTGGAGGATAAGCCACACCCTGAAGTTTCACTGGAATGTGTAACTGGAACTGGCTGAGTCAGCATGGATTTATGAAGGGGAAGTCATGTTTGACAAATTTGCTGGAATTCTTTGAGGATGTAACGAACAAGGTGGATAAAGGGGAACCAGTAGATGTGTACTTGAACTTCCAGAAGACATTTGACAAGGTGCCACATAAAAGGTTACTGCACAAGATAAAATTCATGGGGTTGGGGTAATATATTAGCATAGATAGAGGATTGGCTAACTAACAGAGAATAGAGTCTGGATAAATGGTTCATACTCTGGTTGGAAACCAGTAACTAGTGCGGTGCCACAGGGATCAGTGCTGGGACCCCAACTATTTACAATCTATATTAATGACTTGGAAGAAGGGACGGAGTGTAACATAGCCAAGTTTGCTGACAATACAAAGATGGGAGGAAAAGCATTGTGAGAGCTGTGAAAGCGGGGACATTGAATAAATTTAAGACAGAAATAGAAAGTTTCTTAAATGATAAGGGGTTATGGGGAGAAGGGCAGGGAGGTGGAGCTGAGTCCATGATCAGATCAACCATGATCTTATTGAATGGCAGAGCAGGTTCGAGGGGCCATATGGCCTACTCCTGTTCCTATTTCTTATGTTCTTCTAACCGCCCATCCCAAGGTCTTACGACTTTGCAAATTGTAGCTAGATCCACTTTGACTTTCTGAAATAACAAAGGCCAGAGCTCCCCAGAAGATAGCAAGGGCCAGCCGAAGTGCCTTACCCCAGTCCAAGTACATCCATTCCCCAGCCGAAATCCCGTACCCCAGTCCAGGTACAACCCTCCCCCAGCCAAAGTGATTTACCCCAGTCTAATTACATCCACCCCCCCCCCCCTCCCCCCACCATAGATGGGGCATTGTATACGGATTGTTAACAGGTTTATTGGGCATGAAGTCAATAGTGACAGTGTCATGACTTATGGATATCATCCATTTCAATGATGTCTCTTGTAGGAGGTTGGAAGAACGTGATCCGTCTTCTCCCCCACCCCACCCCATCCCACCCCACCCCACCCCACCAGTGTCTTCCCCCACCCATGTCTTTCTCTCTTTCTCCCCCCCTCCCCCCCACCCCATGGAGGGAGGCATCCAGGTAGAGCAAGAATTTAGAAAAGGTCAGCTGTGCAGGGGGAAGACTCCTGATCGAAGAAGTGGGCATGGAGGCGCACGGAAAAGGAGCTCAGCATCGTGCTGAGCTCTAAATGCATTGAGGTGGGGGCGTAAGAGGATGAAGCTCAGGCCTTTGCTGAGGACTGATTGTTCGGGGTCAGAGAGGATAGTGAAAACACTGCGGGGGGTGAGATTGGAAGAAGGGATGGATCAGAGGGAAGTGTGGGGGAAGAAGGTTCCGGAGGGGTGTTGGTGGCCAAGAGTTGTTGAAGTTTATGATCCTTGATACCTGAAAGGAAGGAAAAAAGTTTTTGGTGCGGGATGAGACGAAGGATGAAATGGAACTGCGGACCAGGTCAGCTTAGAGATAGTGAGTCGGTGCTGCTGAAGAGAGACGTCGCGAGTGTGCATGTGACGACGCATGGCGTTGAGTGTAGATCCCAGGATGCGGCGAGAGCAGTGGTTGGAGGAACGCTGACTATCTCGGAGATATCTGTAATCCTGGGTGGATCCAAAACATGAAGGATGGAATTTCAGTTGGAATCCATTTGGATTAAGTCCGAGGCGGAGACAGTTTCTGAGGAAGGAGGATAGTTGCTGGTTGTATGCTTTCCTATGTTCTTGATAAGGACCTGTATAAATCATTATTATTCAGAAATAAAATACCATGCCTCTCCCCCACCATTGTATTGAATACTGATGACTTTACCCAGAGGCCAGATTAACTAACTCCTGTTGCATTTCTATCTTCTTCCAGCCATTTCTCTACAGAAGCTTCTAATGTGATTTTTGCCAGAAGTTCAGCAAAACAAGCCAGAAAAGTTTCTCTCTTTATCTCCCGACAAAGTATTTAATATGAAAACATGGGGAAAACTAGTACAAACACAAAAAACAAACTTCTTAAGGAGTCCTTTTGCTGCTGTACAGATGCACCAACACCAAAACCCACATCTCAATCACCCCAGCACTCTGGTATGTGACCGGCACACTACTGTACTTGACTGCAGCTTGTCCAGAAGGTTGGGAGGGAAAGCGGAAGGTTTAATTAATGTGACCGGATGCTTACATAAACATTCATATGTACAAGATTTGTCAAAGGAAAGAATGCTTCTTTCATGCACAAGTTATTCGAAAAAGCAAATATTTGATGTTAACATGAAACATATGGAGAGAGATGGAAATAGAAATAACCAGAAAGTGAAATGTAAAAAGTCTCCCCACCCTTCTTACAGTTCGAAGGATGTAAAACACCAAAAATGTTTTTCATTTGTGGCTTTCTGAAATCATTTTTTTTCTACGCTCGTGTTAGCTTATTTTTATGTGAAGGCTCGGCACGGAACTTTCCAAATGCTGCACTGCTGAAATGTGATGTTCATGTGTTCTTCACTGGTCCCATAGGACCATGCACTGTCTATAATCTAAAAAGCTCTTAACATTTCTGGGGGTCAGGTGGCCCACACCCAGGTCTCTGCTGATGCTGCTGTCTGTTACCTTCTGTTGCCCAGGCCCTAGGCTCTGGAACTCCATGCCTAAACCTCTCCGCCTCTCTACCTCTCTTTCCTCCTTCAAGACGCTCCTTAAAACCTACCTCTTTAGTCACCTGCCCTAATTTCTCCTTATGCATTTCGGTGTCAAATTTTTAATCTCATAATACTCCTGTGAAGCACCTTGGGACGTTTCACTACGTAAAAGGCGCTATATAAATACTTGTTATGTTAGGAGATATGCAAGAACAGTCTAGTGTCATAGAGCTGCACCTAGTCGTCGTCGTCATCATCAAAGGCAGTCCCTCGAAACGAGGATGATTTGCTTCCACGCCAAAAAAGGATGAGTTCACAGGCGTTAAAATGAAGGACCTAATATTCCAGGTCCTGAACTACATATTGAAGGGTGGAAGATGCTTGTGCGTAGATTTTTTTAATGTGTGGTGTCTGTTGCACACCAGCCACCACACGGGCTTAACAGGGCTAGGTCTTGGTCCAGTGGCAAGGATTAACCAAGACGACTGGAGACCTGCTCTGCTGCACGGGCCTAGTGCGCACACACATATCGCAGTGTGGGCTGGCCCTAGTGGACTACTGATGTAATGCAACTACTGATGGATTAACAATAAAAAGGTCATGTTGCAAAGTCACATGATGACAGTTTCTGTTGAGGAGCCATCTTGTAGTGTGTGCTGTTCGTGGTCTCTAAAGATATCACAGATTGGCCATGAGGATAGGATGTTTGGATTCCCTAGCTGTTACTTTTGTTGGTGGATAATCCCGCCAACTGACTGAGAGACTTTGAGAGGCTCTTTGTTTTTTGAGAACAACTAAAAATCCAAGGTAAATTTCAGGCACACTTGGCTGAACTATCAATGTTGCCAGAGTCCAGATGGCCGCACCTGTGGGAACAATAGGGTGCGTGGATGAGTTCCATTGTGACTGAGAGACTTTCGGAGCATATGTGGAGCGGCTAGAAATATTTTTCACTGAATAGTATCATCGGAGCCACCGATGATGAAAACCGCGTTTTAGAAAGAAAACGGGCTATTTTCTTGACTGAAGCAGGCCGCAAGGTGCATGAATCCCTGAAAAATGTGCTTGTTCCCAACAAGCCAAGGGACATGCCTCTGACGGAGATTCTAACCAAGTTGGAGCAGCACTACAATCCTGAGCCCCTGGGAATTGCTGAAAGTTATCTTTTTGGAACACAGAATCAATTCATTGATGAGGGTATCAGTGAGTACATTGTAGCTTTAAAAAAAGCTATTCATTCACTGTCATTTCGGAAACTTTTAGGACCAAGCATTGCGTGACCGCTTTGTTTGTGGGTTGAAAAATGAACAAATCAGAAGGAAAATGTTGGCAACCCCTAACTTGACTTTTTATTTAGCTTGTCAGACAGCTATGTTGATGGATATGGCCGACCAATACCCCCGAGAATTTCACGCCTTTTCCAGTCGACGGAAAACCGAGGTGAATCGCCTACAGGCTAAAAGTAAAAGTCAGTTGGGCCCTGAGGCCTCAGCAACTGGCCATGGTAACAGTGCGTTGAAGTTGTGCTATCAGTGCCTCGGACAACACATTGCTCAAAGCTATCCATCTGTGAAGGCAGAATGTTTCTGCTGCAAGGAAACTGGGCACCTTGCGTGCCGACTGAAGAGTAAACCGACCTTCAATGCTAGAAGTAGAAAGCGGCAAACACTACATCGCATTGAAGAGAAGCAACAGGACGAGCAGGTTTTGGAGAAACATGTCATCAGGAGCACTAAGGTATCTAACAGCGATTCGCGAAATATCGTCATCCAAGTAGACATTGCAGGAACCAGGATACCGTTAGAAATCGACACTGGTGCATCTATGAGTTTAGTACCCGAAATCGCTATATCTCAACAAGTTGAGTGATTTTTCGATGGAGAAATCAAAGATAGAGCTGCGAGGCTACTCAGGAGGGCAAATCTCTGATGTAGGACGTATCACCGTACCGGTGAAATACAAGAATCCTTTTCGAAGCTTGGCTTTCATAGTAATGGCAGGAGACAAGCCTGCCATGATAGGTAGAGATTGGTTGGGATCACTGACGCTGGATTAGAATGAGATTTTTCGTATGGAAAGGAAATTTGCATCGAAAGCTTGACGTCATCAAGCAATATCCAAAGGTATTCCGCAAAACAGGCAGTTCGATCCAAGACTTCAAGGCAAGTGTCAGAGTGCAGAAGGACGCAAGACCACAATGCGCATGCGCTGAAAACCGGCTTTTCCGATTTGTCAAGCTGGAGCTTGACAGATCCTCCGTATCTCGGGAGCGAGGATATTTGCAGGGCAAGATTGCGGTATTTACCCATATCTTGCCCAGCAAATGTCCTCAAAATTCTTGCGCCTGATTTTACAGGCGTAAGTGTTTAAAAACATACAAAAATATAAAAAATTATATTTAATAAAAACACATTTTATTTTTTAAAAACCCTGCCCACTACGTTACATTTACTTTTAACCATAATTAAAACAACTTTTTAAAAACACGGAATTTTTTTTTCGATAAGATATTTATTAACTTTAATTTTAATTATGTGAGGTCTGTTTTTTATTTTTTATGTGTTTGGGTTTATTTTCTCATTAATAGCAATGAGAACTCATAGATACGGAGTTCTCATTGCTATTAATGGGAAAGTTGTGGAATACAGTACCTGATTGGCTGAACAGTCACATGTGACTGCACCTTCTGCGTGGGAATCTGGAGGACGGGAGCGCGCTTCGCAGCGCAGGAAGAGACGGCCTCCCCAACGGAATTCCATGCTCCTCCCGGACCACGAGGTACTTTTGTAGAAATATTTCAGGTCGGAGGCAATTGCCCGCGGGAAGCCTCCGACTGCAATTTCAGCCCCATTATTTCTTAAGGTAGATCTAAGTCATTGGGCTATACCCATTGTTGTACTGAAGTCAGATGGTAAGGCAAGATTGTGTGGTGATAAAGTAACCGTAAACCAAGTTCTAGAGAGTAATCTCCCCAATACATTGCCAAATGTGGAAGATTTGTTCACAGCACTGACACATGGTCCGATCTTCTCAAAGTTGGATCTCACAAATGCTTACTTACAAATTGAGCTAGATGAGGAATCCAAGTCATGCTTGACTATAAATACTCATCTATGCCAATATCAGTTAAATAGGCTACCATTTGGAGTGTCTTCTGCCCCCGCCATATTCCAAGGGGTGATGAACCAGATTCTGCAAGGTATTGAAGGGGTAATATGTGATTCAGATGACATAATCATTTCAGCGCCAAACAGGCAAATCCATAATAACGTATTGAATGAAGTGCTCAAACGGCTAGAGAAGCACAGAGTACGAGTGACTGCTCACGAGTATGAGTTATTTCAAAACTCAGTGGAGTACTATGGGCACAGAGTAGAAAAAGATGGGTTTACATTCCAACCAAGGGAAAGCTGGATGCAATCAGAAATGTACCCACTCCTAAGAATGTCACTGAACTTCGATCATTTGTTGGTCTTTTGAACTATTATGGGAAGCTCCTACTAAATTTGGCTACAGTGTTACATCCATTGAATGAGCTGTTGACAAAACCGGTCCATTGGAAGTGGTATCAAATCTGGCAGCAAGTTTATGGTCTACAGGGCTGTAGTGATACCCGCCCTCCTGTATGGTTCAGAGACGAGAACCATATACAGTAGATACCTCAAATCGCTGGAGAAATACCACCAACGATGTCTCCGCAAGATCCTGCAAATCCCCTGGGAGGATAGACACACCAACGTCGGTGTTCTCGATCAGGCCAACATCCCCAGCATCGAAGCACTGACCACACTCGACCAGCTCCGTTGGGTGGGCTGCATTGTCCGCATGCCCGACACAAGACTCCCAAAGCAAGTGCTCTACTCGGAACTCCTGCATGGCAAGTGAGCCCCAGGTGGGCAGAGGAAACATTTCAAGGAAACCCTCAAAAGGCTCCTTGATAAAGTGCAATATCTCCACCGACACCTGGGTGTCCCTGGCCAAAGACCGCCCTAAGTGGAGGAACAACATCCAGGAGGGCGCTGAGCACCTCGCGTCTCCTCGACAAGAGCATGCAGAAAACAAGTGCCGGCAGCGGAAGGAGCGTGCGGCAAACCAGACTCCCTACCCACCCTTTCCTCCAACGACTGTCCCACCTGCGACAGAGACTATAATGCCCATAATGGACTGCTCGGTCACCTGAGAACTCACTTTTGGAGTGGAAGCAAGTCTTCCTCGATTTTGAGGCACTGCCTATGAGATGATGAGGATTGGAAGTGGTCAGAAACATAGAAACATAGAAACATAGAAAATAGGTGCAGGAGCAGACCATTCAGCCCTTCTAGCCTGCATCGCCATTCAATGAGTTCATGGCTGAACATGAAACTTCAGTACCCCCTTCCTGCTTTCTCGCCATAACCCTTGATCCCCCAAGTAGTAAGGACTTCATCTAACTCCCTTTTGAATATATTTAGTGAATTGGCCTCAACTACTTTCTGTGGTAGAGAATTCCACAGGTTCACTACTCTCTGGGTGAAGAAGTTTCTCCTCATCTTGGTCCTAAATGGCTTACCCCTTATCCTCAGACTGTGACCCCTGGTTCTGGACTTCCCCAACATTGGGAACATTCTTCCTGCATCTAACCTGTCTAAACCCGTCAGAATTTTAAACGTTTCTATGAGGTCCCCTCTCATTCTTCTGAACTCCAGTGAATACAAGCCCAGTTGATCCAGTCTTTCTTGATAGGTCAGTCCCGCCATCCCGGGAATCAGTCTGGTGAATCTTTGCTGCACTCCCTCAATAGCAAGAATGTCCTTCCTCAAGTTAGGAGACTAAAACTGTGCACAATACTCCAGGTGTGGCCTCAACAGGGGAATAAAACATATCCACTGGCCATTCAAACCACACTAAGTTGTGGGACCTTGCTGTGTGCAAAATGAGTGCCAACATAACGACAAACATTCTGCATCAAAATAAGGAGAGGTGACTATCGAGCCATAGAAGTTTGCTGTCCAGAACAGGCCCATTGTGTCAGTGGCAGCTCTGCTAGCTGAATCCAATCCTGGTGCACTGCCTTCTCCCCATTGCCCTGATAAAACAGTGAAAGTTAGAATTCTTCTTGTCTGTATTTTGATGAAGTTTCTATAATAAGCAGAGATTTATTTTTCCATTTGTCACTTCTGGGTGTGTCCCCAGAACCCTGACTCTGAATCGCCACTTTTCCTTGAAGAAATGCTTACACTTTTAAGGCTGTCTTGGATCTGGTAATGTGTAATGAGACAGGATTAATAAATGATCTCATAGTAAAGGATCCTCTAGGAAAGAGTGGCCTTGGCATGGTTGAATTTCAAATTCAGTTGGAGGATGAGAAAGTTGGATCTCAAACCAGTGTCCTGATCTTAAATAAAGGCGATTACAAAGGTATGAAGGCAGAGTTGGCTAAAGTGGACTGGGAAAATAGATTAACGTGTAAGATGGTTGATTAACAGTGGCAGACATTTAAGGAGATATTTCATAACTCTCAATAAAAAAATATTCCAGTGAGAAGGAAAGACTTGAGAAGGGAGAGAACCATCCGTGGTTAACTAAGGAAGTAAAGGATGGTATCAAATCGAAAAAAATGGCACACAAACATACCATGATTAGTGGGAGGCCAGAGGATTGGGAAATATTTTTAAAATCAGCAAAGGATAACTAAAACAATTATAAAGAGAGGGAAGATAGAATATGAGAGTAAACTAGTAAGAAATATAAAAACGGATAGTGAGAGCTTCTACAGGTATATAAAAAGGAAGAGAGTAGCTAAAGTAAACGTTGGTCCCGTAGAGGATGAGATTGGGAAATTAATAATGGGGAACAGGGAAATGGTGGCGACTTTGAACAAATATTTTGTATCGGTCTTCACGGTAGCAGACACTAAAAACATCCCAATAATGGATAATCAAGGGTCTACAGGGAAGGAGGAATTTAAAACAATCACTATCACTAAAGAAAAAGTACTCAGTAAAATAATGGGACTAAAGGTGGACAAGTATCCTGGACCTGATGGCCTGCATCCTATGGTCTTAAAAGAAGTGGCTGCAGAGATAGTGAATGCCTTGGTTGTAATCTACCAAAATTCCCTGGATTCTGGAGAGGTCCCAGCAGATTGGAAAACCGTAAATGTAATGCCCCTATTTTTTTTTTAAAGGAGGAAGACAGAAAGCAGGAAACTATAGACCAGTTAGCCTAACATCTGCATTGGTAAAATATTGGAATCCATTATTAAGGAAGCAGTAGCAGGACATTTGGAAAAGCATAATACAGTCAAGCAGAGTCAGCATGGTTTCATGAAAGGGAAATCATGTTTGACAAAATTGCCAGAGTTCTTTGAGGATATAACGAGCAGGGTGGATAAGGGGGAACCAGTGGATATGGTGTATTTGGATTTCCAGAAGGCATTCGATAAGGTGCCGCATAAAAGGTTACCGCAGAAGATAAGAGCTCACCGGGTAATATATTAGCATGGTTAGTAGATTGGTTAACTAACAGAAAACAGAGAGTAGTGATAAATGGGTCATTTTCTGGTTAGCAAATAGTAACTAGTGGGGTGCTACAGGGATCAGTGCTGGGGCCTGAACTATTTACAATCTATATTAATAATTTGGATAAAGGGACCGAGTGTAATGTAACCAAGTTTGCTGATGGTACAAAGATGGGTGAGGAAGCAGGTTGTGAGGAGGACACAAAAAATCTGCAAAGGAATATCGACAGGCTAAGTTAGTTGAGCAAACATTTGGCAGATGGAGTATAATGTGTGAAAGTGTGAGGTTATCCATTTTGGGAGGAAAAATAAAGCAAATTATTATTTAAATGAGAAACTACAAAATGCTGCAGTACAGCGGGATCTCTGGGTCCTTGTGCATGAAACAAAAAGTTAGTATGCAGGTACAGCAAATAATCAGGAAGACAAATAGAATGTTGGCCTTTTATTGCAAAGGTGATTGCAAGGATAAAAGTAGGGAAGTCCTGGTACAACTGTACAGGGTATTGGAGAGGCCACACCTAGATTATTGCATACAGTTTTGGTCGCCTTATTTAAGGAAGGATATACTTGCATTGGAGGCAGTTCAGAGAAAGTTCACTAGGTTGATTCCGGAGATGAGTGGGTTGACTTATGAAGTGGAATTTTCTGCCCCAGAGAGCTGTGGAGGCTGAGTCATTGAACATATTTATCATCATCATCATCCTAGGCAGTCCCTTGGAATCGAGGAAGACTTGCTTCCACTCCTGAAGTGAGTTCTTTGGTGGCTGAACAGTCCAGTTCTTTGGTGGCTGAACAGTCCAATACGAGAGCCACAGACTCTGTCACAGGTGGGACAGATAGTCGTTGAGGGAAGGGGTGGGTGGGACTGGTTTGCCGCATGCTCTTTCCGCTGTCTGCGCTTGATTTCTGCATGCTCTCTGCGTTGAGACTCGAGGTGCTTTCTCCACTTAGGGCGGTCTTTGGTCAGGGACTCCCAGATGTCAGTGGGGATGTCGCACTTTATCAGGGAGGCTTTGAGGGTGTCCTTGTAATGTTTCCACTGCCCACCTTTGGCTCGTTTGCCATGAAGCTCCGCGTAGAGCACTTGCTTTGGGAGTCTCGAGTCTGGCATGCGAACTATGTGGCCTGCCCAGCGGAGCTGATCGAGTGTGGTCAGTGCTTCAATGCTGGGGATGTTAGCCTGGACGAGGACACTGATGTTGGTGCGCCTGTCCTCCCAGGGGATTTGTAGAATATTGCGGAGACATCGTTGGTGATATTTCTCCAGCGACTTGAGGTGTCTACTGTACTGTACACTACTGAACATATTTAAGGCAGAAATAGACAGATTTTTGAGCGATAAAGGAGTGAAGGGTTGTGGGGAGCGGGCAGGGAAGCGGAGCTGAGCCCAAGATCAGATCAGCATGATCTTATTAAATGGCAGAGCAGGCTCGAGGGGTCAAATGACCTACTCCTGCTCCAAATTCTCATGTTCTTATGCTTCACACGGTTGTCCCAAAGTGCTTTCGTATAATTACTTGTTTTGAGGTAGAATGTTTGTTATAAGAACATAACATAAGAAATAGGAACAGGAGTAGGCCATACGGCCCCTCGAGCCTGCTCTGCCATTCGATAAAATCATGGCTGATCTGATAATGGACTCAGCTCCACTTACCTGCCCGCTCTCCATAACCCCTTATCCCCTTTATCGTTTAAGAAACTGTTTATTTCTGTCTTAAATGTATTCAATGTCCCAGCTTCCACAGCTCTCGGAGGCAGCGAATTCCACAGATTTACAACCCTCAGAAGAACTTTCTCCTCCTCACAGTTTTAAATGGACGGCCGCTTATTCTAAGATCATGCCCTCTAGTTCTAGTCTCCCCCATCAATGGAAACATCCTCTCTGCATCCACCTTGTCAAGCCCCCTCATAAACTTATACGTTTTGATAAAATCACACCTCATTCTTCTGAATTGCAATAAGTAGAGTCCCAACCTACTCAACCTTTCCTCATAAGTCAATCCCCTCATCTCCGGAATCAACCTAGTGAACCTTCCCTGAATTGCCTCCAAAGCAAGCATGTCCTTTCGTAAATATGGAAACTAAAACTGCACACAGTGTTCCAGGTGTGGCCTCGCCAATACCCTGTATAACTGTAGCAAGACTTCCCTGCTTTTATACTCCATCCCCTTTGCAATAAAGGCCAAGATTCCACTAGCTTTCCTGATCACTTGCTGTACCTACATACTATCCTTTGTGTTTCATGCACAAATACCCCCAGGTCCAGCTGTGCTGCAGCACTTTGCAATCTTTCTCCATTTAAATAATAACTTGCTCTTTGATTTTTTTTCTGCCAAAGTGCATCACCTCACACTTTCCAACATTATACTCCATCTGCCAAATTTTTGCCCACTCACTAAGCCTGTCTATGTCCTTTTCCAGATTTTTTGTGTCCTCCTCACACATTGTTTTTCTCCCTATCTTTGTATCATTAGCAAACTTGGCTACATTACACTCCGTCCCTTCTTCTAAGTCGTTAATATAGATTGTAAATAGTTGGGGTCCCAGCACTGAATCCTGCGGCACGCCAGTAGTTACTGGTTGCCAACCAGAAAATGAACCATTTATCCCGACTCTCTGTTTACTGTTAGTTAGCCAATCCTCAATTATCCTCAGTCATCATATTGCCCCCAACCCCCTGAACTTTTATCTTGTGCAGTAACCTTTTATGTAGCACCTTGTCAAATGCCTTCTGGAAGTCCAAATACACCACATCCACTGGTTCTCCTTTATCCACCCTGTTCCTTACATCCTCAAAGAATTCCAGCAAATTTGTCAAACATGACTTCCCCTTCATAAATCCATGCTGACTCCACCTGACCGTATTATGCTTTTCCAAATGTCCTGCTACTGCTTCTTTAATAATGGACTCCAACATTTTCCCAACCACAGATGTTAGGCTAACTGGTCTATAGTTTCCTGCTTGTTGTCTGCCTCCTTTTTTAAATAGGGGCGTTACATTTGCAGTTTTCCAATCTGCTGGGACCTCCCCAGAATCCAGAGAATTTTGGAAAATTACAACCAATGCATCCATAATCCCTGCCACTACTTCTCTTAAGACCCTAGGATGCAAGCCATCAGGTCCAGGGGATTTATCTGCCTTTAGTCCCATTATCTTACTGACTACTACCTCCTTAGTGTTTGTGTTAAGTTCCTCCCCCTCTATAGCCCCTTGATTATCTACTGTTGGGATATTGTTAGATTACTCTACTGTAAAGACATACAAAATATTTGTTCAGAATCTGTAGCCCTTATTTTGCTGCACTCAATTTGCACACAGCAAGATCCCACAAGTTAATGAGTTTTGAATAGCCAGTGGATATGTTTTATTCCCCTGATGTTGGACTGAGGGAGAAATGTTGATCAGGAGACAGAACTCTCAGTCACAGACAATTGTGCAGCCCAGACAACCCGAGTTTAAAAACTCCGAATACAGTGTCACAGACGGTAATGCTTTTCCTTTTTACTTGACAATCTAATATCACTGTTCACAATTTCT
Organism: Pristiophorus japonicus; assembly: GCF_044704955.1. Classification (NCBI taxonomy): domain Eukaryota; kingdom Metazoa; phylum Chordata; class Chondrichthyes; family Pristiophoridae; genus Pristiophorus; species Pristiophorus japonicus. Next base: position 50,792,769 of record NC_091977.1, read on the forward strand.
CATAACATTGGGGAATCGGCCTGTAAGTGTCTTTTCATGCCACAATGTACTGTACCAACTTTGGGCTAGAATAAGGGGGCTCAGATTCACACTAGTAGAGGCAAATTAGGGACTGATGCCAGGACTTTCGTCTTCATACAACACACGATCAATAGATGATATTTTCTTCAGGATAATGTAATAGAGGCAAAATCCTTGAAATTGTTTAAGAATGAGCTAGGTGTTGTGATTGGCGGTTGATAGGCATGGATGAGCTGAAATAGGCTGAATGGTTATCTCATTCGCATTGTAGTTTTTAACTACATAGCGGCTTTTTGCCGCTTTGCTAATTATAGCAATTCAACTCTTTGCAGGATTTATATTTAATTCAAACTAGGAGACTCTTGTTCAGATTATAACAAATGCTTTTAATACAGGTATATTGAGTAAAAGCAACTGAGATTTATCAAGTAAATTATGTTCTGTTACAAAAAGTAATACTTAACAAATTATAGTCACAGCCTGAATCTCAATAGCGTCCTCTCGAGTTGACCGTGGAGCTGACTCCTTATCTCCTGTTGTCTTGATTCACATTGCCTTCCTGATGGAAGAGCTGTTACTTTATACCCTTTTCCTCCCATTGAAATGCTGTGAAAATCTGCAGCTGTTTCAGCCTTACAATAATGTTATCTCTATCTTCCCTCCCTCTCTGTGGCAAGAATCACTTCTCTGAGAACAATTATACAGACTATGTCACACAGAATTATACTCAGCTTGGCTTTACAAAATTATGATAAGTAATGGTACATGCTGCATACCTTTATCTTATTGATTAATAATTTTGGCCTTGATCATTCTAGTTCTAAATGAAGCTGTATCAGCAGTAACATAATAATGGCTCAATTTACCATAATGCTTTGTTTCTCAGCCTTTGGCCATTTTCTATCAATTATAAGCGAGTTTTACATCCAATCAATGCACATAAAGGAAGTTACAAACATAAAGGTTATTCATTAATTAAAGACATGTAAAATAAGCTTCTTAATTCTAACTTCTAACATCTGTCAATCGGCGATATTGGAAAGCAGCTAATGTAACGCCTCTGTTTAAAAAAAGGGGGCAGACAAAAGGCAGGTAACTATAGGCTGGTTAGTTTAACATCTGTAGTGGGGAAAATGCTTGAAGCTATCATTAAGGAAGAAATAGCGGGAAATCTAGATAGGAATAGTGCAATCAAGCAGACGCAACATGGATTCATGAAGGGGAAATCATGTTTAACTAATTTATACTGGAATTCTTTGAGGATACAACGAGCATGGTGGATAGAGGCGTACTGATGGATGTGGTGTATTTAGATTTCCAAAAGGCATTCGATAAGGTGCCACACAAAAGGTTACTACAGAAGATAAAGGTATGCGGAGTCAGAGGAAATTTATTAGCATGGATCGAGAATTGGCTGGCTAACAGAAAGCAGAGAGTCAGGATAAATGGGTCCTTTTCGGGTTGGAAATCGGTGGTTAGTGGTGTGCCACAGAGATCGGTGCTGGGACCACAACTGTTTACAATATACATAGATGACCTGGAAGAAGGGACAAAGTGTAGTGTAACAAAATTTGCAGATGGCACAAAGATTAGTGGGAAAGCGGGTTGTGTAGAGGACACAGAGAGGCTGCAAAGAGATTTAGATAGGTTAAGCGAATGGGCTAAGGTTTGGCAGATGGAATACAATGTCAGAAAATGTGAGGTCATCCACCTTGGGGGAAAAAAAACAGTAAAAGGGAATATTATTTGAATGGAGAGAAATTACAACATGCTGCGGTGCAGAGGGACCTGGGGGTCCTTGTGCATGAATCCCAAAAGTTTGTAGGTGCAGCAGGTAATCAGGAAGGCGAATGGAATGTTGGCCTTCATTGCGAGATGGATGGAGTACAAAAGCAGGGAGGTCCTGCTGCAACTGTACAGGGTATTGGTGAGGCCGCACCTGGAGTACTGCGTGCAGTTTTGGTCACCTTACTTAAGGAAGGATATACTAGCTTTGGAGGAGGTACAGAGACGATTCACTAGTTCACTAGGCTGATTCTGGAGATGAGGGGGTTACCTTATGATGATAGATTGAGCAGACTGGGTCTTTACTCGTTGGAGTTCAGAAGGATGAGGGTGATCTTATAGAAACATTTAAAATAATGAAAGGGATAGACAAGATTGAGGCAGAGAGGTTGTTTCCACTGGTCGGGGAGACTAGAACTAGGGGGCACAGCCTTAAAATACGGGGGAGCCAATTTAAAACCGAGTTGAGAAGGAATTTCTTCTCCCAGAGGGTTGTGAATCTGTGGAATTCTCTGCCCAAGGAAGCAGTTGAGGCTAGCTCATTGAATGTATTCAAATCACAGATAGATAGATTTTTAACCAATAAGGGAATTAAGGGTTACGGGGAGTGGGCGGGTAAGTGGAGCTGAGTCCACGGCCAGATCAGCCATGATCTTGTTGAATGGCGGAGCAGGCTCGAGGGGCTAGATGGCCTACTCCTGTTCCTAATTCTTATGTTCTTATGTACAGCATCCATCTCGCGAAGTGATTCCAAAATTGGATTGTAGCAACTAGTTCAACCTGGCTAAAGGGCCAACCTCACCAGAGCCGACCTTGTGAAGAACCGATGAATGTTTATAGCTGATGTAACTGGTTTTCAATAAGTTGCTAAAAACTTCTGTTTCCTTTCTACTCTCAGCTGGCCTGTTTCTGCGGCTCCAACGATTGCTCTCTCTGCTGCAGCTGCTGCCCAAATATTAAAACCTCCACGGGGACCCGAGTCATGTATACTCTCTACCACATTCTAGGAACCATTGTCTGCTTTCTCATGATGTCGCCGACTGTAGGTAAAGTGTTGAAGACGCATGTAAGTAACCAATCATGCCATTGCGTCTTTAAGGCCAGCTTGATGTAAGCTTTACGATAAATTGCCATGTGACTGTCTTGACACTTATCCGTACTGTCTGTAACCACATTCAGCTCCAGTAAATCCTGAATTACCAGATAATAGATTTACACTAATTAAAGTTATTGGGACTTTACATACCGACTCAAATCAAAAATATGGAAGTTGTATAATTTAATAATCTTTAAGGAAATTAAGTAGAATCTATAAAATCTAAATTGATGATGCAATATTTGAATAGTTCATCGAAGTCTGATTTATTCCTTCCCTAAATGACATTAGTGAACCAGCTGGGTTTTAATGTCAATCCAGCAGCTTCATGGACACTTTCACTGATACTAGCTTTTTCTAAATGTTCAGGTTTTGTATTAAACTGAATTCATATTCTCAAACTGCCATGGTGGGATTTGAATTTTGGATTATTAGTTCAATCCTCTGGATTATTAGTTCAGTAACGTACCATACCTGTTTTGGATGTTGTTGAACTTAGTTTAACCTTCATTTAGATGCTTGCTGAATTGTGTTTCATTTTAGAAAGTCCTGAATTTGTTTAGCCACTAACCAAATGATGGTTGGGAAGAGAAAGGGAGGGGCGGGGGGCGAGGAGGGGTGGGGTGTGGGGGGGGGGTAGGGGCGGGGTGTGGGGGGGGGGAGGGGCGGGGTGTGGGGGGGGAGGGGGGGTGTGGGGCGGGGAGGGGAGGAGTGTGGGGGGGGGGAGGGGAGGGGCTGGGTGGGGGGGAGGGGAGGGGCGGGGAGGGGAGGAGTGTGGGGCGGCGGGGGGGGAGGGGAGGGGTGTGGGGAGGGGGGGAGGGGCGGGGTGTGGGGGGGGAGGGGCTGGGTGGGGGGGAGGGGAGGGGCGGGGTGTGGGGGGGGAGGGAGGGGTGTGGGGCGGCGGGGGGGGGAGGGGAGGGGTGTGGGGCAGAAGTGGTGAGGGGTGTGGGGCGGAGGCGGTGGGGGGGGTGGGGCGGGAGGGGAGGGGTGTAGGGGAGGGGTGTGGGGCGGGGTAGTAAGGGGTGTGGGGCGGGGGCGGGGGGGGTTGGTGAGGGTGTGCAGAAAAGCATAAAATGACAATAAAATACTAAGTGTTGGGAGTGTTCTGATTTATAATGCTTCATCAGAGAATTGTGGATTTTTATATGAAGGGGAACTTGTATATCTGTTCAGAACCAAAAGGCCTTTATCGTACTCTCTAAGGGTTATCCCGTTCCCAATTTGAAATGTCCATGTATTGGGAATTGATCATTTTGGGATGTTAAAGGATTAAATATTCAGTACGTCCAAAGGTGAAGGTTGCACACAAAGGCTTCGAAGCTCAGCTTGAACCTTCCTCTTCCCTTTTGGATTCTGAAATGGGAAAAGTTGAGAACAGTGCAGGAACTATAAACAAAGAATAACGTGCATTGTACTAATGGATTTGCAAATTGCTGCCCTCTAAGTGAGCGCAATAAAAGTTTTAGAGCTATTTAGCACTTGCTGTTGTTTGTTGTTTCCTCAGTGGGCACTAATTATTTTATTAACCTTTATTATTCAAAAAGGAGTTAGATGAGGTCCTTACTGCTAGGGGGATCAAGGGGTATGGCGAGAAAGCAGGAATGGGGTACTGAAGTTGAATGTTCAGCCATGAACTCATTGAATGGCGGTGCAGGCTAGAAGGGCCGAATGGCCTACTCCTGCACCTATTTTCTATGTTTCTATGTTTCTATGTGAGCAAATATTACAATATTAACACTCCATCAAAATTTGGACCGAGTTGCGTGTTCTTGTCTTTGATTCCCTTATAGCAGCAACTTATTGTTTCTGCATCCTACAGCCACTGGCCAAGATGGTTTGGACAGATCCTTCCACGGACATAGACATAGTGCTCTGTGATGGATCAACATGAGGCAGAATACAAGGTGTAGGTGAAATACAGGAGCAGTTGATCAGCCAATGGTAGAAAACAATGATCTTTTATTATTTTTGCTCTCCTTTTTCCAGGTTCCCTTCTATAGTCAATTTTGTAAAACTATTCAGGCAGGTGCTGGTTGTGAAAGGCTTGTCGGCTACTCCGCTGTTTACAAGGTCTGCTTTGGAATGGCCTTGTTCTTCTTCATTTTATTCCTCCTGATGATCAATGTGAAAACCAGTAAAGCTTGGCGAGCGTACCTCCACAATGGGTCAGTGTCCTTTATGGCCCCTGGGCCTACTTGATGAATGATTGCATTGAAGTTCCATTTTAGAATGAGGCTTTTCTTTATCAGAGTGTTAATGTTTGTATTCTGTGTCTAGGTTCTGGTTTATGAAGCTTGTGGTGTTGGCTGGAATGTGTGCAGGAGCTTTCTTTATACCCGACCAGGACACCTTTCACAAAGGTAAAGCTATTTAACAACAAAACCAGTTGGCGGTTTCATTTTGTCCTTTTGGGGACTTCAGCATTTTTGTGTCGAGGTCTTTCCTAAAGTAACGTAATTTAATGTGTTTCAAGTGTATTTTATTAGTACATCGTGTTAGTCCAGTGGGCTCATTATTATTAAAAGTCCCGTAGAAGACAGATATCAAAAAATGGACTGTAAACTGATAGTTACAGAATTGTTTGTAAAGCAGGCATAAGAAATCATTTACCTTTTTTTTTTACTGAAATCTTAAGGCCTTGCCTAATTAACACCATCCAGAAATCAACGAGGTAATAAAAATCCAAAACCTGTTGCCTCGGCAACTTCGATTACGGACCGACAGATACCAGTAATAATAAGGCCAGTTGTTTCCAGACCAGGCTTCCACAGTTTCTTGTTCTCAACCTTCAGCTGCGAAGGCTACAAGAGCTTTATCTTGAGTTGAACTGCTTTATTTGTCTAATCATATCTATGTTCAGAAGCTGTGGAATGCAACAGGAGGAAGGTCAAACTTTGATGCAACCAAACTGATCCTGCTTAATCTGAATTCCACCAGAAACTACCAAGAAATTGTGCAAAGCTGGTCCAGAGACAGCTTGGTTATTAAATCTGAAGAGGGACTTTAGTGGCATTTATCTGTAATTTGTAACTTGGATAACGGCGTAAGGATTTTTGTTGATGGTTTCTGGTTACCTAGGTGATCGCTTAAGGCTGATTACACCTTTTTCAAACCTTGCCGCAGTAGGTTTTGTTACTGCAGAAGAGGTTGCCTGTAAGAGCAGTGAACTGTTGACTTTTACCGTTTCTCTTTCTTTTGATCTTTTGATTTGTTTTGTTTTACCTTTTTGGCCTTTTTTGAAAAAATAATAATTCTGTAACCAGCAATGTATATACAGTTTGTTTTTTTAAATGCCATTCTTGAACAATAAATTGATGGTCCCTGCTTTGTAATTCTGTTTTATAATGCTTCATCAGGAAATCGTGGGCTTTTTGTAAGAGAAGCTTTACCATCTGTTTAAAACTGAAATCCCCTCTCGGCACTCTGAGGGTTATCCTGTTCCAAATTGGAAGTGTCCCATCTATTGGGAATTCATAGAATTATGTAGAATATGTAGCACAGAAACAAGCCTTCAGCCCAACCAGTCCATTTATGCTCCACTGGAGTCTCCTCCTGTCTTTCCTCATCTAACGCTTTCAGCACAACTCTCTATTCCCTCCTCTCTCATATGCTTATCTAGCCTCCCCTTAAATACATCGACACTATTCGCCTCACCCACTCCCCGTGGTAGCGAGTTCCACATTCTCACTGCTCTGGATGAAGTAGTTTCTTCTGAATTCTCTTTTGATTTCTTGGTGACTATCTTATATTGATGGCCTCTAGTTTGCTCTTCCCCACACGTGGAAACACCCTCTCTGTATCTACTTTATCAAAACCTTTCATAATTTTAAAGATGTCTATTAGGTCACCTCTCAGCCTTCTATTTTTTAATTGAAAAGAGGCCCAACCCCTGTTCATCCTTTCCTGATAGGTATAAGCTTACATTTCTGGTATCATCTTTGTAAATCGTTTTTGCACCCTCTCCAGTGCCTCTATATCTTTTTATATAATATATGGCAACCAGAACTGTACACAGTGCTCCAAGTGTGATCTAACCACGATTCGATACAACTTTAGCATAACTTCTCTACTTTTCAATTCTATCCCTTTAACCCTAGTGCTTGGTTTGCTTTTTTTTTATTACCTTATTAACCTGCCTGGTTTCCCCTCTGAGTCAGAAGGTTGTGGGTTTAAGTCCCACTCCAGAGTCTCGAGCACAATCATCTAGGCTGACACTCCAGTGCAGTGCTGAGGGAGTGCTGCATTGTCAGAGGTTCATTCCTTCAGATGAGACATTAAACCGCAGCTTGTCTGCTCTCTCAGGTGGATGTAAGAGATTCCATGGCACAATTTCGAAGAAGAGCAGGGGAGTTATCCCCTGTGTCCTGGCCAATATTTATCCCTCAACCAATGTCACTTATCTGGTCTAGATCACATTGCTGTTTGTCAGAGCTTGCTGTGTGCAATTTGGCTGTCACATTTCCTACATTACAGCAATGACTACACTCCCCCCAAAAAAAGTATTTTCATTGGCTGTAAAGCACTTTGGGATGTTCTGAGATAGTGAAAAGTGCAATAGAAATAGAGGGGTGTGATCAAGGCCCAGGAGAGGCACGAGTTTGGGGCCAGAAGAAGCATTGGCTCAGGGGCAGCACGGGTCAGCCCACACTGCGATATGTGTGCACACTAGGTCCGTGCAGCAGAGCAGGTCTCTAGTTGTCTTGGTTAATCTTTGCCACTGGACCAAGACCTGGCTCTGTCAAGCCCGTATGGTGGCTGATGTGCAACGGCCACCACATGTTAAAGAAAATCAACGCACAGGCATCTTCCACCCTATACCATGTAGTTCAGGATCTGGAATATTAGGTCCTTCATTGAAACACCTGTGACCCCATCTTTTTTTGGCATGGAATCGAGTCATCCTCGTTTCGAGGGACTGCCTATGATGATGAGAAATGGAAGTCTGTCTTTTAATGATTTGTGTATTCGCACTCGCAGATCCCTTTGCTCCTCTACCCTATTTAGCTGCTTCTTTTCCAAGTAATGTATTACCTCCTTATTTTTCTTACCAAAATGTAATACAGGTTTAGCTTCTGAAATCCAGAGTTCCGAAATTCAATGTTCCGGGCCGATCCGTGGCGGGGTCATCCGGAATCTGGAAAATGTTCTGAAATCTGGACATTTTTTAAAAGCGATTTCCGCTGCAAGTTGGGCCCAGGCAGTGGGAAAGACATCCTCCAAAAATTCCAAAAATTAAAATTCACAAAACCCTTAGAAACTAAATAATTTAAAAATAAAAACTTTTAACTTGCCTTTTTGGCAGGTCTTCAATGCAGGTTTTTCCCGACCGCTGACGCTGCTGAACCTGGAACCACCGATTTCTCCCCCCCCCCCCCCCACTTACCTCGCCTCACCTCGGCCCGGGCGTTTCTGGACTCAGGACGTCGGAAAGACATTCAGAAATCCAGAAATACTCAAAATCTGGAACGGCCTCGGTCCCGAGATTTCTGGATTTCGAACGCTCCAACTGTACCTCACAACTGTGTTGAAATTAATTGCCAATTTTGCAAGTTTATTAATGCCGTCTTGTAATTTGTTGCCAATCTCCTCAGTTTTCTATAGACCATCAAATAGTGGGAAAGATATGGAGGGGCAAATTTGCAGAGAAATTACAAAGAGGTGCAAGAACTATAGAGTAGTAATAATGAGTGACTTCAACTATCCTAATATAGACTGGGATTGTAATAGTGTCAAGGGCAGAGAGAGGGGAAGAATTTCTGAAGTGTGTTCAGGAGAACTTTCTTGATCAGTATGTTTCCGGCCCAATGAGGGAGGAGGCCTTGCTGGATCTGGTTCTGGGATCAAGTGGAGCAAGTGTCAGTAGCTGAAAATTCAGGAAACAGTGATCATAGTATCATAAGGTTTAAATTAGCTGTGGAAAAAGACAAGTAGCAATCTAGAGTAAAAATGTTTAACTGGTGGAAGGCCAATTTCAGTAGGATGAGAACGGATCTGGCCCTCTTAAACTGGAATCAAAGATTGGCAGGCAAAACTAGTGGAACAATGGGCTGCCTAAGAGGAAATAGTTCAGGTACAGTTTAGGTACATTCCCACAAGGGGAAAGGTAGGGCAACTAAAATCAGAGCTCCCTAGATGATGGAACAGACCGAGAATATAGTGAAGCAGAAAAAGAGTGCGTATGACATATGTCAGATTGCAAAATACATCTGAGAATCAGGCTCTATGTAGAAAGGTCAGAGGAAAAATGAAAAAGAAAATAAAGAACCAAGAGAGAGTATGAGAATAGAATGGCAGCCAACATAAAAGGTGATCCAAACGTCTTCTATAGGTATATAAATAGTAAAAGGGTTTTCTTGATATATATTAATGACGTGGGTGTACAGGGCATAATTTCAAAATTTGCAGGTAACACAAAACTTGGAAGTATAGTGAACAGTGAGGAGAGTGTTAGACTTCAGGAAAACATAGGCTGGTGAAATGGACGGACACATAGCAGGTGAAATGTAACACAGAAAAGTGTGAAGTGATGCCTTTTGGTAGAAAGAATGAGGAGAGGACATCTAAACTAAATGATACAATCCTAAAGGGGGTGCATGAACAGAGAGACCTTGGGGTATGTGTGCACAAATCATGGAAGGTGAGAGGGCAGGTTGAGAAAGCAAATAAAAAGGTTTACCAGATCCTGGGCTTCATAACTAGAGGTGTGGAAATTATGATGAACCTGGTTCGGCCCCAACTGGAGTATTGTGTCCAATTCTGGACACTGCACTTTTGGAAGGAAGTGAAGGCCTTGGAGAGGGTGCAGGAAAGATTTACGAGAATGATTCCATGAATGAGGGACTTGAGGTGCATTGACAAACTGGAGAAGCTGGGGTTGTTCTCCTTGGAGCAGAGAAGGTTGAGAGGAGATTTGATAGAGGTGTTCAAAATCATGATGGGTCTGGATAGAGTAGATGGAGATAAACTGTTCCCATTGGCAGAAGGGTCGAGAACCAGAGGACACACATTTAAGGTGATTGGCAAAAGAACCAAACGCGACGTAAGAAAATACTTTACACAGCGAGTGGTTAAGACCTGGAATGGACTGCCCAAAAGGGTGGTGGAGGCAGACTCAATTTTATCTTTCAAAAGGGAGTTGGATAAGAATGTGAAGGGAAAAAAATTGCAGGGCTATGGGGAAAGGACAGGGGAGTGAGACTAGCTGAGCGTCGGCATGGGCTCGAAGGGCCGAATGGCTTGCTTCCATGCTGTAATCATTCTATGATTCTATGTATTGACTATTCCCCCCCCCAAATTTGGTGTCCTAAATCGTTAATATAAATTGTGAACAATGGTGGTCCCAGCACTGTTCCTTGTGGGACCCCACGTTCCAGCTTATGCCACTCTGAATAACTACCCTTTTGCCCCTACTCTCTGCTTTCAGTCTTTCAGCCAGCCATGGTTTGGGGATGGTAAAGGGTTACATATTCAGTCAGGCCAACATTCAGCACAATCAGTTCAAGGCTATGGTTGCAGTGCTGCACAGAATCAAATGCTTCAGAGCACAGCTTGAACCATCCTCCTGTTGTTGGTGTTTTGGAATCAATGTTGGAAAATGTTTTGAGAACAATGCAGGATCTGTAAGCAAAGAATACCGAGCACTGTACTAATGGGTTTGCAAACTGCAGCTCTCTAAGTGAGCAGAATAAAGTTGGTAGAGTTAAAAGACTGACTTCCAAATGCAGCGCCATCACAAAGGTTTCTTCTTATCAGCAGGGTTTTAGGATTGCGCAAGTTTGTGACTATTGAGGGTGTTTTGTTCCGCTGGTCCAAATCCAATTTGCGGTAGATAGACTACCCACTAGCAATGGTGAGAACCTTCTGGAATAATAATGGGGGTAAGGTTTCTGAATGAATAGAAAGTACTTGAAGCAACAAAGGCCCAAGAGCCAGTTGCTTGGGCAGCATCCACAGTTTACAGGAGTGTATTGGTGCTATGCTCTGTATGTCAGCTGTGCTGGTGACTTCACTTCATGGATTTTGAAGAACAGTAAGTGCTTTGTATCTACATTTCCATGTGACCGTCTGCTAAGAAAAAAATACTGAAAACAATGAAAATCTTGTTCTTATCTGTGGATGGCATTTTTTTCGTATAAAAAGTTTGCTACATTTTTTTTCCCACTGAATTTTAACATGTTGTATCTTCTCTGCAGTTCTGAAGTTGCACTTAACTTCACTCACAGGCAGCACACCAGCAAACTTTCCGAAATGCACCCATTTTAAAATTGCTGTAGGTGTTCAAATTCTTTTAAATGGGTGCCTGGAGTGATAGCAACAACAATTACATATTCCTCACCAGAAATAATGGCAAGTTGATCAGATTGGAGGTTAGAGATGAATATTGAACGTCATCTTGTTGCCATTTTCTCCGGTGAGCAATTGCTTTCATGTGTATAGATTGCTAAAAGCTAAACACAAGTGAATTCCAGAAAGAGTTAGCATCCTGAATTTAAGTGTTCATAGCGATTTTTTTTTTTTTGCCTTCCATATATTAAAATGCATTCTTTTATCCTTGGCTGCAAAGTTACGACAATTTATTTCTGTGCATCACAGATCATATTCACGGAAAAAGTCACTGTTTGCTATTTATATTGCTGCAAGTCAATCAAATCAGTCCTGGCTTAAATCCAGATAGCTTTGGGCTGTCTGCAGTCAGAAGATAATTAAAATATTGACAAGGACACGTCTGCCCTCTCAAGTGAATGTAAAAAAAATCCCACAACATTATTCGAAGAAGAGCAGGGTAGTTCAGACCAAAACTTATCTCTCAACCAACAATTCCTCAATCAACACCACGAAGACAGTTTAATTGGTAATTTATCTAATTGCTGTTTGTGGGATCTTGCTGTGTGAAAAGTGGATATCGCTTTTCCCTTCATTACAACAATGACCACACTTCAGAAATAATTAACTGGTTGTGAAGTGCTTTGGGATGTTCTCGGGTTGTGAAAAGCTCTATATAAATGCAAGTTCTCTCTTATATTATTTTGTATGCATTTTACTCACTGCAAAAGAAATTTGTTTTGTGCTGATCTGCACCACAAGAGGTTTTAAGGTTCCATTGCTTCCACTAATGTATCCAAACTTATTATAAATCATTATAGTACATCTGACCAAGTAAAGGACAGTATTTTATAAAAGTTAAAAATAGTCTCAACACACTGATCCTATATAGGCAGCAATCAGTTTCTATTGCAATTCTTTGGCCGGCCAATAACACTTTGCATTTATATAGCACCTTTTTAATATAGTAAAAAGTCCCAAGGCGCTTCACAGGAGCGTCGTCAAACAAAATTTGACATCGAGCCACATAGGACAGGCGACTAAAAGCTTGGTCAAAGACATAGATTTTAAGGATGGAGAGATAGAGAGGCGGAGAGGTTTAGGGAGGGAATTCGAGAGCTTGGGGACCAGAAAGCTGAAGGCACGGTTCCCAATAGTGGAGTGATTAAAATCGAGAATGGCCAAGAGGCCAGAATTGGTGGAGCACAGACATCTCGAGGGTTATAGGGCTGGAGAAGGTTATGGAGATAGAAAAGAAAGAGTTGCATTTATATAGCGCAGTTCATGATCATAGGACAACCCAAGTGCTTTACAGCCAATGAAATACTTACAAAATGTGGTCACTGTTGTAATGTAGGAAAGGCGGCAGCCAATTTGCGCACAGCAAGCTTGCCGTGATCCGCTTGCACTCCCAGCAACTTCCAGGCAAAAATGTTTTAAACTTAAACGTGCTTGAACAAGTTGTGCAGACACCGTTAAATGCCCTGCTACAGCAAAATCTGGGCCACTGTATTTTAACTTCTCTGTTAAACCAAACAGATTAGTGAAGAAACGAATGCTATACTTCTAACCCCCAAACTGCAGCATCTAGCCAATGTTGGCTAGTCATGCATTCTAATGGTTTGTTTTGCTTTGTTGCGCACAGCATGGTTGTACATTGGTGCTGCTGGAGCCTTCCTCTTCATCCTGATTCAGCTCATACTGCTGGTGGAGTTTGCACACAAATGGAACAAAACTTGGTGAGTTGCCTCTTTTACAATGTAGTAGTGTGCCCATTGAGGTTTGCATAGGCCCTGACACCATGTTTTGGAAAGGTGACCAATTGGTTTGTTGTTGTACAGCATATTTTATACATTTATGTTTTTGTTCACACTAGATTGTTCCGAGAGAGTACGAAAACCTTTTTCTTTCCTCAACCTGATGTTTCCTATTATAATATCACGCGGTTTGTTTCCGAGACTGGGGTCCATTCCTGGTTACAGAGAATTGTGGTGCTGTTGGCTAATGTCTTGAGGCTCTTTTTCATGGGACTTTGTGCTCCGCTTTGAATGCTGCTGTTAACATTCTTGTTGCCATAATGATCCAGAGTGTAAAGAAGAACTGAGTGCACAATCTTAACATTCTCAAAACAGTACAGTGAAAACACAAGATAGTTTCAATTTTGGTGCGCAAGTAGCTTTCTATCAACTCGACAAGAATGAAGCATACTAACATAGAAACATAGAAACATAGAAAATAGGTGCAGGAGCAGGCCATTCAGCCCTTCTAGCCTGCACCGCCATTCAATGAGTTCATGGCTGAACATGAAACTTCAGTACCCCCTTCCTGCTTTCTCGCCATAACCCTTGATCCCCCGAGTAGTAAGGACTTCATCTAACTCCCTTTTGAATATATTTAGTGAATTGGCCTCAACTACTTTCTGTGGTAGAGAATTCCACAGGTTCACCACTCTCTGGGTGAAGAAGTTTCTCCTCATCTCGGTCCTAAATGGCTTACCCCTTATCCTCAGACTGTGACCCCTGGTTCTGGACCTCCCCAACATTGGGAACATTCTTTCTGCATCTAACCTGTCTAAACCCGTCAGAATTTTAAACGTTTCTATGAGGTCCCCTCTCATTCTTCTGAACTCCAGTGAATACAAGCCCAATTGATCCAATCTTTCTTGATAGGTCAGTCCCGCCATCCCGGGAATCAGTCTGGTGAACCTTCGCTGCACTCCCTCAATAGCAAGAATGTCCTTCCTCAAGTTAGGAGACCAAAACTGTACACAATACTCCAGGTGTGGCCTCACCAAGGCCCTGTACAACTGTAGCAACACCTCCCTGCCCCTGTATTCAAATCCCCTCGCTATGAAGGCCAACATGCCATTTGCTTTCTTAACCGCCTGCTGTACCTGCATGCCAACCTTCAATGACTGATGTACCATGACACCCAGGTCTCGTTGCACCTTCCCTTTTCCTAATCTGTCACCATTCAGATAATAGTCTGTCTCTCTGTTTTTACCACCAAAGTGGATAACCTCACATTTATCCACATTATACTTCATCTGCCATGCATTTGCCCACTCACCTAACCTATCCAAGTCACTCTGCAGCCTAATAGCATCCTCCTCGCAGCTCACACTGCCACCCAACTTAGTATCATCCGCAAATTTGGAGATACTGCATTTAATCCCCTCGTCTAAATCATTAATGTACAATGTAAACAGCTGGGGCCCCAGCACAGAACCTTGCGGCACTCCACTAGTCACTGCCTGCCATTCTGAAAAGTACCCGTTTACTCCTACTCTTTGCTTCCTGTCTGACAACCAGTTCTCAATCCACGTCAGCACACTACCCCCAATCCCATGTGCTTTAACTTTGCACATTAATCTCTTGTGTGGGACCTTGTCGAAAGCCTTCTGAAAGTCCAAATATACCACATCAACTGGTTCTCCTTTGTCCACTTTACTGGAAACATCCTCAAAAAATTCCAGAAGATTTGTCAAGCATGATTTCCCTTTCACAAATCCATGCTGACTTGGACCTATCATGTCACCATTTTCCAGATGCACTGCTATGACATCCTTAATAATTGATTCCATCATTTTACCCACTACTGAGGTCAGGCTGACCGGTCTATAATTCCCTGTTTTCTCTCTCCCTCCTTTTTTAAAAAGTGGGGTTACATTGGCTACCCTCCACTCCATAGGAACTGATCCAGAGTCAATGGAATGTTGGAAAATGACTGTCAATGCATCCGCTATTTCCAAGGCCACCTCCTTAAGTACTCTAGGATGCAGGCCATCAGGCCCTGGGGATTTATCGGCCTTCAATCCCATCAATTTCCCCAACACAATTTCCCGACTAATAAAGATTTCCCTCAGTTCCTCTTCCTTACTAGACCCTCTGACCCCTTTTATATCCGGAAGGTTGTTTGTATCCTCCTTAGTGAATACCGAACCAAAGTACTTGTTCAATTGATCCGCCATTTCTTTGTTCCCCGTTATGACTTCCCCTGATTCTGACTGCAGGGGACCTACGTTTGTCTTCACCAACCTTTTTCTCTTTACATACCTATAGAAACTTTTGCAATCCGCCTTAATGTTCCCTGCAAGCTTCTTCTCGTACTCCATTTTCCCTGTCCTAATCAAACCCTTTGTCCTCCTCTGCTGAGTTCTAAATTTCTCCCAGTCCCCAGGTTCGCTGCTATTTCTGGCCAATTTGTATGCCACTTCCTTGGCTTTAATACTATCCCTGATTTCCCTAGATAGCCACGGTTGAGCCACCTTCCCCTTTTTATTTTTACGCCAGACAGGAATGTACAATTGTTGTACTTCATCCATGCGGTCTCTAAATGTCTGCCATTGCCCATCCACAGTCAACCCCCTAAGTATCATTCGCCAATCTATCCTAGCCAATTCACGCCTCATACCTTCAAAGTTACCCTTCTTTAAGTTCTGGACCATGGTCTCTGAAATTACTGTTTCATTCTCCATCCTAATGCAGAATTCCACCATATTATGGTCACTCTTCCCCAAGGGGCCTCGCACAATGAGATTGCTAATTAATCCTCTCTCATTACACAACACCCAGTCTAAGATGGCCTCCCCCCTAGTTGGTTCCTCAACATATTGGTCTAGAAAACCATCCCTTATGCACTCCAGGAAATCCTCCTCCACCGTATTGCTTCCAGTTTGGCTAGCCCAATCTATGTGCATATTAAAGTCACCCATTATAACTGCTACACCTTTATTGCATGCACCCCTAATTTCCTGTTTGATGCCCTCCCCAACATCCCTACTACTGTTTGGAGGTCTGTACACAACTCCTACTAACGTTTTTTGCCCTTTGGTGTTCTGCAGCTCTACCCATATAGATTCCACATCATCCAAGCTAATGTCTTTCCTAACTATTGCATTAATCTCCTCTTTAACCAGCAATGCTACCCCACCTCCTTTTCCTTTTATTCTATCCTTCCTGAATGTTGAATACCCCTGAATGTTGAGTTCCCAGCCCTGATCATCCTGGAGCCACGTCTCCGTAATCCCAATCACATCATATTTGTTAACATCTATTTGCACAATTAATTCATCCACCTTATTGCGGATACTCCTTGCATTAAGACACAAAGCCTTCAGGCTTGTTTTATTAACACCCTTTGTCCTTTTAGAATTTTGCTGTACAGTGGCCCTTTTTGTTCTTTGCCTTGGGTTTCTCTGCCCTACACTTTTCCTCATCTCCTTTCTGTCTTTTGCTTTTGGCTCCTTTTTGTTTCCCTCTGTCTCCCTGCATTGGTTCCCATCCCCCTGCCATATTAGTTGGCCACATTGAAAATAAAACTTTCTGCATGTTATGGATATTTTGTGTTGAAGAAAGGGATGAATGATGGGGCATGTAGTTTTTCCCACTGCTGGTGAAGGCTTAATCAAGTAATTAAATTAGATTAATTCTACACTCCACTGTTCTTTGTGTTTGGATTATATTATGCCTAAAATTACCATGTGCTTCCTTAAAAAGTTTATACGCCTGCACCCCAAGCATCTCGATAGGAGAGAGCAAACTATCAAAGGAGGGGATTTCAGGCAAAGATATTGATGCCCCTTCCAATCAACAGGAAGACTGATTAGGAAGGATTCCTTTTTTCTTCACACATCTTGGACCAACTAATCATAAGAACATAAGAAATAGGAGCTGGAGTAGGCCATTTGGCCCTTCGAGTCTGCTCCACCCTTCAACAAGATCATGGCTGATCATCTACCTCAACTCCACCTTCCCACACTATCCCATATCCCTTCCTCCAAATTTATCGACCTCTATCTTGAATACACTCAACGACTGAGTATCCACAGCTCTCCGGGGTATAGAACTCTAAAGATTCATAACCCTTTGGGCCATAATTTGTGCTCCCTACGGGTGCATCCCAGGTGCGCACACGCTCGTAGGGCCCGCACACGAGCCAGGGCGTGCACTGCGCATGCGCTAAAACAGAACTTGCGATCTGTCAAGAATTCTATTGACCGATCGTACGAATCCCTGGGAGAAGGGCCTCCGCGGGTGGAGAGTTGGACTATTTGCCCAACCTCTGCCCAGCGAATGCCTGTGAAATTCTTACACCTGGTTTTACCAGCGTAAGAGTTTCAATAAAACATAAAATGTTTTCATTCATTTATACATTAAGAAACCGGTGCAATTAGGTAAGTTGAGTTTAGCCCTGTTAAAATATGCAAACTTATATTTCACAAAATTATATTTTTGCTTTAAATATTTAATTAAATGCCATTTTAATTGATTTTACATGTGCAATTCTTTTTAAATTTATTTGATGTGTAGAGGTATATTTTTATGTGATCCCTATTCATACTTCTGGGAGTTCCGTACATTCAGAATCTCCTGAGTATGAATGGAGATTCACTTTGTTGATTGGCATAGAGGCCCAGGAGCACAAGTCGGCGAACCTCCTGGACCACCAGGTAAGTTTGTAGATTTTTTGCAGGTCGGAGGCATCCGGTCGATATTGACGAAGAAAGCTGCGGACTGCAGGAAGATATCAATGTACTGGTCAGGTGGACAAAACAGTGGCAAATAGAATTCAATCCGGCTAAGTGTGAGGTAAAGCATTTGGGGAGCTCTAACAAGGCAAGGGAATACACATTAAATGGTACGACACTGAAAAGTGTAGAGGAACAAAGGGACAGAGTGCAGGTCCACAGATCCCTGAAGGTAGCAGGCCAGGTAGATAAGGTGCTTAAGAAGGCACATGGAATATTTGCCTTTATTGGTCGAGGCATAGTTTACAAGAGCAAGGACGCTATGCTTGAACTGTATAAAACACTGGTTAGGCCGCAGCTGGAGTACTGTGTGCAGTTCTGGTCACCACATTACAGGAAAGATGTGATTGCACTGGGAAGGGTGCAGAGGAGATTTAGAAGAATGTTGCCTGGACTGGAGAATTTTGGCTTTGAGGAGAGATTGGAGATGCTGGGTCTGTTTTCTTTGGAACAGAGAATGCTAAGGGGGGACCTGATTGAGGGGTATAAAATTATGAGGGGCCTGGATAGAGTGGATAGGAAGGACCTGTTTCCCCGGGCAGTGGTGTCACAACCAGGACGCATAAAGTAATTGGGGAGAGGTTTAGAGGAGATACGAGGGGATATTTCTTCACTCGGAGGGTGGTGGGGGTCTGGAACTCCCTGCCTGAAAGTGTGGTAGAGGCAGAAACATTCACATTTAAAAAAAATACTTGGATATTCACTTAGAAACATAGAAATATAGAAATCTACAGCGCAGAAGGAAACCATTTCGGCCCATTGTGTCTGTGCTGGCCGACAAAGAACTGCACGGCCCTCGGTCAGCAGCCCTGAAGGTTACATATAAACCTATGAACAATGAACAATGGCGGAAAGGTAAAGAGCACCCAGCCCAACCAGTCCGTCCCACATAACTGCGAAACCCCTTGCACCGCAATATTCTACACTCCAACCCAACCAGAGCCATGTGATCTCCTGGGAGAGGCAAAAAAACAGATTAAAAAAATCCAAGCCAATTGGGGGGGGGGGGGGGGGAAATCAGGGAAAATTCCTCTCCGACCCGCGCATCCAGGCGATCAAAACTAGTCCAGGAGATCACCCTGGCCGTATTCGATTCCCTGCATACTTACTATTGTACCTGCGCCAGCCAACAAGAGGTTATCCAGTCAAATCCCAATTATTAGCTCTAGGTCCGTAACACTGCAGGCTACGACACTTCAAGTGCCCATCCAAGCACCTTTTAAATGTGGTGAGGATTTCTGTATCCGCCATCCTTCCAGGCAGTGAGTTCCAGACCCCCACAATCCTCTGCGTGAAAAAGCCTCCCCTCAAATCCCCTCTGAACCTTCCACCAACCACCTTAAAGCAATGCCCCCTTGTAATTGACCCCTCCACCAAAGGAAATAGGCCCTTCCTATCCACTATATCCAGGCCCCTCAAAATTTTATACACCTCAATGAGGTCTCCTCTCAGCCTCCTCTGTTCCAATGAGAACAAACCCAGCCTATCCAATCTGTCTTCATAGCTAAGATTCTTCATTTTAGGCAGCATCCTAGTAAATCTCCTCTGCACCCTCTCTAGTACAATCACGGCGACCAGAACTACACGCAGTACTCCAGCTGTGGCCTAACCAGATTATACAATTTAAGCATAACCTCCCTGCTCTTGTATTCTATGCCTCGGCCAATAAAAGCAAGCATTCTGTATGCCTTCTTAACCATCTTATCTACTGGCCTACTTTCAGGGATCTGTGGACAAGCACTCCAAGGTCCCTTTGTTCATCTACACTATTAAGTGGCCTACCACTTAATGTGTATACCCTTTCCTTATTAGCCCTCCCCAAGTGCATGACCTCACACTTCTCCAAATTAAATTCCATTTGCCACTGTTCTGCCTACCTGACCAGTAGACTGATACACTCCTGCAGCCCATGACTTTCCTCTTCATTATCAACCACACAGCAATTTTAGTGTCATCTGCAAACTTCTTAATCATAGTTCCTATATTCAAATCTAGACAATTGCTGTATACCACAAAAAGCAAGGGACCAGCACTGAGCCCTGTGGAACCCCACTGGAAACATCCTTCCAGTCACAAAAACATCCATCAACCATTAAGCTTTGCTTCCTACCTCTAAACCAATTTTGGATCCAACTTGCCACTTTGTCCTGGATCCCATGGGCTTTAACCTTCCTGACCAGTCTACCATGTGGGACTTTGCTTTGCTAAAGTCCATATACACTATATCGTACGCACTACCCTCATTGACTCTCCTGGTTACCTCCTCAAAAAATTCAATCAGGTTAGTCAACCACGATCTTCCCTTAACAAATCCGTGCTGACAAAAGCAAAAGACAGAAAGGAGATGAGTAAAAGTGGAGGGCAGAGAAACCCAAGGCAAAAAACAAAAAGGGCCACTGAATATAAAGGGGCTGCAGGAGGGGTCAAAACTAAAAATCATGGTTTAAAAACTAGGATTAAAACACTCTACCTAAATGCACGCAGCATTCGAAATAAAGTAAATGAGTTGACGGCACAAATCATTACAAATGGGTATGATTTGGTGGCCATTACAGAAACATGGTTGCAGGGTGGCCAAGACTGGGAATTAAACATAGAGGGGTATCTGACAATTCGGAAAGATACACAAGAAGGGAAAGGAGGTGGGGTAGCTCTGTTAATAAAGGATGATATCAGGGCAGTTGTGAGAGACGTTATTGGCTCTAATGAACAAAATGTTGAATCATTGTGGGTGGAGATTCGAGATAGTAAGGAGAAAAAGTCACTGGTGGGCGTAGTTTATAGGCCCCCAAATAATAACTTCACGGTGGGGCGGGCAATAATCAAGGGAATAATGGAGGCATGTGAAAAAGGAACGGCAGTAGTCATGGGGGATTTTAACCTACATATCGATTGGTCAACTCAAATCGCACGGGGTAGCCTGGAGGAGGAATTCATAGAATGCATACGGGATTGTTTCTTAGAACAGTATGTTACAGAACCTACAAGGGAGCAAGCTATCTTAGATCTGGTCCTGTGTAATGAGACAGGAATAATAAACGATCTCCTAGTAAAAGATCCTCTCAGTATGGTTGAATTTGTAATACAGATTGAGGGTGAGGAAGTTGTGTCAGAAATGAGCGTACTATGCTTAAACAAAGGGGACTACAGTGGGATGAGGGCAGAGTTGGCTAAAGTAGACTGGAAACACAGACTAAACGGTGGCACAATTGAGGAACAGTGGAGGACTTTTAAGGAGCTCTTTCATAGTGCGCAACAAAAATATATTCCAGTGAAAGAAAAGGGCGGTAAGAGAAGGGATAACCAGCCGTGGATAACCAAGGAAATAAAGGAGAGTATCAAATTAAAAACCAATGCGTATAAGGTGGCCAAGGTTAGTGGGAAACTAGAAGATTGGGAACATTTTAAACGACAGCAAAGAATGACTAAGAAAGCAATAAAGAAAGGAAAGATAGATTACGAAAGTAAATTTGCGCAAAACATAAAAACAGATAGTAAAAGCTTTTACCAATATATAAAATGGAAAAGAGTGACTAAAGTAAATGTTGGTCCCTTAGAAGATGAGAAGGGGGATTTAATAATGGGAAATGTGGAAATGGCTGAGACCTTAAACAATTATTTTGCTTCGGTCTTCACAGTGGAAGACACAAAAACCATGCCAAAAATTGCTGGTCACGGGAATGTGGGAAGGGAGGACCTTGAGACAATCATTATCACTAGGGGGGTAGTGCTGGACAGGCTAATGGGACTCATTGTAGACAAGTCCCCTGGTCCTGATGAAATGCATCCCAGGGTATTAAAAGAGATGGCGGAAGTTATAGCAGATGCATTCGTTATAATCTAGCAAAATTCTCTGGACTCTGGGGAGATACCAGCGGATTGGAAAGGAGCTAATGTAACGCCTCTGTTTAAAAAAGGGGGCAGACAAAAGGCAGGTAACTATAGGCCGGTTAGTTTAACATCTGTAGTGGGGAAAATGCTTGAAACTATCATTAAGGAAGAAATAGCGGGACATCTAGATAGGAATAGTGCAATCAAGCAGACGCAGCCTGGATTCATGAAGGGGAAATCATGTTTAACTAATTTACTGGAATTCTTTGAGGATATAACGAGCATGGTGGATAGAGGTGTACCGATGGATGTGGTGTATTTAGATTTCCAAAAGGCATTCGATAAGGTGCTACACAAACGGTTACTGCCGAAGATAGAGGTATGCGGAGTCAGAGGAAATGTATTAGCATGGATAGAGAATTGGCTGGCGAACAGAAAGCAGAGAGTCGGGATAAATGGGTCCTTTTCGGGTTGGAAATCGGTGGTTAGTGGTGTGCCACAGGGATCGGTGCTGGGACCACACCTGTTTACAATATACATAGATGACCTGGAAGAGGGGACAGAGTGTAGTGTAACAAAATTTGCAGATGACACAAAGATTAGTGGGAAAGCGGGTTGTGTAGAGGACATAGAGAGGCTGCAAAGAGATTTGGATAGGTTAAGCGAATGGGCTAAGGTTTGGCAGATGGAATACAATGTCGTAAAGTGTGAGGTCATCCATCTTGGGAAAAAAAACAGTAAAAGGGAATATTATTTTAATGGGGAGAAATTACAACATGCTGCGGTGCAGAGGGACCTAGGGGTCCTTGTGCATGAATCCCAAAAAGTTAGTTTGCAGGTGCAGCAGGTAATCAGGAAGGCGAATGGAATGTTGGCCTTCATTGCGAGAGGGATGGAGTACAAAAGCAGGGAGGTCCTGCTGCAACTGTATAGGGTATTGGTAAGGCCGCACCTGGAGTACTGCGTGTAGTTTTGGTCACCTTACTTAAGGAAGGATATACTGGCTTTGGAGGGGGTACAGAGACGATTCACTAGGCTGATTCCGGAGATGAGAGGGTTACCTTATGATGATAGATTGAGTAGACTGGGTCTTTACTCGTTGGAGTTCAGAAGGATGAGGGGTGATCCTATAGAAACATTTAAAATCATGAAAGGGATAGACAAGATAGAGGCAGAGAGGTTGTTTCCACTGGTAGGGAAGACTAGAACTAGGGGGCACAGCCTCAAAATACAGGGGAGCCAATTTAAAACCGAGTTGAGAAGGAATTTCTTCTCCCAGAGGGTTGTGAATCTGTGGAATTCTCTGCCCAAGGAAGCAGTTGAGGCTAGCTCATTGAATGTATTCAAGTCACAGATAGATAGATTTTTAACCAATAAGGGAATTAAGGGTTACGGGGAGCGGACGGGTAAGTGGAGCTGAGTCCACGGCCAGATCAGCCATGATCTTGTTGAATGGCGGAGCAGGCTCGAGGGGCTAGATGGCCTACTCCTGTTCCTAATTCTTATGTTCTTATGTTCTAATTATTCCTTTCCTTACTAAATGTAGATTTATCCTGTCTTTCAAGATTTTTTCCAATAATTTTCCCACCACTGAGGTTAGGCTGACAGGCCTGTAATTACTCGGCCTATCCCTTTCTCCGTAAACAAGGGTACCACATCAGCAGTCCTCCGGCATCATGCACAAATCCAAAGAGGACTGGAAAATGATGGTCAAGGCCTCTGCTATTTCCTCTCTAATTTCGCTGAACAGCCTGGGATGCATTTCATCTGGGTCTGGAGATTTATCTACTTTCAAAGCTGCTAAAACCCTTAATACCTCCTCTCACTGTGTATTTCATCCAGAATATCAAACTCCTCCTCGATAACAGTATCTGCATTGCCCCTTTCCTTTGTGAAAACAGACGCAAAGTATTCATTAAGAACCATACCAACATCTTTGTCTCCACACAGAGATTACTCTCATGGTTTCTAATAGGCCCTACCCTTTCTTTAGTTATCCTATTGCTCTTAATATATTTACAGAACATCTTTGGGTTTTCCTTAATTTTACTTGCCAAGAATTTTTAATGCTGTCTCTTAGCATTCCTAATATCCTTTTTACTTTTACTTCTGAACTTTCTATATTCCTCCAAAGATTCTACAGTATTTAGCCGTCGGTCTATGACATAAGCTTCCCTTTATTTCTTTAGCCTCCCCTGTAAGTCCCGACACATCCAGGGGGCTCTAGAATTGCTCTTCCCACCTTTTTTTTTTTAAGGGCCCATGTTTGGCCTGAGCCCTCCGGATCTCCTCCTTGAATGCCTCCCACTATTTGGACACTGATTTACCTACATGTAGCTGTTTCCAGTCCACTGTGGCCACGTCACTCCTCAACTTAGCAAAGTTAGTTTTTCCCCAATTTGGGACTTTTATTCCTGGTCTATCCTTGTCCTTATCCATAACTACCTTGAATCTGACTGAATTATGGTCACTGGCACCCAAGTGCTCTCCCACTCATACCCCTTCCACCTGCCCAGCTTCATTCTCCAAAACTAAATCCAAAACTGCCCCCTCTCGTGTTGGGCTGACTACATACTGACTTAAAAAAGTTCCCTTGAATGCATTTTATGAATTCCCTTCACTCTAAATTTGTCCCAATCAATATTTGGATAGTTAAAATCCCCTAATATTACTACCTTCTGGTTTTTGGACTTCACAGCAATTTGCCTACATATTTGCTCCTCTATCTCCCACTGTTTGGGGGTCTATAATACACGCCAAGCAGTATGATCGCACCTTTTTTTATTTTTCAATTCAACCCATATGGCCTCATTTGATGATCCCTCTAACATATCATCCCTCCTCACCTCTGTAATAGTTTCTTTTATCAATACCGCGATCCCCTCCACCTTTTTATCCCCTCTGTTGTCTAAAAATCCTGTAACCAGGAATATTGATCTGCCAAACCTGCCCCTCTTTCAGCCATGTCTCTGTAATGGCTATAATGTCATACTCCCAAGTGTCTACTTGTGCTCTTAGCTCATCCACCTTATTCACTATATTCCTTGCATTAAAATATATACCATTTAGACCTCCTTGCTTACTACTTACTAACCCTTGTTTCCTCTGTCTTACAGATTCACTTTCTAAACTCTTACTTTCCAATTTCAGCTTTACTTCCTTCTCTATTGAATTTGTTCTCCAATTCCCATCCCCCTGCCAAGCTGGTTTAAACTCTCCCCAACAGCAGTAGCAAAACTCCCCACGAGGATATTGGTCCCGGCGCTGTTGAGGTGCAACCAATTCGGTTTGTTCCCCCAGAAGCAGTCCCAATGCCTCAGGAATTTAAAGCCCTCCCTCCTACACCAACTCTCCAGCCACGAGTTCATCCTCTCTATCCTTCTATTCTTGTACTCATTAGCATGTGGCATTGGTAGTAACCCGGGGATTACTACCTATGAGGTCCTACCCTTTAATTTTTCTCCTAACTCCCTAAATTCTTCCTGTAGGACCTCATCCCTCTTTCTACCTGTGTCATTGGTCCCGATATGGACCACGACCTCTAGCTGTTAACACACTCCTCCCAGAATTCCCTGCGTCCACTCTGTGACATCCTTGACCCTGGCACCAGGGAGGCACCATACCATCCTGCAGTCACGTCAACAGCCGCAGAAACATCTCTCTATTCCCCTAACTCTTGAATCACCTACCACTACAGCTCTTTTAATCTTCGTCCCTCTCCCTGTGTAGTTGAGCCACCCGTGGTGCCTTGGACTTGGCTCTGGTTGCACTCTCCAGAGGCACCATCGCCCTCACCGGTGCTCAGAAGAGAATATCGGTTGGAAAGCGAGAGAGAATCACTGGGGGGCTCCTGCACTACCTGCCTAGCGTTCTTACTCCGTCTGGTGGTCACACACTTCCCTTCTACTTGCACGCTTTTAAGCTGCGGGGTGACCACCTCCTGAACCGTGCTACCCACGTAGCTCTCAGCCTCGCGGATGCACCGTATTGACGCCAGCCGCTGCTCAAGCTCCAAAACGCGGAGCTCAATTAGTTGAAGCTGGAGACACCGCCTGCACCTCCTTGTCGAGGCTGTGTGTAGCATCCAGGACTTCCCACATGCCACAGGAATTGCAGTCCACAGGACTGAGCTGCCCTGCTATCCCTCTAATTAGACTTATCTAATTAAAATCTAATTAAAAAGAAAAAGAGAGAGAGATACTTCCCA
Source organism: Pristiophorus japonicus (assembly GCF_044704955.1). Taxonomy (NCBI): domain Eukaryota; kingdom Metazoa; phylum Chordata; class Chondrichthyes; family Pristiophoridae; genus Pristiophorus; species Pristiophorus japonicus. The sequence continues at coordinate 50,818,560 of NC_091977.1, forward strand.
ATCAAACAGCCAGCCACTTACCTGCCTGGATGAGGGCTGTGAGATCCTCGACTACCGCCGGCCCTCCTGCTCCTTGGACTCCTGGCCTCCCGAACTCGCCAAACTCTCTGCCGCTCGGACTCACCGGGGTCGGGGCCGCTCGGACTCACCGGGGTCGGGACCGCTCGGACTCATCGGGGTCGGGGCCGCTCGGACTCACCGGGGTCGGGGCCGCTCGGACTCACCGGGGTCGGGGCCATCCGAACTCACCGGGGTCAGGGCCGCTCGGGCTCACCGGGGTCGGGGCCGCTCGGACTCACCGGGGTCGGGGCCATCCGGAATCACCGGGGTCAGGGCCATCCGGACTCACCGGGGTCAGGGCCGCTCGGGCTCACCGGGGTCAGGGCCGCTCGGGCTCACCGGGGTCAGGGCTGCTCAGGCTCACCGGGGTCAGGGCCGCTCGGGCTCACCGGGGTCGGGGCCGCTGGGACTCGTCGGGGTCGGGGCCACTGGGACTCTCCGGGGTCGGGGCCGCTGGGATTCTCCGGGGTTGGGGCCGCTCGGACTCACCGGGGTCAGGGCCGCTCGGACTCACCGGGGTCGGGGCCGCTCGGACTCGCCGGGGTCAGGGCCGCTCGGACTCACCGGGGTCGGGGCCGCTCGGGCTCACCGGGGCCGCACGGACTCACCGGGGCCGCTCGGGCTCACCAGGGTCGGGGCCGCACGGACTCTCCGGGGTCGGGGCCGCTGGGACTCTCCGGGGTCGGGGCCGCTGGGACTCTCCGGGGTCGGGGCCGCTCGGACTCACCGGGGCCGCTGGGACTCTCCGGGGTCGGGGCCGCTGGGACTCTCCGGGGTCGGGGCCGATCGGACTCTCCGGGGTCGGGGCCGCTCGGACTCTCCGGGGCCGGGGCCGCTCGGACTCACCGGGGTCGGGGCCATCCGGAATCACCGGGGTCAGGGCCATCCGGACTCACCGGGGTCAGGGCCATCCGGACTCACCGGGGTCAGGGCCGCTCGGGCTCACCGGGGTCAGGGCCGCTCGGGCTCACCGGGGTCAGGGCCGCTCGGGCTCACCGGGGTCAGGGCCGCTCGCGCTCACCGGGGTTGGGGCCGCTGGGACTCGTCGGGGTCGGGGCCACTGGGACTCTCCGGGGTCGGGGCCGCTGGGATTCTCCGGGGTCGGGGCCGCTGGGACTCTCCGGGGTCGGGGCCGCTAGGACTCTCCGGGGTCGGGGCCGCTGGGACTCGTCGGGGCCGCTGGGACTCACCGGGGTCGCTCGGACTCACCGGGGTCAGGGCCGCTCGGACTCACCGGGGTCGGGGCCGCTCGGGCTCACCGGGGTCGGGGCCGCACGGACTCACCGGGGCCGCTCGGGCTCACCAGGGTCGGGGCCGCACGGACTCTCCGGGGTCGGGGCCGCTGGGACTCTCCGGGGTCGGGGCCGCTGGGACTCTCCGGGGTCGGGGCCGCTCGGACTCACCGGGGCCGCTGGGACTCTCCGGGGTCGGGGCCGCTGGGACTCTCCGGGGTCGGGGCCGATCGGACTCTCCGGGGTCGGGGCCGCTCGGACTCTCCGGGGCCGGGGCCGCTCGGACTCACCGGGGTCGGGGCCATCCGGAATCACCGGGGTCAGGGCCATCCGGACTCACCGGGGTCAGGGCCATCCGGACTCACCGGGGTCAGGGCCGCTCGGGCTCACCGGGGTCAGGGCCGCTCGGGCTCACCGGGGTCAGGGCCGCTCGCGCTCACCGGGGTCAGGGCCGCTCGCGCTCACCGGGGTCAGGGCCGCTCGCGCTCACCGGGGTTGGGGCCGCTGGGACTCGTCGGGGCCACTGGGACTCTCCGGGGTCGGGGCCGCTGGGATTCTCCGGGGTCGGGGCCGCTGGGACTCTCCGGGGTCGGGGCCGCTGGGACTCTCCGGGGTCGGGGCCGCTAGGACTCTCCGGGGTCGGGGCCGCTGGGACTCGTCGGGGTCGCTGGGACTCACCGGGGTCGCTCGGACTCACCGGGGTCAGGGCCGCTCGGACTCACCGGGGTCGGGGCCGCTCGGGCTCACCGGGGTCGGGGCCGCACGGACTCACCGGGGCCGCTCGGGCTCACCAGGGTCGGGGCCGCACGGACTCTCCGGGGTCGGGGCCGCTGGGACTCTCCGGGGTCGGGGCCGCTGGGACTCTCCGGGGTCGGGGCCAATCGGACTCTCCGGGGTCGGGGCCGCTCGGACTCACCGGGGCCGCTGGGACTCTCCGGGGTCGGGGCCGATCGGACTCTCCGGGGTCGGGGCCGCTCGGACTCTCCGGGGCCGCTCGGACTCACCGGGGCCGGGGCCGCACGGACTCACCGGGGTCGGGGCCGCTCGGACTCACCGGGGTCGGGGCGGGGCCATTCAGACTCCGAGGTCGGGGCCCCTCGGGTTCGGATCGAGGCCGCTCGGCGCTCGAATTTTAGTCCAGTTTGACCGGTAAGAAACTAAATTGGCACTTAAAGTGCCACAAATTACAGGACTACGGACCAAGAGCTGGAAAGTGGGATTAGGCTGGATAGCTCTTGGCTGGCCAGTGCAGACACGATGGGGCGAAATGGCCTCCTTCTATGATCTATATAAATCTCTATGATCTATGATTGTATGAGCCTCTAACCACAAATTCAGCTCCATTGAGTGAAGAAATTTCTCCTCATCTTAGTCCAAAATGGCCGAGCCCTTATTCTGAGACTGTGACCCCGGTGTTTTAGATTTCCCAGCCAGGGGATCTTCAACAACCAGGAACAAGTGAGTTGTTTCAGCCTTTAAAACTAATTACTCTCAGCACAGGCAAAGGCAAGCCTGCACACTTACTTTGTTGTTCTCTCCTGCAAGTACCATATAATCAGAATGTATCTTGGTGCCGATTTTTTTTTTGTGTAATTATAATGAATACATTGGAGCTTCCCATCTACCCTGCAATGTTGGTGTGTGACTTTGTGCAGCAGTTCCACATGAGTTGGGTTCTAGTGTCGGTCATGGTGGCCAAAAGGAGGGATGAGTGGAGGTTCCATTTTCATTCAGGTCTGAATGGGGAAGCCTGAAGTGAGATAGATCAAAGACAGATCTTGCACTGTTCCTAGTTAATGGTTACAGAACGGCATTGCCAGAAGTTTAAAATGGGGCAACTGCTGGCTTTTTTGGCCTCATATGAAAGGAAACAGATGGAAAACTGGCATGGAATATAATTGTATTCTAAATTTGAATAGAATTTGAGCTATTTTTTTCTGACCTCATAGGTTACTATGCCCTAGTTTGGAAAGGTTGCTGTCTTGGTGTAATAGACTTTTAAGACTTTGGGCACCATAGCCTCATGTCCGATAACGTGTGGGCTTTTGCTTCTTGCCTGCTAGTCAAATGACAACTGACCAGTTTCCTGTTTTGTGTATTTTGCTAATAGGTGGGCTGGAACAAAACAAAATAAATGCTGGTATGTTGCCTTGGCCCTGGTTACATTCATTCTTTACTTGGTCGCTGTTAGTGCTGTTGTTCTGATGGTGATATTTTACACCGACCCCGAGGGATGCCAGCTGAACAAGATTTTATTGGGTGTCAACACTAGCCTCTGCTTCATCGTCTCCATGGTGGCGATTACACCCTGTGTTCAAAAATGTGAGTTCTTAACTTTGAATCCTGACTCTAATACTACTAAACTAGCACTTCTCCAGTGCTTTTATTTTCATCCCTGTGTTACTAACTGATCTGCATGAGGCCTGATTTGAAATTCGCTTGTTTGTACCTGCTGAAAATGTTATAGAAACATAGACATTTACAGCGCAGAAGGAGGCCATTTCGGCCCATCGTGTCTGCGCCGGCCGACACAGAGCCGTACGGCCCTTGGTCAGTAGCTCTAAAGGTTACATATGAACCTATGAACAATGACGGAAAGGCAAAGAGCAACCAGTCCACCTCACACAACTGCGACACCCCTTCTACTGAAATATTCTACACTCCACCCCAACCGGAGCCATGTGATCTCCTGGGAGAGGCAAATACCAGATTAAAAACCCAGGCCAATTTACTATTTCAGCTAGTATTCTGATATTTAATGAGAGCGCCTGTCACCATTCCCACTGGGGTTTGTTTGGAGGAGGTGGGAGAGGGCCAGATGGCTTTGTGTGGGGAACAAGTCAATCCAGTCTGGCTGCTCCTCCTGGAGTTCACCTCACCATTCACGGTAGTGCCTACTACACAACGCCCACCTTATTTTTTATTATAACTGGAATCCCATACTAGAGCATTCCCCAATTACACTGTGAATTCTCTTCCCCACACCCAACAAAGCCGTATGGTCCTAATGTTTATTTTTAAAAAAAGAAACGTTGCATTTATTGCCGTCAAATTACAAGGCTATGATTACATGATCGCACTGAGACACATACGGGCATGATGCGGTACTTTGTGCTACACTACCCGTGCAGAAATAAGCGATTATGACTGTTCGAATGCTTAAGAGGAGCTGTAGACATTGTAGAAAGGTGATACCATCCCCGAATAGAAAAATTGCTCGGAAGAAAAGAAATCCAATCTGACTGGAAATGGAATTAGGTCATGCGAAAGTAAAAGAATGTCAGTGTCTCCACTGAAAACCAGCAGATAAAGCCACGTGGTTGTGTTTGTTTTAGCAAGGCTGGTTGGCAAAGACAAGTGAACAGTAATGCTCCATTTGAATAGGGCGTGTCTTGTTACCAAGGGGTTAGAAATGCTTTTATTAAAATCATGCTTTGTTTCAACACATGTTTCCCTGCTGTCCTTGAGGCGCAAGACTTGATGTTGTGCTACCCTTGCCACAAACTAACCTACAACATTACAGTTGTAAAAACAAAATCCCTTTTGTGTGTCTCGGTTGGCTTTTGGCTTCAGTCCCTCCAGTGACTCTGCATCCCACTGTGTGTGACATTCCACATGTCGGCCTGAAACAGCCGTCCTTGCAACGTGTCTTCAGTCTAACTTGTGTATCTCTTCTGTGCAAGTCCTGAAGTGAAGTTCATTACAGAAGGAATGTTTTCATGGGTATCTGTGTCTGTGTGTTCCCATTTTAAGAACACATCAAGGATGCATTCTGGATTCTGGTCAGTAGCGTGACCCAATAAACATTTGCTCAGACCAGTCCGAATAATTAAAAAAAAATGATTGTCAGCTTTTTCCTCTCTCTCTATTCCTCCCGCCCATCTCTCCTGGAGAGATTGACTCTTTGCTGGGATATGGTCCAAAGGTGCCCTCTGAACTTCTCCCCTCCAATTGGCCATTATACGTGTATGAACTCTGACAGTGAATACAGTATCGGCAGACTGTTGACGTGTCAAACCCCTTGCCACTGAGCCAATGTCATCTTCATCTGATGTCTCCAAATGCACGTCAACAAATTTACTGGTAGCAGCAACCGTGGTGGATTGGTATTAGTTGTATCTCTCCGTGTGGACCAGAGGATCTGTGGTCAATTGTAGCCCCCTAGTGCTGTTCTGCTAACTCAGTACAGATGAGGAATAGAACCTGCAACTTTGTTGACTGTTTGGCTCAGTTACTCGCTGCCAGAATGAGCAAAGTGGTGGAGACTTGGGTGGGGTGGGTTCCATGATTCGATATTCATGTTCAACATTGTAAGGGACTGGTTGGGTTTTTTTATTTCTAAACAGTTAAGTACTTTCTCAGCTGAAAAGACAATTGAATATTTAATTAATTTCTTAACCGTTGAATTCTGTTCACCCCTTATAGCAGTGACAAGATACATCTTATTCTCACTAATATCTCTAAGGGTAGAGTTTCTGCTTTGGGCGCAGTTAGCAAAACAGGCGCAAATGGAACCCAAAATTGAGCTCGTTTTGAAAAGTGTTTTATTCCCTTGGATTTCCGCTCACTCATTTGCACATCGCCAAAAGCAAAAACTGCCATGAACCAGCACAATCGGGCAGCGTTTTAAAACATAATTGAAAAAAGCATTGCTTTAAAAAATATTACTTGGTAAGAGTTGTAACTTGGTGCAGTTTGATATAATAAATGGGTTTATTACAAAAAAAGTGTTTTTAATTAGTCAATCTACCACCTGTGAGTAACCCAATTTTAAATGACTGAAAATAACCTTTACCTGTTTCCTAGTTATATTGGGGTGCAATAGTTAGTTTCTTAGTAATTTAAAAAAAATTACATCGAAAAGCTTTTAAAACATTCCTATTGATGTTCTTGTGCCCAAAAGAAGCAGCTTAATTTTTTGAAGGCTTGTAAACAAGCGCAAATAGTGGAAACTCCCAATAGTGCTAATTCATCCTGGGGGCGGGGCCGGCTTCCAGCATGATGTTTTTTTAAACTAGCTTAAAAGATGGCGGAAACTCGATTTGCGCTGAACGTAATTTGCTCTTAAAAGCTGGCGATCTTTTGCGCCGATTCCGGCTGAATTACACCGATTTTAAAAACTGGTGCAACCAAGCGGAACTCCAGGCCCTTGAGTTTAAAGTCATACAATGCAGTCTCCCTTTAAATATTTCTCAGCTACTGCTGCTTTTATTTCTTCTATCTTGTTGCACGTTTCAGCCAGTTGATATAAAATCCTAGTAAAAGAGAAAAGCAGAGTGGTTGCATAACCAAGTTCCTCCACAAGTATTGCATTTTAGACATGTTTGTTATCTAATCAAATCCGTGGGTGAAATTAGGGCTGGGTGGAGGCATGGATTTGGTGTTTGAATTGTGTACCTCAGAAACTGGGCATTCAAACCATGGCCGTGGAACACGTGCGGTCCTTGAGCATTACCAATCTGGCCCCCAGAGCCACTCGGTCCTATTGATGCTTATATTTTTTGCTAATTGGTTTGCCCTATTTGAGTTTACTGGGCAGGACTGTTGTTTAACTCTGTTGCCTCATTGGTGGATCTGTTAATATTGGCAAGTTATACGCCAATTAATAGGGCCATGAATTTATATACAGCCCCCAAGTTCCATTGTAGCCCTAAGTGGATCACACAGAGAGCCCCTTCTGTGCAGGATTCTGTTTTATTGAATGAAAGCAAAGACATCATTTCCTTGCTCTGTACTTCACACATTAGCTATTCGTCTTGCACAATTCTTTTAAAGGATTCGCTATTTGCATTCTGTTTTAGATCAGCCTAACTCTGGTCTCCTGCAATCTGGAGTAATCAGCTGTTACGTGATGTATCTTACCTTCTCTTCACTGGCCAATACATCTCCAGAATATGGTACGTACATATTTTGGTAAAAATAAAACATTTTAAATGGGCTATTTTGTAATGCATGATTTATTTTGTTTGCAAAAAAATAGAATTGTCATGTCTCTAAAGATTTTGTGGAACTGACTGTTTTTAATTTCTCAACAGTTATGAAGAATGGAGAGAATAGAACAATATGCATTCCTCAGTTATTGGACAACGGTCTGCAAACAGATGACAAGCTTGTTTCTGTGCTGGGGGCCATTATCATGTATGGCTGTGTGCTGTATGCCTGGTATGTTAATCTCTCTCTTTGCTCTTCAAAACTGATAAACCAATATCTGGATGTGGTTTACGGACTGGGACTTTTAGATTGAAGCTGACCGTGAGCATGTTCATTACGTCAGTGAGAAAACCCCACCAATCAAATACTCTATTGACTGCAAACTTGCTTCCAGCACATTTTAATTATGGAATTTGAATTGATCAAATGGAGGCAGCTTGTATTCATATAAAATAAAATAAACCAAGGACAAGTTCTTATCCACCATATCAGTAATTGATTCAAGTGTTGCTATTTAACTCTGAAGCTGCCAATGTTTGCAATTGTACAGCCCTACTCGGGTCATTTGGAGGGAACTTAACAGGCTGTTGGGTGAAGAGAACACATTCTAGATATGGGAGGGTAAATCAGGACTCTTAAGTGACACTATAATCACTGAAAGCTGCTTTTTAGACTCTGGCTCATTCCGTTTTCATTTCTTCATTAAGATGGAGAGTGTCACAGTTAATTGAGAGACTAGTCCTGAACTTAAAGAAAGGTAACTTCGATGGTATGAGACGTGAATTGGCTAGGATAGACTGGCGAATCATACTTAAAGGGTTGATGGTGGATAGGCAATGGCAGACATTTGAAGATCACAAGGATGAACTTCAACAATTGTACATCCCTGTCTGACGTAAAAATAAAACTGGAAAGATGGTTCAACCGTGGCTAACAAGGGAAATTAGGGATAGTGTTAAATTCAAGGAAGAGGCATATAAATTGGCCAGAAAAAGCAGCAAACCTGAGGACTGGGAGAAATTTAGAATTCAGCAGAGGAGGACAAAGGTTTTAATTAAGAGGGGAAAAATAGAGTACAAGAGGAAGCTTGCCGGGAACATAAAAACTGACTGCAAAAACTTCATCAGACTGATTCCCGGGATGGCAGGACTGACTGATGAAGAAAGACTGGATCGTCTAGTCTTATATTCACTGGAATTTAGAAGAATGAGAGGGGATCTCATAGAAACATATAAAATTTTGACAGGATTGGACAGGTTAGATGCAGGAAGAATGTTCCCGATGTTGGAGAAGTCCAGAACCAGGGGTCACTGTCTAAGGATAAGGGGTAAGCCATTTAGGACCGAGATGAGGAGAAGCTTCTTCACTCAGAGAATTGTGAACCTGTGGAATTCTCTACCACAGAAAATTGTTGAGGCCAGTTCGTTAAAAAGGGAGTTAGATGTGGCCTTTACGGCTAAAGGGATCAAGGGGTATGGAGAGAAAGCAGGAATGGGGTACTAAAATTGCAAAAATGATCAGCCATGATCATATTGAATGGTGGTGAAGGCTCGAAGGGCCGAATGGCCTACTCCTGCAACTATTTTCTATGTTTTCGCCATAGTTGTTTTTGTTAAGTTTTAAATTGAAATTAAAATTGAGGTTGTAACGGAAAACATAAGCTCTGAAAGCAACTATTTAAAAAATGAAATCATAGAATCATAGAAATTTACAGCAGGGAACGAGGCCATTTCGGCCCATCGTGTCCGCACCAGCTGACCAAGAGCTATCCAGCCTAATCCCACTCAAATACTGGATGGATTCAGGCATAATTTTTTTGATTACAAAAAGTGCCAATTTGTAGTTTTACAATGTCCTGTGCAGTGGCATGTAACAGAATCTTCCATCACTGGGGAAAAATGTAGCTGCCGGTGTTTACTGATGCCCAATCGAACTGTACTGGTGAGAGGTATGGGGGAGGCAGTATACTTCAAATCGTTGCTAATGAGCTTATGCTTAAAAGCAGAGTAGAGCTGAGCCTAATTTCAACCAGTTTTCAGGCCGATTAATTATGACCTAATGTGGACTGCTCTAAAAATACATTCATGCAACTAAAGGACAAGTAGAAACAAAATGACTAGGAGCCAGATGTAGGGTGTTGGAAGAGAAGATATCAGATGTACTGCTGGCTGTTTGAGGAGACGAGCTATGTGTGTTGGACTTTCTAATTATGCAACTTAAAAAAAAAAATATACGAGCAGACAATGGACACACAGACTTGGGGAAACATTGCATCTCCACGCTGAGTTTATTAAGGCTGCGACAACCTGGGAAACCATGGGAGTAGATAAATGGGACATACTTTGGTGTGTTGGCATTTTGTGATAAATGGTTTCCCAAGTGGGATACCCACAAGGGGCCTTCAAGAGATTCCAATCTTATTTGAAGAGGTTTTTTTTTTGTGTTCCTATTTTTAGTCTAAGCTCCACAACGCGTTCCAGCTCAGTAACCCTGGGAGTGAGCAGAGTCCCGAACTCTGAACCGACTGTGAGTATATCTCTGATTTGCCAAAGTGGAAGAAACTGTAGCCTATGTTAGTACCTAAGTCTGATTGCAAGCTGTTACGTTGCTGATTCTCAAATGTTCCAATGCTGATTCATTGACTTTTGTCCAGTGCAAACGCTGTCTGAGTGACATGTTTGTGCAAGGTGCCCTGGTTTGGGAGATGGGGAGGAGGGCGTGGGAGAATTTATCAGTTTTAAAAATATATATATCACCCACTTGGAACTTTGTGGGGTTTTAACCAGTGGAACGTTTTGTTAAAATATTTTACAAAATGGTCTTGGACATTTTAAAAGGAACCTTTTTTCTTTATTGAAATTATAATCATTAGCCCACTGGGGGCCGTCTCAATAAAAATTGTTTTCTTTTTAACTTTTAAAAGTCTGTCTTGGCCTGTTTTGGGGAAGGAACCTTCCGGCTTTAAATCCATTTTTAGTGAGTGGGTCCAACAGGAATTTCAGTTAATGTGCTGCCATCTGCATATCATTGAACGTGGATTGATTCAAGGCTGAACTATCCCACCGCAAAAAGTTATTGCAGATTCTGGGGCCTACATCTCTTCATTTTTATCAAATCTGAAACCCCCTCCACGTCTCTGCATTAAAAGTTGTACTTCCGCAGGAACATTCTGAGCAAAGTTTATGGTTAAAATCTCGTGTTGCTGTTTCAGGGGTGTATAAAAAAAAATCTTGGATACTATTTTAATGGAATTTATTGGTGTGTTCTCTGCAAAATATTTATATTGAGGGCTTGGTGTGTGGAATATGTTTAATTATGTATGTATGCATAGTGTGTTAGTGCAAAATTCCAGCCTCTGCTGGCATTCAAATAGACTGAGCTGATACGAGTTTGTAACCGCCTGTTGGTATGCAGCTATGATCTCTCACCATGGGCAGTGCCTTGGGTTCAGAGCATCTGCATATTTACACCTACAGTCTGCGTACTTGTGATCCAATCCACCCATGGCGTGGCATGCAATGTGCTTACATTAACGGTGATCAAACAAAAATCCTGACATGGCAGTCACTTAAAAATACGTTTGAATAAAGTGCTGAGTGAATTTTTAAAATGTATTATGTAATAATTAGCATCACTGCCTTCACACTTTGGAGGTGGTTGCAGTCTGGCAGTTGAGCTCCTGATCGTTGGTTCTGATTTTGCAATTACCTAATATAAAGGCTGGCATTTATTGGACATCCCGAGTTGCCCTTGAGAAGGTGGTGGTGGGCCAACTTCTTAAAGCACTGTAGTCTGTGTTGTGAAGGTGCTCACACAATGTACTCAACAAACAAACAATTTAATGTAAAGAATCAGTCACACTGTGGTATGGAAGGATGTGGGTTTACCCTGATCAGCAAGCTGTTCTCTTTCATTCCCCCCCTCCCAGCAACCCCAAAATGGGAGCATTAAGGACGGGGAGGGTGGGGGGGGGAATCTGGGGGAGGTGGGGAGCCTTTACAGGCTGCTTACACTTTTTTTTCTGAATGGTTACTATAACTGAGTCCTAGGTAGCGGCCTAAGGTTGTCCACTTTCTGTGGAACTGGGTGGGACTCCCAACAGACCTGAACAGGAGGATAAACGAAAAGCATTTCAAAATAAGGAAGAAAAACCACTTTATATATCGACCAAATTAAAATTGAAAGTTAATGTAAGGCTGTCATTTGCACTCCTATTTGCACATGTGCTCTGAAAGGGAAAAATCTCACCCAGTATTGTTCAGTCAGTCTGCCTTTAACATTAATATGCGTCTGAATGAAACCATTCTGCCCAAGACCCTGTTCCGTGCCGTGGCTGGCGTTTAATGTGACTCCACATTCTGTTACAGGAGGCTCGCTGCTGCTTCTGTTTTACGCCGGATGAAGAAGGTAAGATTACTCCTCCTTTACTAGAGTCTGGAAAAAAAATAAACTGGGGGTGAAAGGGCGGGGACACAAAACAGGCGGATTTGCATTGGTCGCCCGGTATACGGCAGGCCTGATACTCAGTCCTATTGAGGTCAGTGGTACTGAATATCGTGCGCAGAGTACAACAGGCACCAAAATGCAATACGCCTGTTTTCCGTCCTGCCCATGTCCCAATTTCATCTCCACTGTCTCGAGTCACAAGTCAACACACCAGCAGTTGGCAGTTTGTAGCCCAAAATTTATTTTGCTATTTAAATAGCAAGTAAAACATTTCATATTAAATGTAGCCTTTTCTTAAGGATACTCAGACTGTTATAGTTGCGACGAAGACAAATTCCTGAGCGTTAGAGAGCAGTGGAAAGTTATTTATAATACCCAGCGATTTGCTATTATCCAAGTAAAACAAGGAGGCTATATCAGGTTACTGGCCAAGGATTTCGAGGTTTAGAAATCCATTACCAGTGCTGTTCCGATCTTAATCTGTGGCTCTTGTCATCCTCTGACATTTAAATATGTAGCTCTAGGGATTGTTCTACGAAACAATAGCACAACTTGTATACTTGTGCAATGTTATGCTGAGTTAGCAAGAAGTATGTCCCTTCAGTAATCTGTTATTCTAGTTTGATGTTATAAATTTACCATGTTTGCCCCTCCGCACTCTGGGCCCAAGTTTGCCCCCAGGGTTAGAATGGCGCACCTCCATGTGGTGCGCCGACTTTTTAGAACAGAAACGACGCCTATTATTTACCTTGGTATTCTCCCCTCCGTCCGGTCGATCCAGACGCAGCGCAGCAGAACGCGTGGGGGGCGGAGTCAGATCTTGGCTCTGAGAACAGCACCGGGACCTCTGCACATGCAGTAGCTCCTCGCAGCCCGAATCTGTGCAGGCTGCGTGGGAGGGGCTCGAAGAACGCCGCACCTAACCCTGGTCGAATGGGCTAACCAGGCATTGAAGATCGGGACTCGGGCTTCCCTCCCGTTCAGCTCCGCACCCGCCCCCCCATGCCGTTCAGCTCCCCCTCCCTCCCTCCTGTTCAGCCCTCCCCCCTCCCTCCCGTTCAGCTCTTCCTCTCCCCTCTCCCGCTTCCCTCCCTCTCCCCCTTCCCTCCCTCTCCCACTTCCCTCCTTCTCTCTCCTCCTCCCCCCCATCTCCTCTCCCCTCTCCCCCTTCCCTCCCTCTCCCCCTTCCCTCCCTCTCCCCCTTCCCTCCCTCTCCCCCTTCCCTCCCTCTCCCCCTTCCCTCCCTCTCCCCCTTCCCTCCCTCTCCCCCTTCCCTCCCTCTCCCCCTTCCCTCCCTCTCCCCCTTCCCTCCCTCTCCCCCTTCCCTCCCTCTCCCACTTCCCTCCCTCTCCCACTTCCCTCCTTCTCTCTCCTCCTCCCCCCCCCATCTCCTCTCTCCTCCTCCCCTCTCTCCTCCTTCCGGGAGGAGCTCCTCGGCCACAGGGTGAAGACGGTTGAGGAGAACTCTAGCGACAACCTTCCCAGTGGCTGATAGCAGGGGGATTCCCCTGTAGTTGCCGCAGTCGGACTTGTCCCCCTTTTTTAAAGATGGTCACGATCACTGCATCTCTGAGATCTTCCAGCATGCTCTCCTCCCTCCACATGAGAGAGATGAGGTCATGTATCTGCGCCAACAGCGCCTCTCCGCCATACTTTAATGCCTCAGCAGGAATTCCATCCGCACCCGTAACCTTGTTGTTCTTGAGCTGTTTTATGGCTTTGCCTACCTCGTGCAACGTTGGGGTTTCACTGAGGTGGTGGCGGGTCGCATGCTGCGGGATGGAGTTGAGAACACTCGAGTCAAAGGCAGAGTCTCGATTGAGGAAATCTTTAAAGTGCTCCTTCCAGTGGGCCCTGTCAGCCTCGGTGTCCTTGATGAGTGTTTCCCCGTTCTTTGCCAGGAGTGGGGTGGGGCCTTGGGAGTTTGGACCGTAGGTGACCTTGACTGTAATGAAGAATCCTTGCATATCGTGGCTGTTGGCCAGTTGTTGTATCTCCTGTGCTTTCTCCACCCACAACCTGTGCTTTAGGTCCTGGGTTTTTTTCTTGCCCCCAAAAGTTTGTCAACATCCTTCGCCTGCTCCACGATGCCATGCAGGCTGTGATCCTTACCAGCGGTTCCATTACAGATCCAATCCACATCCGGACTGGGGTCAAACAGGGCTGCGTCATCGCTCCAACCCTCTTCTCAATCTTCCTCGCTGCCACAATCCACCTCACCGCCAACACCGCTGGAGTGGAACTAAACCACAGAATCAGTGGGAAGCTGTTTAACCTAGGTCGCCTCCAGGCCAGGTCCCAAGATCACCCCAACCTCTGTCGTTGAGCAGTACGCGGGCGACGCCTTCGTCTGCCCACATTCTGAGGCTCAACTCCAGGAAATAATCGATGTATTCACTGAGGCATATGAAGGCATGGGCCTTACGCTTAACATCCTTAAGACAAAGGTCCTCCACCAGCCTGTCCCCGCCGCACAGCACTGCCCCCCCAGTCATCAAGATTCACGGCGTGGCCCTCGACAACGTAGACCATTTCCCATACCTCGGGAGCCTCTTATCAACAAAGGCAGACATTGATGCGGAGATTCAACATCGCCGCCAGTGCAGCCTTTGGCCGCCTGAAGAAAAGAGTGTTCGAAGATTAGGCCCTCAAATCTATCACCAAGCTCATGGTGTACATGGCTGTAGTAATACCCGCCCTCCCGTATGGATCAGAGGCATGGACGATGTACAGAAGACACCTCAAGTTGCTGGAGATATGTTACCAACGATATCTCCGTAAGATCCTGCAAATCGTCTGGGAGGACAGGCGCACCAACATCAGTGTCCTCGACCAGGCTAACATCTCCAGCATTGAAGCATTGACCACACTCGATCAGCTTCGCTGGGCAGGCCACATAGTTTTCATGCCAGACACAAAACTCCCTCAGCAATTGCTCTATGTGGAGCTCCTTCACGGCAAACGAGCCAAAGGTGGGCAGCGGAAACGTTACAAGGACACCCTCAAGGCCTCCCTGGTAAAGTTTGACATCACCACTGACACCTGGGAGTCCCTGACCGAAGGCCACCCTAAGTGGAGAAAGTGCATCCGGGAGGGCGCTGAGCTCTTCGAATCTCAACGTCGCGAGCGTGACGACGTCAGCGGAAGGAGCGTGCGGCAAATCAGTCCCTCCCCCCCCACTTCCCCCGACGAATGTCTGTCCCACCTGTGACAGAGTTTGTGGCTCTCGTATTGGACTTTTCAGCCACCAAAGAACTCACTTTAGGTGCGGAAGCAAGTCTTCCTCGATTCTGAGAGACTGCCTATCATGATGATGGTTTGCCCCTCCCAAAACAATACTAATTTTGCGAGTGGGTGGGGTTTCTTAAGATTAGCTTCTTTACATTAGAATAACCTGAAGTGATGCCATAAGGATAATCCAATGAAGAGTACAGGTTGAATCTCTCTAATCCGGCACTCTGGTCCGGCATCATTCCCGGCGAGGGGTCGCGACCCGCGCTGTGTCCTGTGTTCATCAAGTTGAATCATTTTTAAGATTATGGATAGTAAGAAAGATGATGGGGAAAGGCCGATTGCTGTTTTAGTACAGATCCCTATATGCGATAAAGCACTTGGGTGCCCACGAAAGCCGATTCCTCCAAACGGCACAGACATCAACCAAAGCAAAACAGGCTGAAAGCTGCCACAGGTCTGGGGCACAAACACCGGTGAGCGGGCGGGCGGCCCTTGGGCCCAGTGACATCGTTGCTACCCCCTCCCAACAACACCCGCCCTGAGCTGCCGCTCACCTTTTCGATGTTGGACTTGGAGGCCGGATGGAAATCCTTTTTATACGTGAAATTGGCGAATTGATTTCCTATGTCCATGGGAACTGCTTCACAGCCGGCACGCCTGAAAATGGGGTTGGGATCAGGAGGAGCTGAGGGTTCCCATCGAGACGGAACGAGGCACTACAGAGCGGGCGGGAGCACTGCTGGGTCAGAGAGGAGGTGAGGGCTCGACCGGGTGTCAGGTGAGGGAATTTTGCTGTTTATTTGAACCGGGTGCTGCTGACTGGGTCGTTGTCAGACCCTGTGATGGAATCGGCCTCCTCCACTACCAAAACTAAGGAAGCAAATGCTGACATACAGCCCAGAGAAGCCGCCGTATTCCTACATAGCCCTGATTGTGATGGCTATCCAGAGCTCTCCACCAAGTGGCTGATTCTCAGCGAGATCGGCCAGTTCCTCCTGAGCCGCTTCCCCTTATTCCGAGGCTCCTACCAAGGCTGGAAGAACTCCGTGCATCACAACCTCTCCTTGAGCAAGTGCTTCATCAAACTGCCCAAAGACCTGGGCAGACCCGGCAAAGGCCTTTACTGGACCATTGACCTGGCCGGCGAGTTCATGTTTGAGGGGGGCTCCTTCAGGCGCAGACCGAGGGGCTTTTGCAGGAAATGCCAAGCCCTTAAGTCCATGTACTGCATGATGAACAGATAGGGGTTCAACCACACCCCAGAGACCCATAACTTCCAAGGGTCAAGAGGACCCATCCCCTGCGCCCCCAGCAGCCTTTCTATAGATCGGCATGATGAATGGACATTTGCCCAGCAACGTTGATGGGATGGGATGGGTTTCCGGGACATTCTGTCTCTCATCTCTCGGCCAACAATAGTCACTATATGTGAAGCTGTATAGGATCTTCAGTTGGAGACTACGCCAACCATGCCGGCAGCTCACTGCCCGCGTCTCCCTTGCTGACCAGCGGTGGAGTGTTGGAGCCACACTCCATGTACACTACCTCGGCATCAACATGGGCTCTTTCGGCCTCCGCGCTGAACAACGGGGCTCCTTACATCAAACAGCGGCCCCTTTCGCCGTGCAACCCGTCGGCGAATCTCACTTCCAACCTGCTAGCACGCTCCCTAGATCAGTCCTATTTACATCAAAATAGCCACAACATTGCCGATATACAAGGTACGGAGCCCATGGTACTACAGTTACAGATTAGCAAAAATAGTTTTTGCAGGAAGCAATTCTAAAACTTTGCTGACGGTGGGATTTTTAAATGGGGTCGGTGTGACCTTCCGTGGTCCGGCAAATTCTCTGATCCGGCACAGGCCAGCTCCTGGGAGGGTGCCGGATTAGAGAGCTTCAACCTGTATTCTGTGCCATTTTCTGTTGTCCGGGACAGCACTGCGATGCTTAGCAAATGTGTCCAGCCACACAGGTGTGCCACATCAGGCTCTTCTATATAACATGCAATAGCATTACAATTTAAACCCTTTTTCTTTCACTTCCAATTATAGTTTTCAGAAGGAAACCATTTTGTAGTTCAGTGCCAACTCACAGTAAAGACCACAAACTGCACTCATTTTAGCTGCTATTTTCCTTCCATAAATGGCAGTTTACCACTTCTATGTTTTCTCAACTTCCTTGGGGTTTCTTTCACCATTGAGCAAGCAATGGCAGAATATGTAGAACCTGAAAGCAATCTATTAGACAGACATGACCTCTTTCTCTCTCATTTTTCAAACATATGTATAAGTGTGCCCTTTTTTAAACTCCCTTTCTCCCAATACTGGTGTTCCATGGGCCATTTACTACCT
This sequence comes from Pristiophorus japonicus, assembly GCF_044704955.1. Classification (NCBI taxonomy): domain Eukaryota; kingdom Metazoa; phylum Chordata; class Chondrichthyes; family Pristiophoridae; genus Pristiophorus; species Pristiophorus japonicus. The sequence continues at coordinate 50,835,816 of NC_091977.1, forward strand.
ATGTCCACGGGGGTAGTTGAGCCGCTCCCAGGACTTTGTCAAGTAATGTGGGAGAATGGCCTCGCATAATTTTTTCCCTGGATTTTAATTCCATTTCTCTCTCTGCCCCCTCACCCCAAGGTGAGGCAGTGCCTGAGCTCCATTTAACACTTTCCCCATAGCAACACTGGCTGCCATCTGCAACTCACGAGAGTGGGAGACTGCAGCCAGGAATCCATCTTACCTCACGTTGGAGTTGCAACATGACCCTGTAACTTTTTATCATCATAGGCAGTCCCTCGAAATGAGGATGACTTGCATCGACACCAAAAAAGGATGAGTTTGTAAATTCCCGGATTCTTTTACCTCAATCTGGTTCAGTAAAATTACTGAGTCGAATACCTCTTGTGCTTTGAACAAAGCAGTCTTTATTACCGGCCAGTAAGACCTATCAGACAGAAGATATACTCTCAGGATAGAGCGTACACACTCCCTACGGATAGGTGAAGTTACATCGTAAAGCGTTAACAGTTATACAGTTTTGAAATCAGATAACAAAATACAAATGGATTGACAGTCTAACTCAGCCACTCATTAGTCAATCTATATGAGATGTTCTTCTTGAAAGCACAAGCATTGCCTCTAAATGTTTCAATCTAATGGTGTGACTACTAATTCTGCAGATGTATTTCATGTTACAATTATATATTATTGGCAGGATTAGTGACTTGAAACCTTGAGAAAGACTGTTAGCTATGCTGATGTTGCACTATTTGCAATCTGACATTCTCCCAGCTATTCTTCCATGGCTTATACATATCCCGTTTACCTTACTGTCCTTAATTCCATATATTCCGTTCAGATATCCACAAGTTCACAGGTGTTTCAATGAAGGACCTAATATTCCAGGTCCTGAACTACATCCTGAAGGGTGGAAGATGCCTGTGCGTGGATTTTTTTTAACGTGGGGTGGCCGTTGCACACCAGCCACCACATGGGCTTGACAGAGGTTAGGTCTTGGTCCAGTGGCAAGGGTTATCCAAGACGACTGGAGACCTGCTCTGCTACACTGACCTAGTGCGCACACATATCGCAGTGTGGGCTGGCCCGTGCTGCCCCTGGGCCCTCGCCTCTTCTGGCCCCGAACTCACACCTCTCAATGCAATTTTCCTGTGGAGTACAATGGTCCATCCTCAATATTCTGCAAATGTTCTGCATACTTCACAACATAGCCACACAGAGAGGCCTGCATTTGGAGGAGGCAGAGCAACAGCAACTTTTTATTAATAGCAATGCAGTAATGGTATGAAACAAAAATGCTATTTTCAAAGCCATGGAAATAGATAATAGCTGTTAGTTGACAGGAGCTTGTTCTACGCTTCTGTGTCCCTTCTTTTGTGAACAAAGTGAATCTCTGGCACGGTCCTAAATTCACCCCGAGTTCTTGTGCTGGCTTGTGTGTTGAATATAAAAATGTATTAACGTATGTGCTGGTGGGACACTTGTCATTTGCTGCACATAGTCAATTTGATAACTGTGCGGTTTCATGCACTGACCTATATATTCACCTCCATGTGCCAGGTAACTATAAAGTAGATGGAGGTGAGACAGGAACCCAGAAGGTGATCCACAATGAGATTCATGGCGTTGTCTACAGTTACGCCTTCTTCCACTTTGTCTTTTTTCTTGGCTCCCTGTATGTGATGATGACCTTAACAAACTGGTTTGAGTAAGTAAACTGCAAGCAATTTCTGTTAAGCTATCATAAAAAGGACTATACATACATGTACTGCTAGATTTCCTGTGGTGTTTGTCACAAATAACAACTTTAAGAAGGAACAATTGACTGCTTAAATAAATTTGTCCCCCCCCCTCTCAGCCAGCCTACGTGCATAAATAAATCTGTCAATCACAACCACAGCTCCTGTTTATATAATTAGAAAAGAAATAGACAAGCATCAAAATATTTGATCTAACTGTATTATGAATCTAAATATATTGGAGACTGGGAACACTCACTCTGTTTGCATGTTGTTTATTCTTGCTACAAAATTGGTAGCCAGCCAAGAAAAGTAACCCTGAAGTTTCTGCATGCATTTCTTTCCATATGTTCAAGCTTGGGTTTGGGCTGTGGTGAAGAATCGCAGATCATGTACCCAAGGTCATACCTTTTAATTGGACTGGGAGGGAAGCATTGGACCATGTCAGGGAAGGAGTTAGTATATTATCAATTTTATTATGTCCATCGCACAGGATACAATTATTTTTGGTAGAATGTAATGGTGGGGGGAGGAAAGCGGGGAGAAAAGTTTGGGTAATATGATTGGTGAATAGGAAACAGAAAATCATACATCACAGAAGGAGGCCATTCGGCTCATCGTGCCTGTGCCGGCTCTCTGAAAGAGATACTAACTCGTCCCACTCCTGTGCTCTTTCCCCATAGCCTTGCAAATTTTCCCTTATTCATAATCAATTAAAAAAGTTGAAAAACAAAAGATTTAAATCATTGAGAAAGAAGGAACCTGCCGCTACATAGACAGCAGTCACAAGTTCAGTTAACATGAGAGATAGTGTATGTATATCCTTTTGGTTTACTTTAATTGCCCTGGGGTCTTGCACAGCAGGAGGCCATTTTTGCCATCATGCCTGTGCCATCAAATGGCAGAAAGTGACCCCACTCCAGGCTTTGCCAAAGCCAATACTTAACTAGTTGCTACCAAAGGTGCGTGTGTGGCTGCCTGCTCTTTCGCTCACCTGGTCAGTGATCCCGTATTGACCTAGCGGAGATTGAATTGCAGGTATAATCCCATGTCTTCATGCTACACCATGTACAGCATCGCTATGCTGCTTGTAGCTGGAGTTGTGCTTATTGAGCTAATGTGAAATCAGTAGGATATTTGCCAGAGTCTTTATTGAAAGCTGCTTCTTCACGGGTATGCTGTATAATTCTATAAGGTATGAACTTGTGGGAAAGAAGGGACGCTGGTGTTCAATTTTGGACATGATTTGTAAGATTAGATGGTAACAATTTCATGGTTATGCAGCATAAAAGTAGATGTCTGAATTGCAGCTGAATAATCATTGAATCATAGAAATTTACAGCATGGAAAGAGGCCATTTCGGCCCATCGTGTCTTGCATTGGCTGAAAAAGAGCTAGCCAGCGTAATCCCACTTTCCATGGTCCGTAGCCATGTAGTTAATGGTACTTCAAATGCATATCCAAGTACTTTTTAAATATGGTGACCATTTCTACCTCTACCACCCTATCAGGCAGTGAGTTCCAGACTCCCACTACCCACTGGGTGGAAAAAAGTTCTCCTCAGCCCCTCCCCACTAATCCTTCTACCAATTACTTCTATGTCCCCTGGTTGTTGACCTCTGATGGAATGCCGGTTGAATTGGAAATGATGAGCATGAAGATACAAATTGAACCACTTTTAAATTTCAGTGGTTTCTACTGTATTGAAAGGGAGCAAACATTGAGATTTAACCATATTGCCTAACAGATTTGAAAATAAAAGCAAGTAATAGCAAATGTATTTTCTTTCTAACCTTCCTCAAAGACAGTTCTTGTTTTAAAATAAATAAAACCATGTTTCTCTGTTCACAGGTACAATTTTGTTAATTTGGAAAATTTATTTGTACCTGGGAACTTGTCCACCTTCTGGATTAAGATGGCGTCCTGCTGGCTATGTGTCTTGCTGTTTTTATGGACCCTTATTGCTCCCATGTGTTGTCCAAACCGTGAATTTTCAGTGTAATTTTTTTTAAATCTTCCTGGAACTCCAGTTTCCAACATCCCTCTTCCATCTTAATTTGTCATGTTAAATACCTACCCTGTTGACTATTGCAAAGGTTTGATCCATCTTACTGTAATTTACTCTAGCTATGGGATTTTTTAATACTATCTGTCAACAATGTTTTATATGTTAAATTACATTTCTTCAGGTTTCTATAGGGATAGTATTTCAGAGTTGAATGGGGTTAGAGAGTCTCATCAGTAACTCCAGTGAGTTTGATTGGGAAACATGATACAATTGATTGGTCCAGCAGTTCCAGTGAAGGGGGAGGGGAGGGGAGGGGAGAGGTTGGGGATGGGTGAGTCGAAAACATTACTTAGAAGGGGAAGTCTGGAAGTTCACAAGAATAATGTTGCGTTGTTGGCTTATATTGAGGCAGCATTAGGAAAATAAACAATTTGAACTTGGCAAGATTAGGTAACAATTTCAGCACCATCCATATATACAGCACAGTACCAGATTACATATAAATAGAATTATTGGGCCCGAACTTGGTCAAAGCTAAGGCCTGCCCAAGTGCCACCCAAAGGACTACCGAGAGACCCAGCGGTATTTTGGCAAGGAGATTCCTCAAAAAGATCGGCAAAGACCGCCTGGCGGCAAATAAAAAACTTGCGCCCTGAATGTGGGCAGCAGCGGGCGGGAGCTCCCAATCTCGGTGGCAAATGCAATCCTCGGTAAAGTGCCGCCGAGGATTGAGTCGGGCTCAGGGTGGGAGGAACACACAAAAATAAAAATTTACAAAAAAAAAAACTCACTCGAAAACTTTCAGGGGACCCCATCCACCTGAATTGCTGTTTTTTTTTAAAAGAAGAGTTTACGAACCCTTTCCTGCAGGTCTTCATACTTACCGTTGGGGTTAGACCTGCCTCCATGCGCCGGTCCTTCGCCCTGCTGCCGCCGACTCCCGCCCGGAGGAATCTGGCAGCTCGGCGGGCGGGAGGACACTTGCATGCCTTGTGCGCTAGCGGACGTCAGCGGGCGGTTCCCAGCAGTCCTCCCCTCCCGCCGGCAGGGGGCCGAGAGGAAACATTACTTGGAAGGGGAGACCACCCCAAAAAACTCAGCCGCAGCGGGCGCTGAGTGCACCAAGTTCGGGGCCGCTATGTAAATTGACATGTTAAGTAACCTAAAGGTTGTCAAGTAACAATTGGTCAACCTAGCTGTTGTGGTAAATTGCAGTCCAGCAAGTTGCCACTGAATCCCAATTTGTGTCTGACCCAATCTACAGTGGTACTGTTATCTGTGTATAAACCTGAATAAGGATGGCTCTTTTTGTCTGTCTCACCTAAAGTGTGTACAGAGATGAGATTCTACACCTTGACAACTTCTAGACTGAAAAGGAAAACTGGAAGTTTTAGTGCTTAGAAATGAACAATAATGTAAAATATCAAATCTTTTCAATTAAAATAAACAGAATTCCGATGTATAGTGGATGTAAAGTAGTCTGAAGTAAGATTTAGGGACTTATGCAAAGGGGGTGTGTAGTTACTTGGAATATATATGGGGAAGTGGGGTTGTTATTCAAATAATCAACTTAAATTTAATGCAAGTGTCTCCTCTTTTTGGATTTCATTGTCTACCTCTCTTTCCCCCTCCCCCACCCCCACCCCCCGCCCATGCTAATTATTTAATTATTTTGTTTGTTGATCATGAAGAAATGCCACCATATTAAGACAATTGCATCAGAACCGTGTGGTAATGTCACATTTATGCAGCACTTCGGACCAAAATATTCTGGCTGTATGTATCACAAATTGCCAACAGGAGTGAACTGTAAAGAAGATGTATGTGGAAAAATTTTAAGGTGCTTGGGTTAAATCAAAGAGTTGCGCTTCCTGTGATATGTTAATATATGAAGAAACTGAAAAGGGTTGATTGTATGGAGTGTTTTGATGCGGGTATTCGTGTGTATTTATTTAACTTGTAGATTTTTTCAAAAATAGTGTTTGATGCAAAATTAATTAGTGTTACAGCAGCCAAGTCGGTCAAGAAAACTTGGTCACATCAGACACTAGGTCAGATGTGTGGCTGTAAATTAAGTAAAACTACTGGAACAAATAAGTTTATGCTGCCTTTTACCAAATGCTAGTCTTAGTTTGGCCAAATTTTTCCTTTCATTTTAGCCAAGTGGTAACTGCGTTGGCATAAAAATCTATTCTAAATATTTGTTTGATTAAACTTGTAAATCTCTAATAGGCCAAATAAAACAGACTCTCTGCTGCCCAGCTTAAACCCCATATGACATTGCTGAGCCAAATTGACAAGGGCAGCTTGTGCTCACTGCCTCTCCAAATTGTTGCACTGTACTCAACATCCTCTTTTAAGATTGCACCAAATGGGGGAAGAAAAGCTTCAGTAACTAGTATTTATGGTCTTTCTAAATAATCCCTCATGGGGAATTGATAAAGTGAAGAAAAATAGATTATGAAGTGGGCCAGAAGTAATTATGTACATTTCATTTTTTTAATCTTTTGGAGCAAAGACTAAAGTTTTTTTTAAAAAGTGGAACAAGTTCAGAACAAATTGTGATTGTGCCATTTGCAGTCTGGTCTGAGGAAGTGGAGGAAAGCAGATTTTGTTTTTTGTGTAATACTACTTGAGATTGGGACTTTCTGAAACCCATTTCATACAGAAGCTTGCAAAGTCACTCTATCTAGTGGAGGGGAACATACAGTATCACATTGACACTGACAAGAACTGAAGCATGCAGTTGATGTCTGAATCTTGCTCTTTATCCTCAGTCCTGTGGAGATGGGGGTTGGGGGTTGGTGGAGATGGGGCTTAAATGGCCAACTGTCTTATGACGTCACCAGAATAAAATTGAATTGCTTTACTTACTTCAATTTTCTCATTCCACCTTTTCCAGAAGCATTAATGGCTGGTGGTAACTATGTTCTATGGAGCTCTTTGCTCATTTCCAGCAAGAGTTAACTTGAAATGAAGAGGATAAATGCAGCTGTTAAAATCCACTGACAATCGAGTATTGCGTCATTTAGCCGCCCACCAGGCCTGCTAACCCAGTAAACCCTGAGTTGATTACTAAAATTTTCAGCTTCATATATGTTCCAACTCAAAACTATATGACAACTTTTTAAAAGGAGCTGCAACTTTGTTGCATGTGGACTGTTTGTGAGAACTTTGAAAACAAAGTTGACAGTGTTTTTGCCTACTGCAGCCTTCCTACAGTGTTTCATGCAGTAATAGCAAAAATGTCTGAGCTAATGTTCACCTTCTGAGGCACACCCAACAGTATATTTCAAGAATAATTGATTAAACACAGTAACATTTGGTTTATCGGCAGTGCCTTTTGTGGATGTTTTGTTTCTGTGAATTATGGGGAGGGGGAATGAGTTTAATGCAGAACTGCAACTTGCAGACTTTCTGCTGTAATAGCCCCGGTAGGCGGGAAAAGAGTTACAATTTTATAATCCGGATTTTATGGTACCTGTACCTGAAATCGTATTTCTGGAAAGACGAAAGTTTATAAAAAAACGTTACTTGGAAACCGGGCATGCTGAAGTGTCGCCTGTGTAAGATTACCTGGGTATCTCAATTATTTTCAAGTCACAAGTTAATGTGCACTTTTGACTGGTATTTGCCGCCCCCCCCCCCACCCCCATTGGGTACAAATGTTATTGTTGATGGAGACTGGTTTGCAGCATCTGCAGAATTCGTTCCCTGTGAATTTTTATTCCCATACTGGTGCTAATGACAGGTATGCTTGTCCAATTGGGGCTTACAAGTTTCATATGTTGGACGATTTTGCTTCTCCCTGTGGCCATATCTCATTGCCTCAGATTTTCTGCAAAATGCCTCATTTTATAACCGTTTCGTATGTAATTGATGGCACTCAGTGTCCCAAGATTTAAATAACTTTTTACACCATGGACTCTAATCTGAGGCAACATTGCCTGCATTTGTGTCCAACTATTTGCCTGCGCCAAACAACAACAAAAGTCCTGTCCTTTAATGTGCAGGTTTTGTTACAGGGCAATTGCATATTTTTATAAAGATGTGGCAAAGGTTCTTTACTACATTTATGTTTTTTTTAAACACAAGAGTATCTCCATTAACTTTTGCAATAGTAATCTTTTGATATGACTGTTTGTTTATTTGTGCTTGTCATTGTTTTAATATGGCTTGCTTATTGTCAGGTTATCAGTCGTCTTTAAAATACGCTAATTTAAGGTGGATGTTTTATTTATCCAGCTCCTGAATTGCTGATACTTCTTAAATGTACTGTTCACAAGTGGTTGATTCTCTCAGCTGCCAGTTATCTATTTTTAAGTAAATTTCACTAAATGTTCTAATGGAGTTCTTCAATTTTTTTTCACAAGTTATTCCTGGCTATACAATTAAATGTTTTCATGTAAAGATTTATACGTTTAATATTTTTTTCTTGTATACAAGTTCCAATGTAATGTGGCTTTACTGATTTTCTACCTTACAAGCACACATTCTGTTTTTATTAAAATACTCAATAAATTGGAGTTCTTTTTTTTCTGAACTGTACTGCTTTGAAGTGTGTTTGATGAGAATCTACAAAATACTACACTAATCTGGAGAGGCTTTACTTGATTTTATTTTAATAAAATTGCACGAACTTGAGTGAAAGAAAAATAAAGTCTTGCATTTATATAGCGCTTTTCACGACTGCAGGACGCCCGAAGCACTTTACAAGCACTTTTTGAAGTGTAGTCACATTTGTAGGAAACTCTGGCAGCCAATTTGTGCATAGCAAGCACCCACTTCCCACTTAGGTGTTGCTGAGGGATAATTGTTGGCCAGGATCCCTGCTTGACTTCAGATAGTGCCTTGGGATCTATTATGTCCACTTCAGAGGGCAGACGAGGCCTCAGTCTAACGTATCATCCAAAAGACTGACCTTTGACAGTACAGCACTCGCTCAATTCTGCACCAAAGTGTCGGGCTAGATAATGTGCTCAAGTCTCTGGAGTGGGACATGAGCCCAAAACCTGCTGACGCAGAGGCGAGAGTGCTACCACTGAGCCACAGCTGATGAGAGTGCGCTGCTAGATCAAAATATAGGGGTACTGCACTCCCCGTTTTCCTCTGCCGTTGGATTTATTTCCAGTGCTGACTGATGGGAAGAAAGCGCAATATCTGCCGCTCTTTATGATCCAAAGAAAAGAAAGGTTTGCATTTATAAAGTGACTTTCACGACCACCGGACATCTCATAGCGCTTTACAGCCAATGAAGTACCTTTTGAAATGTAGTCACTTGTAATGTAGGAATCGTGGCAGCTAATTTGCGCACAGCAAGCTCCCACAAACAGCAATATGATAATGACCAGATAACCTGTTTTTTTTTAAAGTGATGTTGATTGAGGGATAAATATTTGCCAGGACACTGGGAATAACTCCCTTGTTCTTTTTTTTTTAAAATAGTGCCATGGGATCTTTTACGTCCACCTGAGGGAGCAGGTGGTCTCATCCGAAAGACGGCACCCTCAGTACTGCACTGGGATGTCGGCCTAGATTTTTGCACTCAAGCCCCTGAAGTGGGACTTGAACACAGAGGTCCAACCTTGTGACACAGAGGCGAGTGTGCTACCCGCTGAGCCGCGGCTGACAAAGTCTCGCTGCGTTTCCATGGAATGTGTCTGGGAGAGCAGGAGTTCTGGAACATCAGGGTACAAAATCTTCTGATCTGAGTAGCAGTGCCGTAAACATGTTCTTTTTGAATACATTAATAATCTACTGAGAGGGACCAGCACACCTCTTCTTCATTGTTGGTTTTCACAAAGGCAGCATCCACGTTTGACACAGATACTGGGTGGAAAAGTTCTCCATTCTTCAGTGTTAACCTTCCTGTCCTTGAAGAATACAAAAGTTTAACTTGGGTGGTTGGCACCTGCTGTAACTTGTATTTGTGAATAACTTCCCCCACCCACCCCCCCCCCCCCCCCATGAAACTGTCGATTTTTATCAGTTTCTAGATGAACGATATAAATAGAATTTAATATGCAAACAGTTGGAAGCAATGAATGGGCTTGAATGATGTGGAGTTGTGATACTGTCTTAAGTTCTACTCAGACAATAACAAAACTACAGAGATTCCAAATAAATTCCTCATCCTAGATTTCACTGGTTAGAATTATAGAAGTTTGCAGCACAGAAGGAGGCCATTTCGGCCCATCGTGTCTGCGTGGCCAACAAGAGGCTATCCAGCCTAATCCCACCTTCCAGGTCTAGGTCCGTAACCCTGCAGGTTACGGCACTTCAAGTGCACATCCAAGTACTTTTTAAATGTGGTGATGGTTTCATACTTTACCACCCTTTCAGGCAGTGAGTTCCAGACCCCCACAACCCTCTGCGTGAAGAAATTGCCCCTCAAATCCCCTCTAAACTTCTACCAGTTATTTTAATTTATGCCCCCTGGTTGTTGACCCCTCTGCTAAGGGAAATAGGCCCTTTCTATCCACTACATCCAGGCCCCTTATAATTTTATACAACTCAATGAGGTCTCCCCTCAGCCTCCTCTGTTCCAAGGAAAACAAACCCAGCCTATGCAATTTGCCATGGTAACTAAGATTCTCCACTCCCTGCAACATCCTCATAAATCTCTGTACCCTCTCCAGTGCAATCACATCCTTCCTGTAATGTGACCAGAACTGCACGCAGTACTCCAGCTGTGGCCTAACCAGTGGTTTATACAGTTCAAGCATAACCCACATGTTAGATGGAGAAAGAAGATTTGACTAACAGTGTAAGCTTTAAATGAGGCACAAACTGACTACTTGCATAGATGAAATTTTCTCTAAAGCAAGTCTTTCTAAGAGGTTCATCTTTTTGGCCAACCCAATGAATGATCAGCAGATAGCATGTTGTGTATGTAGGGAAAGTATTTTTTAAAGAGCTACAATACAGTAATGTGCTGTAATACAGAAGCAATTAATAGACAGGACAAAATATTCCCCTCCACCCAGATGGACCAAAATAGTAATAGAAAGAATTTGAGGCTCGCATTCAATTTTCAGTGAGTTTAGGTTCTTGTGACAATTGTTTTAAATTTTACATTCGCTGCAGAAAACTTTTTCCAATTATCTACATTTCTTCGAAGTGACTCCTTTTAATGTCTTTTGCATGTGAAAAATTCTGCCAAATGTTAGCACATTCCAGATTTATTTTTTTAGCTTCGAACAAAACAGAAAACCCAGCAGCGTGTAGAATATTTTTACATAGAGCCAGCTTCCAGCTGGAATCAGATAATGTGGTTCTTGTCGGGATCAATTATTTTGTTATTTTGCTGGCACTTCCAGTGTTCTAGCCAGGCAGCAAGGTCAAGCGAAAAGCTAATGCAAGAGCTCTACCATTAATACCTTTGTAGTCAGAGAGTTAGAACTCCCAGACGACCTTCACAGTTCAAAGTACTGGCATAGAGCCCGTGCATTCTACATCAGCTATTGACAAATCTCTCCGCATCCATTGATTTCTATGTCATTTTTATATAGTTTATTCTCAATGTTCTATTATAACAGTAAATAATGCAGTGCACATTAAATTATATGGGATGGATTTCATTCATTTTCACCCTTTTTTATAAAATCTCATAAAGCCAAGAATCCTTTGATTTTTCCCAGTTGTGCAACTTAGTAAATTTACACTCTATGCTCTCAATGGCTTTAATGTCCTTTCCATATTGCGACAACCAGAACTGCACGCTGTACTCTTAACTATGGTCCAACCAATGTTTTGTACACATTCACCATTACTTCTTTACTCTTGTATTCAATGCGGCTGAAATTCTGGCCCACCAGAAAGCTGGCGCACTTACGACTTTTTACGTGTTTTTACCGTCGTCTCGGAAGAGATTGACTCTTGATTGATATTCAGGTCTTAGTCTTTATTTTTTTTGAAAAGCAGACCGGAAGTCGGTCATAATGATGGCGCACACGTCACTGACGTCACCACCACACCGCTGTCACTTAACGGCGGAGCGGTGGTGATATCAGTGCATGTGTGCATCACCAAGTATCTCCCCTCATTTAAAGGGGTTTTTAGGTTCGGCCATTGGGCCAACAGGGAGGGTTTCGGCCGGGCCAGCAGCCTGGCACCCAAGAGGGAGTGCCAGGCTGCCTGTTGGGGGCCCGGCCAAACCCAGGGCCATAATTATCCGGCCAATCGGAAAGTCGGCCAGCAAAAAAAAAACACGCCGCCCATGGCAGTGCGCCCTCACCTTGGAGGGCTGCCGCACTGCCGTGGCTCACACACACAAACAAGGTGCACCGACAGAAAAGACTGTCGGGGGCACCTCGCAATGGATCAAAGATTTTCTGAGATAAAATTTGCGCGGAGTGTGATGAAGGTGCGGGAGATTGGTGGTGTGCGTTTGATGATGTACTTGGGGCGGTCGGCAGCAGTGGGGCGGAACTGGAGAGTGCCCAAAAAATCCCCACGGTGAATTTGGATCCTGGTGGCTAATCAACTGCAACGCGGTGGCCACTCGATTCTGCCGTAAAATGGCTGTAATGGGCCTTATTTCAGCCCCTTTACCTCTTTATAAAACTTAAAATACTGTTGGCTTCTCTGTATGGCTTTACCTACCTGCACTGGCACTTTAAGGGAATTATATATTTGAAACCCTAGGTCTCTGTTCATCCATAACTTTTGAGTGTATATTCCCATTCTTTGCTTTTCCTCCCAGATTGTATTATTTCTTGGTTCACCATTGCACCATTTAAATTGCATCTAACACCTGTCTGCCCATTCTGCTAACCTGCCTATGTCCTTATAAATCTTTTACAGTTCTACTCGCTGTTTGCCATACTTTTGTGTTAACACCAACTCTTATTATTGTGCTTCCTATGTTCGAGTCTAAATCATCCCTCTGTAGCCTGGCTCCTCCACCTCTGTAACCTCCTCCAGATCTACAACCCTCGGAGAACTCTGCGTTCCTCTAACTCGGGCTTCTTGTGCATCCCCCACCATTAGCGGCCGTGCCTTCAGCTGTCTAGGCCCCAAGCTCTGGAATTCCCTCCCTGAACCTCTTCGCCTCGCACACCTCTGTTAAGATGGTCTTTAAAATTTGACCACTCTATTGGTCACCTGTCGTCCTTGTTTGGCATAGTGTCAAATTCTGTCTGATTACACTCCTGTGAGGTGCCTTGGTACGTTGTATAAGGCATTATATAAATGTGAGTTGTTAGCGATCTACTTAGAACAAAAGTGAACCCAGCATCGACCCCTGGGCCACACCACTTCCAAATATTCAACCAGAACAGAATCAATTTACAAAACTGGTCGGGGAAAAAAAGGAAGAATTCAAATTTTAAAATGTTACTTGGTAATACCTAAATATATAATTTAAGCTAACAGAAAACTGGTCTTTATTAATAAAATCTTTCCACTGTACAAAACTATGCTGTACGTAGTCTTAGTTCTGGGACAAGATGGTGTGTGGCAGGCAGTTCCTTTTTAAAAAAAAAACATTTATTCCACTCGGCTTTTCTTCAGAAATGGCACCGTGACAATGTAACCGAGCAGATAGAAATCTCGGCATTGAAAGTCTCAGACCTCTGTATTAGACTTCCTTTAACCTTTTCTGTTCCAGTCCTAATTTTTTGAGCCTCCACAACTATAGAAACATAGAAAATATGTGCAGGAGTAGGCCATTCGAGCCTGCACCACCATTCAATAAGATTATGGCTGATCTTTCAGCTCAGTACCCCTTTCCTGCTTTCTCTCCATACCCCTTGAGCCCTTTAGCCGTAAGGGCCATATCTAACTCCCTCTTGAATATATCCAATGAACTGGCATCAACAACTCTCTGCGGTAGAGAATTCCACAGGTTAACAACTCTCGAGTGAGTGAAGAAGTTTCTCCTCATCTCAGTCTTAAATGGCTTACTCCTTACTGGTTCTGGACTTCCCCAACATCGGGAACATTCTTCCTGCATCTAACCTGTCCAGTCCCCTCAGAATTTTATATGTTTCTATGAGATCCCCTCTCATCCTTCTAAACTCCAGTGAATACAGATCATCGATCCAGCCTCTCCTCATATGTCAGTCTTGCCATCCCGGGAATCAGTCTGGTGAACCTTCGCTGCACTCCCTTAATAGCAAGAACATCTTTCCTCAGATTAGGAGACCAAAACTGAACACAATATTCCAGGTGAGGCCTCACCAAGACCCCATACAACTGCAGTAAGACCTCCCTGCCCCTGTACTCAAATCCCCTCGCTATGAAGGCCAACATGCCATTTGCTTTCTTAACCGCCTGCTGTACCTGCATGCCAACCTTCAGTGACTGATGTACCATGACACCCAGGTCTTGTTGCACCTTCCCTTTTCCTAATCTGTCACCATTCAGATAATAGTCTGTCTCTCTGTTTTTACAACCAAAGTGGATAACCTTACATTTATCCACATTATACCTCATGTGCCATGCATTTGCCCACTCACTTAATCTATCCAAGTCACTCTGCAGCCTCATAGCATCCTCCTCGCAGCTCACACTGCCACCCAACTTAGTGTCATCCGCAAACTTGGAGATACTACATTTAGTCCCCTCGCCTAAATCATTAATGTACAATGTAAACAGCTGGGGCCGCAGCACAGAACCTTGCGGTGCCCCACTAGTCACTGCCTGCCATTCTTAAAAGTACCCATTTACTCCTACTCTTTGCTTCCTGTCTGCCAACCAGTTCTCAATCCATGTCAGCACACTACCCCCAATCCTTTGTGCTTGAGTAGCAGCAGAGATAGTGGATGCATTGGTTATAATTTACCAAAATTCCCTGGATTCTGGAAGGCCCAGCAGATTGGAAAAAAGGAGTCAGACAAAAAGCAGGAAACTATAGACCAGTTAGCCAAATATCTGTGGTTGGGAAAATGTTGGAGTCCATTATTAAAGAAGCAGTAGCAGGACATTTGGAAAAGCAAAATTCAGTCAGGCAGAGTCGGCATGGATTTATGAAGGGGAAGTCATGTTTGACAAATTTGCTGGAATTCCTTGAGGATGTAACAAACATGGTGGATAAAGGGAAACTGGTGGATGTGGTGTATTTGGCCTTCCAAAAGGAATTTACAAGGTGCGACATAAAAGGTTACTGCACAAGATAAAAGTTCACGGGGTTGGGGGTAATATATTAGCATGGATAGAGGATTGGCTAACTAACAGAAAACAGTCGGGATAAATGGTTCATTCTCTGGTTGGCAACCAGTAACTAGTGGGGTGACTTATGAGGAAAGGTTAAGTAGGTTGGGCCTCTACTCATTGGAATTCAGAAGAATGAGAGGTGATCTTATCGAGACGTATAAGATTATGAGGGGGCTTGACAGGGTGGATGCAGAGATGATGTTTCCACTGATGGGGGAGACTCGAACTAGAGGGTACGATCTTAGAATAAGGGGCCGTCCATTTAAAACAGAGATGAGAAATTTCTTCTCTCAGATGGTCGTAATCTGTGGAATTCACTGCCGCAGAGAACTGTTGAAGCTGGGACATTGAATAAATTTAAGACAGAAATAGACAGTTTCTTAAATGATAAGGGGTTATAGGGAGCGGGTGGGGAAGTGGAGATGAGCCCATGATCAGATCAGCCATGATCTTATTGAATGGCGGAGCAGGCTCGAGGGGCCGTATGGCCTACTCCTGTTCCTATTTCTTATGTTTTTATTGATATCTTCCTGCAGTCTACAGCTTTCTTCATTTTCAACCACACAGCCGATTTTAGTATCATCTGCAAACTTCTTGATCATACCCCATACATTCAAGTCTAAATCATTGATATATACCACAAAAAGCCCTGCGGAACCCTAATGGAAACAGCCTTCCAGTCACAAAAAAATCCTCAACCACTACTCTCTGCTTCCTGCCTCTGAGCCAATTTTGGATCCAACTTGCCACTTTGCCCTGGATACTATGGGCTTTTACTTTCATGACCAGTCTGCCATGTGGGATCTTATCAAAAGCCTTGCTAAAATCCATATATACCGCATCAAACACGCTACCCTCATTGATCCTTCTTGGTACCTCCTCATAAAGTTCAATCAAGTTACTCAGACATGACCTTTCCTTAACAAATCCATGCTGACTGTCCTTGATTAATCCGTGTCTTTCTAAAGGAAGATTTATCCTGCCCCTCAGAGTTTTTTCCAATAATTTTTCCACCACTGAGGTTAGGCCGACTCGGTCTGTCCTTTCTCCCTTTTTGAACAAAGACACAACGTTAGCAGTCCTCTAATCCTCTGGCACTGCACCTGTAGCTAGAGAGGATTGGAAAATGATAGTCAGAGCCTCTGTTACTTCCTCTTTTGCATCTCTTAACATCCTGGGATACATTTCATCTGGGCCTGGGGATTTATCCACTTTCAAAGCTACTAAACCCCTTAATACTTCTTCTCTCACTGTGTTTATTTCATCTAATATTTCACACTCCTCCTCCCTGATTGCAATGTCTACATCGCCCCTCTTATTTGTGAAAGTTTTCATTAAGAACCATACCCACGTCCTACGCCTCCACACACAGATTAACTTTATGGTCTCCAATAGGCCCTACTCTTTCTTTAGTTATCCTCTTGTTCTTAATGTATTTATAAAACATCGTTCCTTGATTTTATTTGCCAAAATGTTTCTCCGCTCTCTCTTTGCTTTCCTAAGATCCTTTTTAATTGCCCCCTGCATTTCCTATACTCCTCTAGAGTTTCTGCAGTATTGAGTTCTCGGTATCTTGTCATAAGCTTCCCTTTTTTTCTTTATCCTACTCTGTATGTCCCTTCACATCCAGGAGGCTCTAGATTTGTTAGTCCCAGAACTGCATACAATACTCACAACTGTGGCCTAATCCATGTCTCATAACAATTCAGCATAATTTCCTTGTCCTTCCTTGCCTCTATATAAAACCCAGAATCCTAGTTGTCATTTTATGGCCTTTCCTGCCTGCACTCCCACCTTTAAAGAAATAATTGCCCACCCCCCTTGATCTCTGTTTCTCCACATAGTAACTGTTTAGCATCTACTTTCTCACTACTTTTCCCTAAAATGCACTATATCACATTTTACTACATTAAATTGCATCTGCTGAATCTTCTAAACCATCTGTTTATTCCTGCAATTCTTCACACAGGTTGACGTGTGTTCTGAAATAAATTTTATCCCTGTGCCTTTGTCCAAATCACTTATATAATTGGAAAATAAGAGGTTCCGTCACAGATCTATGGGGTGCATCACTAACCATATCCTGCCAATATGAAAAGCATATACCCTGTTCCCGAGCCATCATTCTATCCATGCAGATATATACCCTTTGATGCTGCCTGCCTTCATTTTATAACTGAACTCTTTTCAAATCCTTTTGTGAAAACCTATATCTACAACATCCATTGCATTCCCTTTATCTATACACACTGTAATTTCCTCAATAACTTGTTATCACTGACTGGAAAGTGAACCTATGTGAGTGCGGACAGGATCAGATTTAGTCATGAAGCTCCAAGATGATTGAAAAGCCCGTTGTATTTGCCTACATATGAAGAATGGCCATTGGTGCTTGGTGCCAGTGGTTTGCGGAGGCTTTCAGCAGAGGAGGGGAAAAATCTGTGGGAAATACTCCCAAGACACAAAGGCACTGCTGTTTCCTTTGGCTTCCAGGCGGCCTCATAGTATAGACCTTGGGCGGGGGGGGAAGTACTATTGATGCTTGTCTTGGTCAGGAACGGTTCCCGAGCTCACTTCTGACCTTGTAGCTCACTGTCCTGACCAGATTCCTCCCTTTTTGAGTAAGCCTGGTTTTGTTGCCCATAGGAGCTTCTCTCACCACGTTTGGCATGGCATCTGGAAAGCATCTGTTTTTTTTCTGGGATAGCCTGTAAAAATGTATCAAAAAGCTTCTAGAGAAATTTGTAAAGGATTCTAAAGAGATTTGTTACTTGTCACTGTGCCATTTATGGAAAAAAGCTTAGTGAGCAGAATAATAAATGTTAAAAAATACTTTACAGAGGAAATCCCTGAGAAACAAAACTGTCTTGTCCCAGAAAGTCCAGGAGTTGGATCATGTTTGCCTTTTCAATAGCCGAATATATTACAGAAAAGTTAGGTTTCCGAACATTTGCTAGCAATTCACATATCTATAAACTAGATAGGCTCAATGATTTTATACTAAGTTCCCTACACACTAAACAGCTTTTTAAAACAAGTATTAGTTACAGGTTAAAAAAAAATACATCTCTTCATCTTCAATACATATGTCAACTGGGCCAGTTGGAAATAGACATAACTATTTAGTAAAGATATGTAAGCATATTGGTTACGTTAGTGAACAAATAATCCAGACAATGTGAGTTGAAATCCCAGCATGGCAGTTTGAGAATTTGAATTCAGTTGAAAAAAATACGGAAATAAAAAGCTGGTACCAGTAAAAGTGACCATGAAGCTGTGGGATTGTTGTAAAAACATAACAGGTTTACTACTGTTGTCCATATCTAGACGGGCCTATATGTGACTCCAGATTCTACACTAATATGGTTGACTCAATTGCCCTCTTAAGTGGTCCAGCAAGCCACTGAATTGTATCAAACTGGTTCAAGAAGATGGGCCATCACCATCAATGTTCCCTTTAATCAGCACAGCCGCGCAGCTCTCTCGGCCTCCCATACAGCCGGCTTGCTGTCTTTTCAATGAGCAAAAACGCGCATGCGCGGTATTTTGAATGGGCCATGCAGCCGCTTAAAAGGGCCATGCACCCAAAAAAAATGTAACGGAAAGATTGACCACCACCTTCTCATGGGCAACTAGGGATGGGCATTAAATATTGGCTTTACTAGCAACGCCCACATGATAAGAATGAAATTAAACTAAGCTTAAGTTTACTCTCGGATAATCCACAACAGCAGGAATGTTTAATTCTTAATCATTTGTTTCAATGTGCCTAAAATGACTTACCATGAAGCATCCCCTGGATGTCCAGGAACTTACAGGGGAGGATTAAGAAAAAAAGGGACGCTTATGTCATATACCAACAGCTAAATACTATAGAATCTTTAAAGGAATATAGAAAGTTAAGAGGCAAAATTAAAAAGGATATTAGGAATGCTAAGAGAGAGCACAAGAAATTCTTGGCCAGTAAAATTAAGGAAAACCCTAAAATGTTCTATAAATGTATTAAGAATAAGAGGGTAACTAAAGAAAGGGTAGGGCCTATTGGAGACCATGAGGGTTATTGTGTTCCTAACACAGATGAGACTGCACACAAGGAGGTTAAAGTAACAGTGACCTCAGTCTTTATTAAGACACTCCAGAGTCTTAGGGGCCTTAGGCTTATATACAGTGCTCCCAATGGATGCTGGGATCCCTTGGGACTTCAGGGGATGCGCTCTCTGGTGGCAGAACATGGGAGTGCATGCTTTACAGATACACAACATCACTCCCCCCCCCCCCCCAAAGTCAAAGTGAAAACTATTTACAAGGTGAGGCGGTCGGGAGCCTTTCTTTCCCTGGTGGACCGCCTTGGTACAAAGGTCTGTTCTGATGTGTTTGCTGTGCCCTCGCTTGGCTGGTGTGTTTTTGGCCCTGCAGGGCTGCTGGGTGAGCCTGGCCTTGCTGGGCTGTTGGGTGTGATGGGTTCAATTTCCTGGTCCGGGGTGGTGTCGTTGATCCTTTGGGTGTGTGTTGTGGGCTCAAAAAAGGTGGTGTCTGCTGTGGGTTGTTCAGGGCAGTCTGTGAACCGCAGCCTCGTTTGGTTCAGGTGCTTTCTGCAAATTTGTCCATTGTCTAGTTTGACTACAAACACCCTACTCCCTTCTTTAGCTATCACCGTGCCCGCGATCCTCTTGGGACCATGTCCATAGTTTAGCACATACAGAGGGTCATTCAGATCAATTTCCCGTGACACAGTGGCGTGACCATCGTTTACATTTTGTTGCTGCCGCCCGCTTTCTACCTGATCATGCAGGTTGGGGTGAACCAACGAGAGTCTGGTTTTAAGTGTCCTTTTCATGAGTAGCTCAGCTGGGGGCACCCCTGTGAGCGAGTGGGGTCTCGTGTGGTAGCTGAGCAGTACACGGGACAGGCGAGTTTGGAGTGAGCCTTCTGTGACTCGTTTATGGCTCTGTTTGATTGTTTGTACTGCCCGCTCGGCCTGCCCATTGGAGACTGGTTTAAACGGGGCCGAGGTGACATGTTTGATCCCATTGCGGGTCATGAATTCTTTAAATTCGGCACCGGTGAAACATGACCCGTTGTCACTGACCAGTATGTCAGGCAGGCCATGGGTGGCAAACATGGCCCTCAGGCTTTCAATGGTGGTGGTGGCGGTGCTTCCCGACATTATTTCACATTCAATCCATTTTGAAAAAGCATCCACCACCACCATGAACATTTTACCAAGAAACGGGTCCGCATAGTCGACATGGATCCTCGACCATGGTCTGGAGGGCCAGGACCACAAACTTAGTGGTGCCTCTCTGGGCGCATTGCTCAACTGAGCACACATGCTGCATTGACGTACATAGGACCAAGTCAGAGTCGATACCGGGCCACCACATGTGGGATCTGGCTATCGCTTTCATCATTACTATACCCGGGTATGTGCTGTGGAGATCCGAGAAGAACGTCTCCCTGCCCTTTTTGGGTAGCATTACGCGGTTACCCCACAACAGGCAGTCTGCCTGAATGGACAGCTTGTCCTTTCGCCGCTGGAACGGCTTGATTAGCTCTTGCATTTCAATGGGGATGCTGGCCCAGCTCCCATGTAGTACACAGTTTTTTACTAGCAGAGGATCTTGGCTGGTCCAAGTCCTAATCTGGCGGGTCGTGACAGGTGATTTATCATTTTCGAACGCTTCCATGACCATCAACAAGTCTGCGGGCTGCGCAATCATCAACAAGTTTGCAGGCTGCGCCATTTCTACCCGTGGTGGGCAATGGTAGCCGACTGAGAGCATCCGCACAGTTCTCGGTGCCTGTCCTGTGGCGGATGGTATAGTTATACGCTGATAGCGCGAGTGCCCACCTTTGTATGCGAGCTGAGGCATTAGTATTTATCCCCTTGTTTTCAGCGAACAGGGATATGAGGGGCTTGTGATCGGTTTCCAGCTCAAATTTGAGGCCAAACAGGTACTGGTGCATTTTCTTTACCCCGAACACACACGCTAATGCCTCTTTCTCAATCATGCTGTAGGCTCTCTCGGCCTTAGACAAGCTCCTGGAGGCATAGGCGACAGGTTGCAACTTCCCCGCAACGTTAGCTTGTTGTAATACACACCCGACTCCGTACGACGACGCATCACATGCTAGCACAAGCCTTTTACATGGGTTGTACAATACAAGCAGCTTGTTGGAGCATAAAGTGTTTCTGGCTTTCTCAAAAGCAATTACTTGTTTTTTTTTCCCATATCCAGTTATATAACACATAACACATGTAAGGGCTCTAAAAGGGTGCTTAACCCTGGTAGGAAGTTACCAAAATAGTTGAGGAGTCTCAGGAACGACCGCAGCTCCGTGACATTTTGTGGCCTGGGCGCGTTCCTGATAGCCTCTGTCTTGGCGTCTGTGGGCCGAATGCCATCCGCCGCGATCTTTGTCCCCAAAAACTCCACTCCTGTTGCCATGAAGATGAATTTCGACCTCTTCAGCCGTGGCCCTACGCGATCCAGTCACTTGAGGAACTCTTCCAGATTTTGTAGGTGCTCGACGGTGTCCCGACTCATGACCAATATGTCGTCCTGAAAGACCACTGTGCGTGGTACTGACTTGATTAGGCTCTCCATGTTTCTCTGGAAGATCGCTGTAGCCGACCGAATTCCAAACGGGCATCTGTTGTAGATGAACAGTTCCTTGTGCGTGTTGATGCAGGTGAGGCTCTTCGAAGACTCCTCCAACTCCTGTATCATGTAGGCCGAAGTCAGGTCAAGCTTGGTGAATGTCTTGCCTCCTGCGAGCGTCGCAAATAGGTCGTCTGCCTTAGGTAGCGGGTATTGGTCCTGTAGCGAGAAATGATTAATAGTTACTTTATACTCGCCGCAAATCCTGACCGTACCATCACTTTTGAGTACTGGAACAATCGGGCTGGCCCACTCGCTGAATTCCACTGGGGAGATGATGCCCTCATGTTGCAGCCTGTCCAGCTCGATTTCCACTCTCTCCCTCATCATGTGAGGTACTGCTCGTGCCTTGTGGTGAATGGGTCGTGCCTCTGAGACCAAGTGGATCTGTACCTTCGCCCCGGAAAAGTTTCCAATGCCTGGCTCAAAAAGGGAAGGAACTTTGTTAAGAATCTAGGTACATGAGGCCTCATCGATATGTGATAGCACTCGGATGTCATCCCAGTTCCAGTGGATTTTGCCCAGCCAGCTCCTTCCAAGCAGTGTGGGGCCATCGCCCGGGACAATCCAGAGTGGCAGTTCATGCACTGTGCCCTCGTAGGTGACCTTCACCATGGCGCTGCCCAGGACAGTGATGAGCTCTTTGGTGTACGTTCTCAGTTTTGTGTGGATGGGGCTCAGGGCTGGTCTGAGTGCCTTGTTGCACCACAGTCTCTTAAATATCTTTTTACTCATGATGGATTGGCTAGCGCCAGTGTCCAGTTCCATGGCTACGGGTAAGCCATTCAGTTTTACATTTAGTATTATAGGTGGACATTTCGTCAAAAATGTGTGCACCCAGTGTACTTCAGCATCTGCCTCCTCTCTCTGAGGCTCGAAATTGTTTTGATCCACCATAGACCGATCTTCCTCTGCCATGTGGTGGTTAGCAGGTTTTGCAGAGGTGCCCCATTGTTCCACAGCTCTTGCAAACATACCCTTTGAAGCATCATAAATAGGCTGAATGGAAGCCTCCACAATGCCAACAAGTTGTGAATTGCCTTGCATTCATCCTTTGTTGCGGACTCTGAGTCATCTGGGTTCACCTGAGGCCTGCTGGCAGTTGCAGACTCATGGGTTCTGCCCTGTACATTTCTGCTCGCAAACACAGTACAGTTAATTTATGAACATTGCTAGCACTTGTGTGCTGAGAGATTTGTTTGGTGTTATCACTGGTGGACATAAACGCCTGTGCTATCGCAATGGCCTTACTGAGGGTCGGTGTCTCTACAGTCAAAAGTTTTCGTAGGATGGTCTCGTGGCCAATGCCCAGTACAAAAAAGTCTCTGAGCATCTGCTCCAGGTAGCCATCAAACTCACATTGTCCTGCAAGTCGCCTTAGCTCGGCGACATAGCTCGCCACTTCCTGACCTTCAGATCGCTGGCACGTGTAGAACCGATACCTCGCCATCAGCATGCTCTCCCTTGGGTTAAGATGCTCCCGAACCAGTGTACACAGCTCCTCATACTACTTATCCGTGGGTTTCACCGGAGCCAGAAGATTCTTCATGAGGCTGTAGGTCGGTGCCCCGCAGACTGTGAGGAGGACCGCTCTCCTTTTTGCTGCACTTCCTTCTCCGTCCAACTGATTGGCTGCAAAGTACTGGTCTAGCCATTCGACATAGGCTTCCCAGTCCTCACCCGCCGAGAACTTCTCCAGGATGCCCACAGTTTGCTGCATCTTTGCGTGGGATTCGTATACTCGTCGTCAGTTATTGTGTTTCTGACACAGATGAGACTGCACACAGGGAGGTTAAAGTAACAGTGACCTCAGTCTTTTAAAAGACACACCAGAGTGAGGAACAGGCCTTAGGGGCCGGCTTATATACAGTGCTCCCAAGGGATGCTGGGATCCCTTGGGACTTCAGGGGATGCGCTCCCTGGTGGTGGAACATGGGAGTGCATGCTTTACAGATACACAACAAGGGTAATCTGTGTGTGGAGGCGGAAGATGTTGGTAGGGTTCTTAACGAATACTTCACATTTGTTTTCACAAAGGAAAGGCGCAATGCACATATCAAAGAGGAGTGTAATATTCTGCTTGAAATAAATATAGTGAGAGAAGAAGTATTAAAGAGTTTAGCAGCTTTGAAAGTAGATAAGTCCCCAGGTCCGGATGAAATGGATCCCAGGCTGTTGAGCGAAGTAAAAGAGGAAATAACAGAGGCCTTGACCATCATTTTCCAGTCCTCTTTGGATCTGGGCATGGTGTCGGAGGATTGGAGGACTGCTAATGTAGTACCCTTGTTTAAGAAGTGCGAAAGGGATAGGTCGAGTAATTACAGGCCTGTCAGCCTAACCTCAATGGTAGGAAAATTATTGGAAAAAATCCTGAAAGACAGGATAAATCTGCATTTGGAAAGGCAAGGATTAATTAGGGACAGTAAGCACGGATTTGTTAAGGGAAGATCGTGTTTGACTAACTGATTAAATTTTTTGAGGAGGTAACCAAGAGGGTCGATGAGGGTAGTGAATACGATGTAGTATATATGGACTTTAGCAAGGCTTTTGATAAGGTTCTAGATGGTAGACTGGTCATGAAGGTTAAAGCCCATGGGATACAGGGCAAAGTGGCAAGTTGGATCCAAAATTGGCTTGGAGGTAGGAAGCAAAGGGTAATGATTGATGGATGTTTCTGTGACTGGAAGAATGTTTCCAGTGGAGTTCCGCAAGGCTCAGTACTGGGTCCCTTGCTTTTTGTGGTATATATCAACGATTTAGATTTGAATATAGGGAGTATGATTAAGAAGTTTGCAGACGACACTAAAATTGGCTGTGTGGTTGATAATGAAGAGGAAAGTCATCGGCTGCAGGAGGATATCAATCTACTGTTCAGGTGGCAGAGTAGTGGCAAATGGAATTTAATTCAGAGAAGTGTGAGGTAATGCACTTTGGGAGGACTGATAAGGAAAGGCTATACACATCAGGTGGTAGGCCACTTAATAGTGTAGATGAACAAAGGGACCTTGGAGTTCTTGTCCACAGATCCCTGAAAGTAGCAGGCCAGGTGGATAAGGTGATTAAGAAGACATACGGAATGCTTGCCTTTCTTGGCTGAGGCATAGAATACAAGAGCAAGGAGGTTATGCTTAAATTGTGTAATACTTTGGTTAGGCCACAGCTGGAGTACTGCGTGCAGTTCTGGTCGCCGTATTATAGGAAGGACGTGATTGCACTAGAGAGGGTGCAGAGGAGATTTAATAGGATGCTGCCTGAAATGGAGAATCTTAGTTATGAGGGCAGATTGGATAGGCTGGGTTTGTTCTCATTGGAACAGAGGAGGTTGAGAGGAGACCTCATTGAGGTGTACAAAATTTGAGGGGCCTGGACGTAGAGGACAGTAAGGGCCTATTTCCATTGGTAGAGGGATCTATAATGAGGGGACATAGTTTTAAGGTGGTTGGTGGAAAGCGTCGAAGGGATTTGAGGAGGGCTTGCTCGCCGAGGATCGTGGGGATCTGGAACTCGTTGCCTGGAAGAGTGTTGGATGCAGAACCCCTCACCACTTTTAAGAAATGGTTGGATGGGCACTTAAAGTGCAGTAACCTGCAGGGTTACGGACCTAGAGTTGATCATTGGGATTAGACTGGATGACCTTTTGTTGGACGGGGCAGATATAATGGTAAGTACTGCAGAGAATAGAATACAGCCAGCGTGATCTCCAGAACTAGTTTTGATCGCCTGGATGGGTCGGAGAGGAATTTTCCCAGATTTTTTCTCCCTAGATTGGCCTGGGTTTTTTCTGGCTTTTGCCTCTCCCAGGAGATCACATGGGTCCAGTTGGGGTGAAGTGTAGAATGTTTCAGTATAAGGGGTGTCGCAGTTGTGTGAGGCGGACTGTTTGGGCTTGGTGCTCTTTGCCTTTCCGTCATTGTTCATAGGTTTATATGTAACCTTTAGGGCTGCTGACCAATGGTTGTGCGGTTCTTTTTGGTCGGCGTGGACACGATGGGCCGAAATGGCCTTCTTCTGCGCTGTAAATTTCTATGTTTCTATAAACCTGGATATTTCTCTGCAAAACTAAATTCTCACGCAGTAGTGAGGTGTTAGGATAATCCTTATCCTTTTAGTAACAGATTTGTGAAAACTAGCCACAGTATTATAGCGGAGTATTAACTTCATTAATAATTGTTTCAAAACATTATTTTAAAGACTCATCATCATTATCATCATAGGCAATCCCTTGGAATCGAGGAAGACTTGCTTCCACTCTAAAAATGAGTCCTTAGGTGATTGAACAGTCCAATATGAGAACCACAATCCCTATCATAGATGGGACAGTTAGTCATTGAGGGAAAAGGTGGTTGGGACTGACTTGCCGCACGCTCTTTCCGCTGCCTGTGCTTGATTTCTGCATGCTCTTGGCGATGAGACTCAAGGTGCTCAGCGCCCTCCCGGATGCATTTCCTCCACTTAGGGGGGTCTTTGGCCAGGGACTCCCAGGTGTCGGTGGGGTACCTGTTGCACTTTATCAAGGAGGCTTTGAGGATGTCCTTGTAACGTTTCCTCTGCCCACCTTTGGGTCGTTTGCCGTGAAGGAGTTCCGAGTAGAGCGCTTGCTTTGGGAGTCTCGTGTCTGGCATGCGAACAATGTGGCCTGCCGAGCGGAGCTGATCTAGTGTGGTCAGTGCTTCAATGCTGGGGATGTTGGCCTGATCGAGGGCGCTAACGTTGGTGCGTCTATCCTCCCAGGGGATTTGCAGGATCTTGCGGAGACATCGTTGGTGGTATTTCTCCAACGACTTGAAGTGTATCCTGTATATGGTCCATGTCTTTTTAAAGATTACATAGAGAGAAGTACACACAGTTCTACGTCTAGAAACTTGTGTGTAAAGAACTTCCCAGCATTGTGAGCCATTGCCTGTTCAGGACGTTCATGGTACCTCTCCTTGAAGGTAGCCAAAGTTCCCAACTGAGTAAATCTTTGTATCTCTTTTTAATACCAGTTAAAAACATGCATTTATTATCTAATCCTTGCTGAGTTGAACCTTCTTGTGTGGTCTTTGACCCTTAGCTCATCCACCAGATTGTTGGACCTACAGAGTCATAGGAACATATCCTGGTTAATGCTCCGTTCCATTGTCTAAAGTTTCAATCTTCTCCAATATTGGCCCTGAAATCCCGGTTTTGGGCTTCCCGCGGGCGGTCACCTGAAAAGAAGAGAAAAGATGCGCTCTTACTTTTTGCTCGGGCGCCTAGCAGCGATTGCGGTTTTAGGCCTCTTCTGCCTGTGCATTGGAGCGCGTGCACGTCTGAACGGACGTAG
Source organism: Pristiophorus japonicus (assembly GCF_044704955.1). Taxonomy (NCBI): domain Eukaryota; kingdom Metazoa; phylum Chordata; class Chondrichthyes; family Pristiophoridae; genus Pristiophorus; species Pristiophorus japonicus. The sequence goes on from NC_091977.1 coordinate 50,862,687, forward strand.
AGCTGGAGCTGGAGTGACGTGGGCCTGGACACCCAATCAAGGTAAAGTATTCTCATTCATAATAATGGGAACTCCGTAAGCAGGAGTTCTCATTATTATGAATGAGAAACACCACCCGCCCAACATCAAAATACAAATTAAAAAATAGGGGAAAAAACGCATAATTAACATTAATTTAATTAAAGTTAATAAATGTGTTAGAAAAAGTATATATTTTTCGGATTTTTAAAAAAGTTTTGTAATTAGAGTTTAAGATAAACTTACCTTAGTGGGCAGGGTATTTAACATAAAAATGTGTTTTTAAATTTTATTTTTATATGTGTTTTATATATTTTAAAACTCGTACGCTGGTAAAAGTAGACTATGCGCCTGCTTTTACCAGGTGCAAGAGTTTTAAGCACATTCGCTGGGCAAGAAATGGGCAAATAGCGCAATCTTGCCCATGCGAATGTCATCGCTGCCGAGATGCGTGCGATCTGCCAAGCCAGAACTTGACAGATCGGAAAAGCTGTTTTTTGGCGTATGCGCATCAAGTGCAGATAACTGGCTTTTGTGATGCCTCGCTGGGTCCATACGCACTCCGTAAGGACCCAGGGAGGCCGGAATTTCAGGCCCATTATCTTAGTGACTGTTGCTTGAAATCTTGCTCTTCCTGAACAATGCCTCTTTTCCTGGAATGTAATTTTGATCAAAATGTAAGATCTGCCAGCATAAAGTTTAAACCAATTCTTATTTATTCATGTGGTTTAACCATAATTACTACATTAGCTGCTCTGTCTTTGTTCCGTATTGAAAAATCAATGTAAAAACATATCTATATTCATACATGGGATGGTGTGGCTTTTTGACAGAACCTCACCCCAGAAAATGGTTGCCAATATTTTGCACCAACAACATCGTCAGTTGCTATTGTCATCCAACTGGAGCCTCTACAGACGATGCTGTTCTCCTGGTGGAAGTGGTTACAGATCTTCATCCAGCAGCTGCTAGAACTCCCCAACAGTGATCTAAGGCATTGACAGACAGAGAAATCAAAATAAGATCTATTAGATCTGTAAACTCTATGGAGTGGGTTTCAATGTGTAGAAAACAAATAATTTCTGTGATGCCTCACTCCAAGTATTCTCCAATCTAGCCTCTTTCATATCCTCATCACAACACTAGAATAGAGCAATTCCCTTAGGGAAATTCATTTCCCAGTCCAGAAACTTATTTTCTTAAGCACTCTCAAAATCTGTCAGGAGAAGTCTTCAGAGAAGTTATAGAGCAAGAGAAAAACAAAAATGTCTGTACTGGCAAAGTTTCTGTATGCTTTATTCGAGAAATCCAAATTGGTCTCTTCAGGGCATCCAGCTCAGGGTTACCACTCTGCTGCTCATACAGCCAGTTAAATAATTGCCATTCTCTGGAAAGTTGGGTTCAGGGCGAAAGTCAAGGGAAATGAAAGAGTAACATTGGCTACACCCACCCACAGCCATTTACATGTGGTGGAACCAGTGAAACAAAGATATTGAGCAGTCCTATTCTATAGATCGCTAGAAATCCTGCAGTACAGAGAACAGTTGATGGAACACATGTGGTCTTGAAAGCCCCATATGAGAACTCCCTCAAATTGATTAATAGCTAAGACTTTCATTCCACCAAGATCCAGCTCCTGTGTGATGCCAAGCACCTTATCATGCATGTTAACACCCACCACTGATAACACAATACTTGGAAGTAGAGTGAATAGTGAGGAGGATAGTGATAGATTTCAAGAGGACATAGAGAGGCTGGTGGAATAGGCAGATATGTGGCAGATGAAATTTCATGTAGAGAAGTGCGAAATGATACATTTTTGTAGGAAGGATGAGGAGAGGCAATGTAAACTAATGGGTACTATTCTAAAGGGGTTGCATGAATAGAGAGACCTGGGGGTATGTGTGCACAAATCGTGAAGGTGGCAGGGCAGGTTGAGAAAGCGGTTAAAAAAGCATACGAGATCCTGGGTTTGACAAATAGAGGTATAGAGTACAAAAGCAAGGAAGTTATGATGAGCCTTTATAAACATTGGTTCGGCCTCAACTGGAGTATTGTGTCCAATTCTGGGCACTGCACTTTAGGAAGAATGTGAAGGCTTTAGAGAGGGTGCAGAAAAGATTTACAAGAATTGTTCCAGGGATAAGGGACTTCAGTTACATGGATAGATTGGAGAAGCTGGAGTTGTTCTCCTTAGAGCAGAGAAGTTGTGTCATGTATGTATGCTTGGGGTTACTAGCCACCAGGGGGCACCACTGTCGGAGGTCATTGGGCTGTAGGCACAGGTGTGCAGGCGAGATATATAAAAGGAAGCCACCATGTAATTCAGGTACTTTGGGCCCGAATAAAGTTGAGCCAGGTTTGCACCTGAGTGAGTTTACAGTATTTACAGTCTATCGAGTTATTACATACATAAGATTGAGAGGAGATTTGATAGAGGTGTTCAAAATCATGAGGGATCTAGACAGAGTAGATAGAGAGAAACTGTTCCCATTGGCGGAAGGGTCAAGAGGTCACAGATTTAAGGCGATTGGCAGAAGAACCAAAGGCGACATGAAGAAAACTTTTTTACGCAGTGAGTGGTTAGAATCTGGAATGCACTGCCTGAAAGGGTGGTGGAGGCACATTCAAACATGGCTTTCAAAAGGGAATTGGATAAATACAGGAGGAAAAACATTTGCAGGGCTATGGGAAAAGGGCAGAGGAGTGGGTCTAGCTGAAGTGCTCTTGCAGAGAGCCGGCACGGGCTCGACAGGCCGAATAGCCTCCTTCTGAGCTGACCCCATTCTATGATGCTATGATCAGGAGGCTAACATAACACCTTTATCATGCAATAATCCACCATACCAGCCTTGATGACTCTGGCCCATGTATCAGGATGGTTGATTGGTGATTATGATATTGGTGATAAGGGTTGTCTCCTGCAGTCATGCTATTCACAGACAAAGGGGATGAACAAGTATATTAAGGCCTATAGAACTGTTAAAGGATGGCTTTTATTTATGGTAAGATGTTCTATCAATTCCTCAAAATCCATAAGGCATTTCAAATGTTGAGGTCAAGTGTTCATTGTTTTATTAAACATAGAGTACATGCAATAGTACTTCAGCATACAGTACTTACAACCACATCTGAAGGCTGGGGACTCAAATGCGTTACAGTATTCAGGTTGATCAAACCCTATGAATCCAAATCTTATTACAGTTTGCCAATGTTTATACCTTTCTGAGCTACAGGTTCTTTATCAAAATGTCCATATATAGCAAGATACACAGACCTGATTATGTCTTGTTTACATGTATAGCGTTAAGTCTTTAAAGTGCAGAGTAGTGGCTAATGGGTAATTTTACAATACTGCTAATGATCAACATGGATGATGATGTAAACATCTTGCTTTCCACTTTTTCAGAAGTACAACACTATGTAAGGAGAATCTAATTGGACCTATGGCTAATCAATCCCTTTTAGTTAATAAACTGATTCCTTAATACTAAACTCTTTTTCCATTGGGCTAATGAGAATAGTATAAGTAACTTATTTCATTACCTTATCAAGACTTCTTTCTTGTTACAGATAATTGCTATTCCAGCAAGTGAAACCTTTAATTATGAGTCTTCCTTCAAGTCTGTACCATTCAACATTAGCTCGATATCTCCCATTCCACAGAATCCTTAATTAAATGATAACACTTACCGAGGGCCTCTAAATTTGAACCTTTAGTGTTGGCCGGTAAGGCCGATTTTGAAGATAATATAGCGGCCCGATCGCTTCCTCCCACTTCCGGCGCGAAATGCAGTGGCCACTATTTTGAGCAGGTCAGCAACGCTGCCGTTGCCTGCGCTCACCGCAATATTATAATTACTGGATGTGTGACATCAATTGATGTGCAACGCCGAATTGATGCTCGCTCATTGATTTTGGACATCGCCACTCCTCTGACTGCCCTCTTCAAAACACACCCGTGCTGCAGCCATTGACGGCACGCAGAACCGGGGAAAAGCAGCGGTGAGATATAAACCGTACACTAAACAGCTACTGTGATAACTGGTAACTATGGCGAGCTCGGACTATGTAATTGGAGTGAAAACTGCTTCCAATGAGATGCACCAAATCACCCTCCTGGTCAGTCAAATGTTACAGGAGGTAAATACTTTTAAAATAAACTACACTGTACTACAGTTGTAAAAAATCAAAGCTGCATTTCCTTAAATTTTATAAATTGTGTTTTCTAGTTTAGGAACTGATAAAATAATATGCAAAGTTTTGAAGTCCGATTTTAAAAACCTTAACAAGATATTCTCACCAAGAGTTCTTCAAAAGTCTGCTGTTGCCAAAAATGTAACTGAACTCTCTTCTGCATGATTTACCTCAGTAAACCGCTGACCAAGAATTCATGTTCCTCCTTTTAAAAATGTACTTCATTGATGCTCATGCAATAGTTTAAGGACATCTGTGTCATAGTCTTTATGTGGTGATTCTATTATGACTGTAATGCACTTATGAATGACTCCACGAGTGCAATATGTTGCACTCAAACTGTAGTGACCTTGATCCTTTATTCCAAACTCCCGAGTGAGGCACAAGCATGGTGAGCAGCCTTTTATACTGGGCCCTGCCACCAGGGCAGGAAACCCCCGGTCTCCACCAGTTGCACCCTCTAGTGGTGCCAGCATGTATATACACAGTGTAAACCTTATTGATGGTATATCAGGTAAACAAGTCTCCATCTTATGCAACCACACAGTGACTACACAGAGAGTACATCCATAGTCTGCATATACATCACTCTCCCCAAAGTCCTTTGTGCCAATTACCTTTGCACGATGTGCTCTGGCTTAGCTCTCCCCAGACTTATGTGCCAATAGCACCTTGGTTGTGCTTTGGTTTGGCTCTCTCCCTGTTAACCCCCAAGTTCTTTTGCCACAATGTTGGGTAGTGGTTATCAGTTTGAATGGTTCGATGATGCAGTGGAGGTTCCAGAGGGTTGGGAGTGTGATCTATGTGTGTGTCCATGGTTACATACATCCACTTACCCCCCGCCACCCCCCCACCCCCCCACCCCACAGCGAGGTCATGCAGCTGGCCCATTACATTAACATACAGGATCAGACACAGTGCAAGTACAAAGAAAGGAAGAAGAAACATTTTTACAGTTTGTATTGTGACACCTTGATTCAGTGACTTACATTCGTTACGTTTTACGGTCGTGCGCCAGGATTGGGTAGATTGCATTCATGGTTCAGTCATAGTCAGCACTGAGATAGCAGTACAGGTATGCGAGGACACTGGTTCCAGAGCAACCAGACGGGGTCCTAGTCGTCTGATGGCGGCGCTGCACCCCCTGCTAGCGGGGTGGGCTTGGTTCGCTCACTTTGCCAGGACTCAAGGCCTTTGCCGTTGCCTAGTAGTGGGCAGAGCCACATATGTGTGTGGCCTCCCAATCCTCCTTTGAGGGCTGCAGAATCTCCTGCCTGCTCTCTAACGGTGTTGGGAATCTGGCTGTTCCAGGTCCCATTTGGGGAATTCATTGGTTCTGACCTTTCACTCCTGGACATGGCTGAGGTAGCGACTGGGTCTGGGGGCTGCACCGTCTCCACCCAGGTGGTGGGCAGCGGCGGCCGACTGCGCGTATTGGTGCCATTTTCGTTTCTAGGTCCGTGGCGAATAGTGCCAGCGGGTACCTGCAGCATGGGATAGACCTAGGCCTTCACCCTACTGAGGTCGCTAGCTTGCTGCTTTTGGGGACACTCCATTCCCGACATCTCGCAACAAAATTTTTTTCTTTACATTAGGAATAGTACCGACAATTTGCAACAACATTTTTAATCGGTTCGTTACATTGATTGCCATGCATACAATGTCTCTTTAAGTTCAGTTGGTTGCAGGTCTCCTTTAAGAGAACCCTGCTGGCTTTACCCCTTTGTTAGACACCACGTGTTGGTCCCTCAGCGTTGCACCTCATGGTATGGCCCCGGCCATCTTTTTTTTCAGCCACGCTGCACCTCGCTGCATCAGGGATGTCATCTTTCCTCTGTCCTCGAGGTTGACTGCCTTGATCCTTCTCTCCCATGATTCTGCCACAAAAGCTGGAAGAGTGCCTGTGAATTCGATCTTCCTCCCCAGGAGTCCTGCCACTGGAGCCAGGAAGGTACTTTTAGGTCAACCCGGTTGGATCATTGCCATGCAGTCATGATGGACGGTCTGTGCCTCAGGTGCTGCGCTAGTCTGTTCTCTGGTGCCTGGCCCAAGCGAAGGTGAGGTTTTGCTCTGCCTCTGGGCACGGGGGACATCGATTGTTGGAGTGAAGAAGTCTTCCCATTTCCACTGGATCTTCCCCATCCACCTTCTTCCGAGTAGTGTTGGACCATCACCTGCAACAATCCACAGAGGTAACTTGTACATCACGCCATTATGGATTACACTTACATCCGCACTACCAAGGACTGGGATCAGGTCCTTGGTGTAGGTGCACAACATTTCCTGTACTGGAACCAGCTCGGGTCATTTTTCGTTCCATAGCCTCTCAAAGGCATCCTGGCTCATCACTGACTGGCTCGCTCCCGTGTCCATTTCCATGAAGACTGGAATGCCGTTTATCTCAACTTCCATCTTCACTGGAGGACAATCGGTGGTGCAGGTATACACTCCATACATTTCTTCTTGGGGCTGAGCTGCCTCTCTGGCCAAATCACCATACTCCCCACTGGATTCAAAGTCATCTACCGACTTCTCTGCTAGATGGTGAGTCGCATTTCTTTTACACATACGCTGGAGGTAGCCCTTCGTATTACAGGCATTGCATATGTACTCAGCAAACCGACACTGGTGAGCCCTATGATTTCCTCCACAACGCCAGCATGGTGCTTCTCGATTAGCATCCCTCGGCGGACTCTGAGTTCTGGAACCTTGAGGTCTGTGCTCTCTGCCCTGGGCAGAGCCACGTTCTATCGCCTTGTCTGTGAAAGGCACCATTCTGTGCCGGGTTAGAGTCCACAGGATGATTCATTTGGTTGGTGTTGCAGGTGGAGATCATGAACGCTTGACTGATACTGATGGCCTCCTGCAGGTTGACTGTGGTGTTGGCAGATAAAAGCATGTGAAGGAGGCCCTCGTGGCCAATTACTATAACAAAGATGTCTCGCAATGCTTCGTTGAGGTGCGTGCCAAAATCACACAGTGCCACAAGTCCCCTGAGGTTGGCAGCATATTTTGCAATCTCCTGGCCCTCAGGTCTGCGGTGAGTGCAGAATCTGTGCCTGGCCGTGAGGATGCTCTCTTTAGAACATAAGAACATAAGAACATAAGAATTAGGAACAGGAGTAGGCCATTTAGCCCCTCGAGCCTGCTCCGCCATTCAACAAGATCATGGCTGATCTGGCCGTGGACTCAGCTCCACTCACCCGCCCGCTCCCCGTAACCCTTAATTCCCTTATTGGTTAAAAATCTATCTATCTGTGATTTGAATACATTCAATGAGCTAGCCTCAACTGCTTCCTTGGGCAGAGAATTCCACAGATTCACAACCCTCTGGGAGAAGAAATTCCTTCTCAACTCGGTTTTAAATTGGCTCCCCCGTATTTTGAGGCTGTGCCCCCTAGTTCTAGTCTCCCCGACCAGTGGAAACAACCTCTCTGCCTCTATCTTGTCTATCCCTTTCATTATTTTAAATGTTTCTATAAGATCACCCCTCATCCTTCTGAACTCCAACGAGTAAAGACCCAGTTTACTCAATCTATCATCATAAGGTAACCCCCTCATCTCCGGAATCAGCCTAGTGAATCGTCTCTGTACCCCCTCCAAAGCTAGTATATCCTTCCTTAAGCAAGGTGACCAAAACTGCACGCAGTATTCCAGGTGCGGCCTCACCAATAGGTTTAATTTGGTCGTGAATTAGTTCAGTCAGCTCATCGTATGTCTTATCCTTGGCCTTCGTGGGTACCAGCAAGTCCCTGACGAGGCGGTAGACCTCGGGCCCACAACTGGTCAGCAGTATAGCCTTGCGCTTCTCCGCTAATGCGTCGGTCTCCCCGCCAGGTCGTTTGCCACGAAATATAGCTCGAGCCTTTCTGTGAAAGCATCCCAATCAACACCCTCTGCGAAGTCTTTTAGTGTGCCAAAGGTAGTCATAATCGCGTGAAAGTCCGTATTCTTGTCGCCAGTTATTATGTCTGTAATGTACTTATGAATAACTCCTTGAGGCAATGTGTTGTACTCAAACTGTAGTGACCTTGGTCCTTTATTCCAAACTCTGGAATGAGGCACAAGCATTGTGGGCAGCCTTTTATACTGGGCCCTGCCACCAGGGCAGGAAACCCCCGGTCTCCACCAGTTGCACCCTCTAGTGGTGCCAACTTGTATATACACAGTGTAAACCTTATTGAAGGTAAACAAGTCTCCATCTTATGCAACCACACAGTGACTACACAGAGAGTACATCCATAGTCTGCATATGCAAAAGTTTCCAGTCACAGTCCCTCCAGATCTGAACCTGTGCTTTAAGACCCACTCGCCAGGGAGTGAATGCCCTATGCAATTGTGAGGAGGATACAAAGAGGCTTCAAGGAGATATAGACAGGCTAAGTGAGTGGGCAAGAACATGGCAAATGGAATATAATGTGGAGAAATGTGAGATTATCGACTGTGGTAGGAAAAATAGAAAAGCAGAGTATTTTTTAAATGGTGAGAGATTGGAAAATGTTGGTGTTCCGAGGGACCTGGGTGTCCTTGTACATGAATCACTGAAAGTTAACAGTAAGCAATTAAGAAAGCAAACGGTATGTTGCCGTTTATTACAAGAGGATTTGAGTATTACTGCAATTATATAGGGCCCTGGTGAGACCACACCTGGAGTATTGTGTACAGTTTTGGTTTCCTGATCCATGGAAGGATATACTTGCCATAGAGCGAGTGCGACAAAGGTTCATCAGACTGATTCCATGGATGGGAGGAATGTCGCATGAGGAGAGATTGAATAGATTAGGCCTGTATTCTCTCGAGTTTAGAAGAATGAGTGGTGATCTCATTGAAACATACAAAATTCTTACAGGGCTTGACAGGGTAGATGCACAGAGAATGTTTCCTCTGGCTGGGGAGTCTCGAACCAGGGGTCACAGTCTCAGAATAAGCAGTCGGCCATTTAGGACTGAGATGAGGAGAAATGTCTTCACTCAGAGGGTGGTGAATCTTTGGAATTCTCTATCCCAGAGGGCTGTGGAGGCTCAGTCTTTGAGTATATTCAGGATAGAGATCAATAGATTTTTGGATATTAAGGGAATCAAGGGATATGGGGAGCGGGCAGGAAAGTGGAGTTGAGGTAGAAGATCTGCCGTGATCTTATTGAATGGCGGAGGAGGCTCGAGGGACTGAATGGGCTACTCCTGCTCCTATTTCTTATGTTCTTATGCAATATCCAGGCTAGTGCACTGACACTGTTAGCTGCAAGATGATGCATCCCCATTCCCCTCCCCTCCAGCACTATGCTGGAGCATAAACCCCCACACAGCAAACATCTGGATGAAAGATCTGTGAAGCTATAGGAGCAAGTGAATGTTGGCGTGCCAGACAGTCTGCTACCCATTTGTGGACCACACACAATTCCCAAAGAAATGCCCTAGAAAGTAAGAGGGAGCCATGGACTAACAAATGCCTCCTAATGTGCCACAACGGACATTGCTCCAACTCTATAAGGGCCATCAGCGGACTCGATACTTCCTGACCAAGCGAAACCCAGGAACCACTACCAAATGGTCCCAAACAGCACTGTTAATAGGTGGCTGCCCGAGAACATCGCATGATCCTTTAAATGCGACTTTCGGCCTCCTGCTGATGTTACCACTGGAAAGAGCGCGTTGCACAGGAGATTATGTACTGTGCTCATTTAAATCAGCGGGCAGCACCAAAATACCGTTCTTTTTGAGGGCAGCCATTAATCTTGGCCTGCAGTGGCACCACCAGTTTTCAGGCTTAATCAAATTTCTCGGCCTAGATGTTTGCCTTTTGCAGGACTAACTGTTATCCTTGCACCCATTACCAGTGATCACAATCTCCACAAAACCTACGAATCAGTATGCAATGGTGCATCTCCAATGAATTCATTTCATTAAGCAGGTGATTCCTTTTTTAGAAAAAGAAAAATCAATAGCATTATTACATTAGCACATTTCAAGTCAGTTCGTTCAGGACTATGAGAATTTTATTCGATCAAACGATAGGCATTTTGAAGTCTTGCATTAGGTAACTTTTTCAATCTGCGGCAGTCCTGCATTACTGTCCACCAAGAATCTGAAGCACCTGCAGATTCTGGCATTGGAGGTGGCCATAAAAGTGTAAGTGCATTGTCATTATCATGACAGCAACAGGCTAACACTCATTTCAGCCCATTGAGACATGACATGCTCGGATGTGCTACTGGTTAGTTTTATTACAGATTGAATAGTCCCAACCAAGTCTTGGAAGCCCTGTGAATGTGTGTGTTCAGGGTGACACTCTATCTAATGAAGCAATGGTACCTGACACTCCAAAAGCCACTCATGACCATGGAACTTCATCCTGGTGCCTTGTTTCCATAGCAATCCTCTAGAGTACCATTCTCTTCAGGGTGTTCTGTATGTCAATGTGTTCTAGATGAATATAGTGATGTCCTCCCACATCTCCATCATCTCAACCAAATACATAAACGCCACCTTTACTGCTTGGCCATGATATCTGTGATCTCAAATCATTGTGAGGCCATTAAACTTCTTCCTGCTATGCAGCAGAACTGAAATTCCCGCCCCTCAGGCAGTAGACCAATGGCTGCTGCCATCCCACCTTGCATTATTAATGAGGCCCTTCTATGGACACGTGAGCAGGTTAGGGACAGAGTCACATGGTTGGAGGGGTGGGTTGGCGAAGACGCACCTCACTGCAAACCTGCCAGTGATAGTGAGATGAGAATCCAACCTCAATGTTTAAATAGTGAATAATGGTGAGTTAGACTACTCTGTTCCATCTCTTTCTCTGTCCCCTTAATCCCAATGGTCATCAATTCCTAGCTTCCACCCTCCTTTCCTGCAGATTTATCCGGTACGGTAGTATAGTGGTTATATCACTGGATGAGTAATCCAGAGGCCTAGACAAATGATCCTGAGATATGAGTTCAAATCCCACTACGGCAGCTGGGGAATGTAAATTCAGTTAATTCAATAAATCTGGAATAAAAAGCTAGTATCAGTAATGGTGATACAAGACGAGGCCCAGGCTCAGAAATGAGACTGTGATCTATCTGGTCCACAGTGATTTGTAGGGGTGAGTCAACTTTCTAAACTTCCAAATGGCAGTGAAGATCACCATTGCCTTCAACTTTATACTACAGGGTCCTTCCAGACAACCACGAGAAAAATCACAGAACTCAGTCGCTATGTCAACTGGACCAGCCATATAAATATTGAGGCTAAAAGAGCCGGTCACAGGCTGGGTATTCTGCGTCTCACCTCCTGACTCCCCAAAGCCTTTCCACCATCTACAAGGCACAAGTCAGGAGTGTGATGGAATAGTTTTCATTTGTCTGGATGACTGTAGTTCCAACAACACTCAAGAAGCTCAACACTACCCAGGACAACGCAGCCCGCTTTATCGGCACCCCATCCACCACCTTAAACATTCACTCTCTCCACCTCCGACGTTCCGTGGCTGCAGTGTGTGTCATCTACAAGATGCACTACAGCAACTCGCCATGGCTTCTTTGGCAGCACCTCCCAAATCCGCGACCTTTACCACTGAGAAGGACAAGGGCAGCATGCGCATGGCAACACCTGCAAGTTCCCCTCCAAATCACACCCCACCCTGACTTGAAAATATATTACCGTTCCTTCATCGTCGCTGGGTCAAAATCCTGGAACTCCCTCCATACCCAGACTGTGAGAGTACCTTCACCACAAGAACTGCAGCAGTTCAAGAAGGCGGCTCACCACCACCTTTGCAATGGCAATTAGGGATTGGAAATAGATGCTGGCCCTGCCAGTGATTCCCACATCCTGTGAATGAATTAAAAATTGCCAACCACTATGGAGATAACTGAAGGCCCACCACCTGTACTTGCAACTAACTGTGATATATCTGCAACAGTGGCAGAAGTATGCTGGGCTGTATTGGCTGAACATTGATTGTATTCAGAGCTGCTACCTGCAGCCACTTGCACAGGGCAACATGATGGCCCAGAACTGTCACGTGACTGCTCCTGTACTTCTCTATTCCTCAAAGGCAACTCGAAGGGAAGTAGTGCCCAAATTTTAAAAAAATGTAACGGCAGCCTCCTTTTCAGCAATGGTGTCTGTGCACCTGGTGCATTTCTCAGGCACTCCAGCCACATCATGGGAAGGCAGCATTATTGAACAGTCTAAGTAGTCTAGCACACAGCTTGTGTGCAGGTTTCCATCCATCTTTGCACTTGCGGTCCTCATTGCGGCTAGTTGGTTGCCTCAGGTGCATTATCGGCCTCAGGCCTCCACACTTGAATTTCCAGGGATGGGTGCCTTGCATTATATTATTGGCCCCATACTGCGTATTATAAAATACATGATTAACATGGTACACACTAGATGGTCCGTTCTCCCTTCAACTTCCTGAGAACCAATGCCTTCTATAACTTCCCTCCCAATTAATTGCGTTATGAGGGCTACTTATGGACTATCAAAGTATTTACCTGAGATGGTCTACTGCCATTTCTACCTCTTGCTCAATATACCTGATATATGTCTTTCATCTCCATTTTAAGACAGGGGCCTAAGCCTTCTGACATTACATTCATTAATTTGACTATGTGTGTGTCTTATTGATATCTTTAACAGGTCATAATTAAAAACATACCCTATAAATGCCTTTATACCCATATATGTCTTTCACCTCCATATTAAGACAGAATTATATCTTTGCTTTACTCCAGTGTTCTTTTTCAAGTTGTAGAACTTCTTCTGGATCTCCACTCAGGTCCTATTAATGGTCAACTCCAAGTTGAGGTGGTCAGCAACCTGCTGCTGCTCTTTGAATCAGGTACAAGTTTGTGGCCACCTCTCCCATCCCCCACCCCTACAAATCTACCTAAAATATTCGGTGCATATTTCAACGACACTATCTAAAATGACCTCAATGGTCCCAATCCATGAAACAGGCTTTTCAGCAACTTGAGTAGGCCATTTTTAGAAAATGAGAGATTTGTGATTTCTATTGGTTAAATGACAACCTACCTACTTGGGAAGTGTCAGAGGGGCTTTATTATAGATACATTGCAATTCATGGAATCATAGAATAATACAGCACAGAAGGAGGTCATTTCAGCTCATCATACCTGTGCCAGCTCTTTGATAGAGCTATCCAATAATCCCACTCCCCCTCACTTGTCCAATAGCCTTGCAAGTTATTTTCCTTCAACTATTTATCCAATTCCCTTTTGAAAGTTGCTATTGACTCTGCTTCCACCACCCTTACAGGTAGTATCCCAGGTCACAACAACATGCTGTGTAAAAAAAATGTTTCTTCATGTTGCTCAGATTTTCCTTATTTACTCTATCAAATACCTTCATGATTTTGAACAAATCTCTTAACATTCTCCACTCTAAGGAGAACAACCCAGCTTCTCCAGTCTCTCCACATAATTGAAGTCCTCACCCCTGGTACTATTCGAGTAAATGTCTCTGCACCCTCTCCAAGGCCTTAGCATCCTTCCGAAAGTGTGGGGCGTAACCAGTATTTTATAAAGTTAGCATAACTTCCTTGCTTTTGTACTCTATGCATCGATTAATAAAGCCAAGGATCCCAGATGCTTTCTTAATAGCCTTCTCAACTTGTCCTGCCACCTTCAAAGATTTGTGCACATGTAACCCCAGGTCTCTTTGTTCCTGCAGTCCCTTTAACATTGTATACATTCGTTTATATTGCCTCTCCTCATTCTTCCTACCAAAATGTATCATTTCACACTTCTGTGTTAAATTTTATCTGTTACGTGTCTGCCCATTTCACCAGTTTGTCTTTGTCCTCCTGAAGTCTGCTACAACCTTCCTCATTGTTTACAACATTTGAGTTTTGTGTCATCTGCACACTTTGAAATTAAGCCCTTTATACCCATGTCCAGGTCATTAATATACAACAAAAAGGGTAGTGATCCTAGTACCGACCCTTGGAGACACCACTGTATATGTCCCTCCAGTCTTTTAAACAACCATTCACCTCTGCTACTCTCTGTCCCTTAACCAATTTCTTATCCACACTGCCACTGTCCCTTTAATCCCATGGGCTTTAATTTAGCTAAGAATCTATTGTGTGGTATATTGTCAAAAGCTTTTTGAAAGTCCATATACATAACATCCACCACACTGCCCTCATCAGCCCTCTCTGTTATTTCAAATAACTCAATCAAGTTAGTCAAACACTATTTGCCTTTAACAAATCTGTGCTGACCTTAATTTATTAGCCTATTTTCATTCCAATTGATCATTTTTATTTTGTTATCATTAATGGATTCAGAGTACATGGGCACTTCTACAGTAAAATTGAATGTACCTGCCATCTTAACTTGGATTTTTTTTTATTATGGTGAAAAAAGGAAATATGCCCCTCATAAAAGAAAAAAAGATTTGGATTTATATCGCGCCTTTCACGACCTCGCTTTACAGCCAATGAAGTAGTTTTGGAGAGTAGTCACTGTTGTAATTTGGGAAATATGGCAGTCAATTTGCGCACAAGCAAATTCCCACAAACAGCAATTTGATAATGACCAGATAATCTATTTTTATTATGTTGATTGAGGGATAAATATTGGTGAGGACAACTCCCTGCTCTTCTTTGAAAAAGTGCCATGGGATCTTTTACGTCCACTTGAGAGAGCAGATGGCGCCTCGGTTTAACATCTCATCCGAAAGACAGCACCACTGACAGCGCAGTCCTCCTTCAGCATTGCACTGGGGTGTCAGCCTAAATTTTTGTGCTCAAGTCCCTGGAGTGGGACTTGAATCCACAACCTTCTGACTCAGAGGTGAGAGTGCTATCCACTGAGCCACAGCTGACACTGACACTCATACCCCATAATTACCATAATATCAAACCCTGCATTCTTTTGCAGTGGCAATAGATGTATTCTCTCAGGTTCTGGTTACAGTTGTTCATTTTAGTTTTTTCTTTGAAGGATGACTGACAAGGTTTGCTGCACATTTGCAAGAACGACATTGAATCACTGTAAGGCCATTCACCTGCCATGGTACTCAAAGTGCTCTGCTTTGTGTTGGTTAAACATAACCATTATGTACAACCCTCACAGCTGCTCTGCTCTTCTGGGACACAGTGTTGAACTTTATGTTTAAAAATCAAAGTGACTGCTTGTGGATCCCAAAAAGAAACTTCATACAATATCAGATAGAATTTTATATTCGCCATTAGGGTTATTGATAGTACAGTCACTGTAATTTTGTTATTCCACATGGCAATGCATAACTTTAACATTTAAAAAAATATTCATTCTCGGGATGTTGGCATTTCTGGCAAGGCCGACATTTAATGCACACCCCTAGTTGCCCTGAAGGTGCTGGACCTTTTTGAGTGGTTTGATACAACTGAGTGGCTTGCTAGGTCACTTAGAAGGCAGTCATCCACGTTGATGTGAAACAGGAATCACATATAGAGGCAGGACCTGGTAAGGACAGCAGGTTTCCATCCCTAAAGAACATTAATGAACCAGTGTGACCTTAATAGCTTCATGGTCACTTTTACTGCTGCTAGCTTTTTGGGCTAGCAAGTAGTCAGGGCCCGCTGCTGGGCCGAGACCAGGAGCTACGCGAGCAACGTGTGCCCGATCTGAGAGGTCTGAGGCCAGCCCGAAATTGTGACTCGGGCCTCATCTAAATATTCCGGGCAAGCTGCTGGCAGGATTGAATTTGGGGCCGTTTGCCTCACCAACAGTGACCCTCGGAGGCGGGATGGGGGGAGGAGGAGGGGTGAAGAACAGCACAAGGGGTCCGATCGTGGCAAGGAGCAGCCATCGGAAGTACTGTGGAGCCGGGCGGAGCGCTCCTGTTCCTCTCGGCTCCACATTAAAAGTTTAAAAAAAATCTGTTATATCAGTCAACTCATCACAAACCAGAGAGTGACCTCTTTGATTCAGCTCTCCCAAGAAAGTGTATTTACCAACTGAGCCACTGGGGAGATACTTCAACATTCTGAATACGAATGATCCTCTGTCATACTTTTACACGTAGCTGCTATTCTTAAGGACCAGGGGTTGGAAGCTTGGCCGTTTTGTCTCCTCCCTATCCTGGGAATTTTGAGACCAGCTGAAGTGCCTCCGCTGGCATCCTGGCAAAGGCCAGCAAATTAGTAGGACATGGGAGTGAAGTGGAGAATTCCTTTTCTGTAGGATTTTCTTCAGATTTAAGGTGGTGCTATATCTTGCTTCTGCCAGCAGCAGACCGCGGGACACAAAGCAATGTAATTTTCAAATGTACAGATATAATAGAGATTGGGCAGTAAATACAGCCTTTTCTGTGTCACCCACATTCGAGAACAAATAGGAAAAAAGAAAATAGACGTTTTATACATGTCACATATTATGGAGCATGAACTGTTTTGCATCATCATAACAATAAATAAATACTGTCATTAATAGTTGATTTAATTATTAACATTTTTGAAAGTTATTACCAAGTTTCTGCTATGTTATAGTGTTAAACTAAAGAAAAATATCAGAAAAATGTGATTAAACATGGCTTCTTAAAATGTTTTATTGGAATTTTTTATATAAATGTCCAACCTGGCTGCCTCAGAGACAGTCCAGCTCTGTGACATAAACGTTGTTTACATTACTTGTAAAACACTTTTTTTTCACAGCCGTTTTCTTCCCCCACATATTCAGGACTAGCTCCACATGGATTTCTTCTCTACAGTCTTTCCATTGACAAAGAATTGGCTACAACTGCTGTTCCCGGAACTCCTGGAAATCTGCAGGAACTGTATCTGAAAAGAAAGTTGCTGACTGTTAAACATGCTCACAAAAGAAGCTATAGATTAGACACTTAGCTTCTCTTCAGGACCAGGGACCAGGTATTTGATATTCCAGTGGCTTTGGAAATTGATGCCGTGCATTGGCAGAGGTGGCAGAAACTTGGCACATGTGGCCCATTCTGATTATTCTGACATCAGTTATGCGCTTTGTGAGAATTTAATGCAAATGGGTAATGAAAACGAATACAGCAATTAGATGTAAATGATTATCTTAACACTTAAAATCAAAAGATTGGTAATAATAATCTGAAAGGGAAACCCTACATTCTTTAGAAAAAGGTCAATGTTGATAGTTTTCTCACAGACAAAATCCTCTGCCAAGTATTCTGAATATTTTGGGCACATTGACACCCTCCTCGACCCAAGATGATGTTGTCCTTGGCAGCAATATGGAGACACTTTAGAACCACTCACAATTACTATTTGGCACAAAAGTATTTTGTTATAGATGGCTTGCTTTCTTAGTACAGTGTTTGGAGCCAGGAATTTTAGCTTTTTATTCACTCTCGCGATATGAATGTCGCTGAGAAGACCAGCATTTATTGCCCATCTCTAGTTGTCCTCGAGAAGGTGATGGCGAGCCGTCTATGATTATTTGAACTTCTACTCACAATGCTCCTTTCTGTATTTGTTTGACTCCCAAAGGAGACAGAGGTATCTGGGAAGATCAGCACAAGCAACTTGAGTGACTTTAAGCTCAAATAGAGTGTAGCTACATAAATACATAAATACAGCTCCACCGAAACCGAGTCAATTCCACACTTTTCCCAATGTCCTGGCCAACATTTATCCCTCGAGTCAATGCCACTGAAAACAGATTAACTGATCATTCATTGTTCTTATTGTTGTTGGTAAGAGTTACTGTACAAAACAGTAGGCACTACACTTCTAAAGTAATTCTTCCGCTGTGAATTGCTTTGAGACGCCCCGAGGATGTGAAAGACACTATATAAATGTACATTTTTTTCTTTTACTGTTTCATCTCATTCTAGTGGGAGCTAAAGTAGCTTCATAGCTTCAATTTACCCACCACAACATAGAAGGCAGCTGCACTGGGGAAATCTAGCCGCTAACACAGGCCCCCAGAATCTGTGAGTCCCTTTCACCAATGGACTACTGCTCACTATTTGTGCCTCAGCCCGGAGCCTTTGGGTCCTCAGCATTTAGATAAGTAGCGGCAGGGATTGTGGATGCATTGGTTGTAATTTAACAAAATTCCCTGGATTCTGGGGAGGTCCCAGCAGATTGGAAAACTGCAAATGTAACGCCCCTATTTAAAAAAGGAGGCAGACAAAAAGCAGGAAACTATAGACCAGTTAGCCTAACACCTGTGATTGGGAAAATGTTGGAGTCCAGTATTAAAGAAGCAGCAGCAGGACATTTGGAAAAGCAAAATTCAGTCAGGCAGAGTCAGTATGGATTTATGAAGGGGAAGTCATGTTTGACAAATTTGCTGGAATTCTTTGAGGATGTAACGAACAGGGTGGATAAAGGGGAACCAGTGGATGTGGTGTATTTGGACTTCCAGAAGGCATTTGACAAGGTGCCACATAAAAGGTAAATGCACAAGATAAAAGTTCACGGGGTTGGGGGTAATATATTAGCATGGATAGAGGATTGGCTAACTAACAGAGAACAGGGAGTCGGAATAAATGTTTAATTCTCTGGTTGGCAACCAGTAACTAGTGGGGTGCTGCAGGGATCAGTGCTGGGACCCAAACTATTTACAATCTACATTAACGACTTGGAAGAAGGAACTGAGTGTAACGTAGCCAAGTTTACTGACGATACAAAGATGGGAGGAAAAGCAATGTGTGAGGAGGATACAAAAAATCTGCAAAAGGACATTGACAGGCAAAGTGAGTGGGCAAAAATTTGGCAGTTGGAGTATAATGTCGGAAAGTGTGAGGTCATGCACTTTGACAGAAAAAAATCAGAGAGCAAATTATTATTTAAATGGAGAAAGATTGTAAAGTGCCGCAGTACAGTGGGACCTGGGGATACTTGTGCATGAAACACAAAAGGATAGTATGCAGGTACAGCAAGTGATCAGGAAGGCCAATGGTATCTTGGCCTTTATTGCAAAGGGGATGGAGTATAAAAGCAGGGAAGTCTTGCTACAGCTATATAAGGTATTGGTGAGGCCACACCTGGAATACTGCGTGCAGTTTTGGTTTCCATATTTACGAAAGGATATACTTCCTTTGGAGGCAGATCAGAGAAGGTTCAGTAGGTTGATTCCGGGGCTGAGGGAGTTGACTTACGAGGAAAGGTTGAGTAGGTTGGGCCTCTACTCATTGGAATTCAGAAGAATGAGAGGTGATTTTTTCAAAATGTATAAGATTATGAGGGGGATTGACAAGGTGGGTGCAGAGAGGATGTTTCCACTGATGGGGGAGACTAGAATTAGAGGGCATGATTTTAGAATAAGGGGCCGCCCATTTAAAACAGAGATGAGGAGAAATTTCTTCTCAGAGGGTTGTAAATCTGTGGAATTCGCTGCCTCAGAGAGCTGTGGTAGCTGGGACATTAAATAAATTTAAGACAGAAATAGACAGTTTCTTAAACGATAAGGGGTTATGGGGAGCAAACGGGAAAGTGGAGCTGAGTCCATGATCAGATCAGCCATGATATTGAATGGTGGAGCAGGCTCGAGGGGCCATGTGGCCTACTCCTGTTCCTATTTCTTATGTTGTTATGTTCTTATTTGCGGTATAGTTAGGGTGCCCGCTTAGGGGAGGAGTTTGGGGGGTGGTAGGGAAACTGCCTGCAGAGCCTTGCCACATCACTGAAGTTTTGTGCCCAGCCAAAGTTTTCAAAATGGCTGGTCCCCTGTTACACCAATTTGCTCCACGATCAGTTTGCCACAGCAAATTGGCCCTTTAGGTTATTGCTGCCAGGATGAGGTACTGGCAAGAATGCTTCATGTGGGCATTTATTATAGCGGGGGCTACAGATGTGGCACTGGCAGGAATTTGGACAGAAGACATAATCCTGCCAATCTCATCCGCACAGGTGGGGTGCACAAAGTACCTATCTCTATCTCAGGCAATAATTTCAACACTGTATTAAGGGGGCACAGACCTTCTGTAACTGTGTCCCAGCCCACATTCCGACCCTGTCTGCTCAGACAGTTCCTCAGAAGCACCGGAAAATATGTGGCTTTTCGGAGCCATTGTATTTTTACATCAATGGAGGAAGCCCCGTTGCTTTCTTCTCCTCTCAACAGTTTTTAATGGTTTGTAACATGCCATCTCCTTGCCACTCCTGACATCATTGCCAAGTCTCGCAGTGACTCATATGAGATACTGTGCCTGGTTTGTGGCTATTATCAACTACACACCATTATTAAAAAAGTAATCTGTTGCCATTTCAAAGCCAACACTGTGGAGTTTATAGTGTGACTGGAGAGCTCCAGCCAGACACAGCAATGTTCTCTCAATAATGCTCTGCAGGAAAAGAAATCAATCATGTCTCTGACAATTGGATGTATTTCTCCACCGTTCAGCTTTGTGTGGCTAAGAACACTTACTCGTGGATTTTGTCCATGATAAAAATATTGATATTTACAATCCAGTTCCCACTTTTTAAACAGTTAAATCTATAATGTCTAGATTAAATGGTTGTTTGACATCTGTGCAACAAAGATTTATGAAGATTTTCACGTGCTTTTGGTTAAGGATTTATTCCCAAGTTGTTAATGAACTAGAATACTTAATGTCTGTCGTGTTAGTTAACATTGAGATTTGCTTCAGAAGCATCTGAATATGATGCTGATCCAACAAAGGCCCGATTTGATCAATTCAGATTTGAACATTCTGATTTCTCAAAATATGTACCTTCGTCCTAAATAAATTACACCCGTTCATACACAAATCCTAGAAATTTGAAATAAAAACGCAAAAGTTCATTAGCATCTAAATCCAGAAAAGAGAGGTTAACATTTTGGGACTAGGCCCTTTGTCAGAACTGGAAACTGGGAGATAATAAACAAGCCCCATTACAGGTGTGAGCAAGATGGTGAGGGTAATGGCAGAGTATAACGAGTACATAAGAATATAGAACATTAGAATTAGGAACGTAGGCCATCTAGCCCCTCGAGCCTACTCCGCCACTCAACAAGATCATGGCTGATCTGGCCGTGGACTCAGCTCCACTTACCCGCCAGCTCCCCATAACCCTTAATTCCCTTATTGGTTAAAAATCTATCTATCTGTGATTTGAATACATTCAATGAGCTAGCCTCAACTGCTTCCTTGGGCAGAGAATTCCACAGATTCACAACCCTCTGGGAGAAGAAATTCCTTCTCAACTCGGTTTTAAATTGGCTCCCCCGTATTTTGAGGCTGTGCCCCCTAGTTCTATTCTCCCCGACCAGCGGAAACAACCTCTCTGCCTCTATCTTGTCTATCCCTTTCATTATTTTAAATGTTTCTATAAGATCACCTCTCATCCTTCTGAACTCCAACGAGTAAAGACCCAGTCTACTCAATCTATCATCATAAAGTAACCCCCCTCATCTCCGGAATCAGCCTAGTGAATCGTCTCTGTACCCCTTCCAAAGCTAGTATATCCTTCCTTAAGTAAGGTGACCAAAACTGCACGCAGTACTCCAGGTGCGGCCTCACCAATACCCTGTACAGTTGCAGCAGGATCTCCCTGCTTTTGTACTCCATCCCTCTCGCAATGAAGGCCAACATTCCATTCACCTTCCTGATTACCTACTTTTTGGGATTCATGCACAAGGACCCCCAGGTCCCTCTGTACCGCAGCATGTTGTAATTTCTCCGCGTTCAAATAATATTCCCTTTTACTGTTTTTTTTCCCCAAGGTGGATGACCTCACATTTTCCGACATTGTATTCCATCTGCCAAACCTTAGCCCATTCGCTTAACCGATCTAAATCTCTTTGCAGCCTCTCTGTGTCCTCTACACAACCCGCTTTCCCACTAATCTTTGTGTCATCTGCAAATTTTGTTACACTACACTCTGTCCCCTCTTCCAGGTCATCTATGTATATTGTAAACAGTTGTGGTCCCAGCACCGATCCTTGTGGCACACCACTAACCACCGATTTCCAACCCGAAAAGGACCCATTTATCCCGACTCTCTGCTTTCTGTTAGCCAGCCAATTCTCGATCCATGCTGTTATATTTCCTCTGACTCTGCGTACCTTTACCTTCTGCAGTAACCTTTTGTGTGGTACCTTATCGAATGCCTTTTGGAAATCTAAATACACCACATCCATCGGTACACCTCTATTCACCATTATATCCTCAAAGAATTCCAGAAAATTAGTTAAACATGATTTCCCCTTCATGAATCCATGTTGCGTCTGCTTGATTACACTATTCCTATCTAGATGTCCTGCTATTTCTTCCTTAATGATAGCTTCAAGCATTTTCCCCACTATAGATGGTAAACTAACTGGCCTATAGTTACCTGCCTTTTGTCTGCCCCCTCTTTTAAACAGAGGCGTTACATTAGCTGCTTTCCAATCCGCTGGTATCTCCCCAGAGTCCAGAGAATTTTGGTAGATTATAACGAATGCATCTGCTATAACTTCCGCCATCTCTTTTAATACCCTGGGATGCATTTCATCAGGACCAGGGGACTTGTCTACCTTGAGACCCATTAGCCTGTCCAGCACTACCCCCCTAGTGATAATGATTGTCTGAAGGTCCTCCCTTCCCACATTCCTGTGACCAGCAATTTTTGGCATGGTTTTTGTGTCTTCCACTGTGAAGACCGAAGCAAAATAATTGTTTAAGGTCTCAGCCATTTCCACATTTCCCATTATTAAATCCCCCTTCTCATCTTCTAAGGGACCAACATTTACTTTAGTCACTCTTTTCCATTTTATATATCTGTAAAAGCTTTTACTATCTGTTTTTATGTTTTGCGCAAGTTTACTTTCGTAATCTATCTTTCCTTTCTTTATTGCTTTCTTAGTCATTCTTTGCTGTCGTTTAAAATGTTCCCAATCTTCTAGTTTCCCACTGACCTTGGCCACCTTACACGCATTGGTTTTTAATTTGATACTCTCCTTTATTTCCTTGGTTATCCACGGCTGGTTATCCCTTCTCTTACCGCCCTTCTTTTTCACTGGAATATATTTTTGCTGAGCACTATGAAAGAGCCCCTTAAAATTCCTCCACTGTTCCTCAATTGTGCCACCGTTTAGTCTGTGTTCCAAGTCTACTTCAGCCAACTCTGCCCTCATCCCACTGTAGTCCCCTTTGTTTAAGCATAGTACGCTCGTTTGAGACACGACTTCCTCGCCCTCAATCTGTATTACAAATTCAACCATACTGTGATCACCCATTCCGAGAGGATCTTTTACTAGGAGATCATTTATTATTCCTGTCTCATTACACAGGACCAGATCTAAGATCGCTTGCTCCCTTGTAGGTTCTGTAACATACTGTTCTCAGAAACAATCCCGTATGCATTCTATGAATTCCTCCTCAAGGCTATCCGTGCGATTTGATTTGATCAATCGATATGTAGGTTAAAATCCCCCATGATTACTGTCGTTCCTTTTTGACATGCCTCCATTATTCCCTTGATTATTTCCTGCCCCACCGTGAAGTTATTATTTGGGGGCCTATAAACTACGCCCACCGGTGACTTTTTCCCCTTACTATCTCTAATCTCCACCCACAATGATTCAACATTTTGTTCATTAGAGCCAATATCGTCTCTCACAACTGGCCTGATATCATCCTTTATTAACAGAGCTACCTCACCTCCTTTCCCTTCTTGTCTATCTTTCCGAATTGTCAGATACCCCTGTATGTTTGATTTCCAGTCTTGGCCACCCTGCAACCACGTTTCTGTAATGGCCACCAAATCATATCAATTTGTAATGATTTATGCTGTCAACTCATTTACTTTGTTTCGAATGCTGCGTGCGTTTAGGTAAAGTGTTTTAAGTAAAAGGGAAATGTCAGGAACTGCTCCTATCACAAAGAAGCAGTTTAATGGACTGCAAACAGGTTTTACTTCAGTTGTAGTCAATGTGTGCCCCGTTTTCTACACTCAACCACATTTCCTACTCTCATAATAATAGCCGGGTCCCCTTGTCCTCATCTTCCATTGCATTCGGCTCCAAATGTATCAGCATCTTTCTGCAATTTACCATCTACAACATAATCCCATCACCAAACACATGTTCCCCTCCCCTCTTTGATTTCTGGGGTACCCTTGCTCATTCTTCCATTACCCTGACTTATGGCCCCATTTCCCCATGCAACTGTAGCATATGCAAGAACTGTTCATTCACCTCTATCCACAGGCCCTCAAACACGCCTTCTGTGCAAGTCGGCAAGTTACATGTACTTTCTCCAAACTGTTTCTGACATTATGACCTCTTTTGTAAATTTGTTGTCAGGATGTGGGCGACGCTGGCATGGCCACATTTATTGACCAGTTGCCCAGAGCCCATTAAGAGTTAGCCATGTAGTGTATGACATGAGTCACGTGTAGGCCAGACCGGGTATACATGGCAGGTTCCCCTTCCTGAAGGGCGTTAGTGAACCAGCTGTGTTTTTACAACAATCTCGCAGCTAGTTATGGTACTAGCCCACAAATGACCAGATTCACTGAATTCAATTTCCCAAATTGCCATGGTGAGGTTTAATTGCTAGTCCAGTACCATAACTACTAGGCTACTGTATACATACTGAGGAGACTAAACACAGATTGTCATGTTCGCAAAAGGTGATGTTAAGTTCGGTCCCATTAACAGACTCTCTGTGGCTGGAATCAGCATTCATGACCCAAACCTGTACTTGTTCATCCCTCTGAGCGTTGTTCAGTCCGATAAAAGGGTTTTACTTAACTTTCAGTTCTGACGAAGGGCCTACACTGAAATCTTAACCTGTCTTTTCTCTTTTCAGATGTTGATGAACCTGTGCTGTGTATTTTCAGATTCCATCTGTCGTTAATTGCCAAGTCTAATACTATTTTTGCAAAAACAGTGAGTGACAACTGTTCCTTACCATTGCAACGGTATTTGAGATTGGACCAGATGATGTTTTCCTGGGAGAAACAAAAGACTCCCAGTCGTCCTCCTCGCATGGTGGTGTCTATTGTAACTCCAGAATCAGCCACCAGATCAGAACCTTCATAAAACCTCGCTCTGTAAAAAGCACACCAGCAATCAGGAACAACAACTTGCCTTTACATTTATTTTGCATTAGTTCTTTTAACATAGAAAGAAGTCCCAGGGCGCTTCACAGAGGCATGAGGAAAACAGATGCCGAGCCAAAGAAGGAGCAAATAGGAGGGGTGACCAAAAGCTTTGTCAAGGAGGTGGCTTTTGATATGTCCTTACTATACAGTATAATGCACTGGAGAGAAGGTCATTCTGTGACCAGTTACCTTTATTACCAAAATCTCAAGAGATGAAGGTGGGTGGAGCTTCCCCTTTTATACCTGAAAGTCCAGGTTTGGAGTGTCTCCCACAAGTTCACCCCCTTGTGGTCAATGTTCTCAAGGTGTACAACTTAGGTCAGCTTATACATGGGTTACAATGATAGTTGAATACATGACAGCTTTTAACGAGGATCATAAAGGAAGAGGATCAACCCTTAGCCTACGAAAAAACTGAAAATCTTGTTTGAATACCCATTAGAAATCCTGGGCCAATAATGTGGTCTTGACGCTGTGGCAGCAGGAGCAGTGGCTCGTTAGACTCTTTATGGTCAGTACACAGAATTACATAGAATTTACAGCACAGAAATAGGCCATTCGGCTCAATAGTTCCAAGCTGCTGTTTATGTTCCACACAAGCCTCCTCCCACCCTATTTCATCTCACCCTCTCATTTTATCCTTCTATTCTTTTTTCCCTCATGTACTTATCTCGCTTCCCCTTAAATACATCTATACTATTCGCCTCAACCACTCCTTGTGGTAGTAAGTTCCCCATTCTAACCACTCTCTGGGTTAGAATGGGGAATGAGGTTATTAAACAAAATCAAGATGTTATTAAACAAAATTAGGGCTCATGGGATTGGGGGTAAAATACTAGCATGGATTTAGGATTGGTTAACGGACAGAAAACAGAGAGTAGGAATAAACGGGTCATTTTTGGCTTGGCAGACTGTAACTAGTGGGGTACTGCAAGGACCAGTGCTTGGGCCTCAGCTATTCACAATCTACATCAATGATTTGGATGAGGGGACCAAATGTAATATATCCAAGTTTGCTGATGATACAAAGCTAGGTGGGAATGTAAGTTGTGAGGAGGATGCAAAGAGGCTTCAAGGGGATATTGACAGGCTAAGTGAGTGTGCAAGAACATGGCAAATGGAATATAATGTGGAGAAATGTGAAGTTATCCACTTTGGTAGGAAAAATAGAAAAGCAGAGTATTTTTTTAAATGGTGAGAGTTTGGGAAATGTTCAGAGGGATCTGGGTGTCCTTGTACACAAATCACTGAAAGTTAACATGCAGGTGCAGCAAGCAATTAAGAAAGCAAATGGCATGTTGGCCTTTATTACAGTTTTGGTCTCCTTACCTAAGGAAGGATATACTTGCCATAGAGGGAGTGCAACGAAGGTTCACCAGACTGATTCCTGGGATGGGGGGATTGTGCTATGAGGAGAGATTGAGTAGACTAGATCTATATTCTCTAGAGTTTAGAAGAATGAGAGATGATCTCATTGAAACATACAAAATTCTTAGGGCTTGACAAGGGTATACGCAGGGAGGATATTTCCCCTGGCTGGGGAGTCCAGAACCAGGGGTCACAGTCTCAGAATAAGAGGTTGGCCATTTAGGACTGAGATGAGGAGAAACTTCTTCACTCCGAGGGTGGTGAATTTTTGAAATGTTCTACCCCGGAGGGTTGTGCAGGCTCAGTCTTTGAATATATTCAAGACAGAAATCGATAGATTTTTGGATATTAAGGGAATCACGGGATATGGGGATAGAGCAGGCAAGTGGAGTTGAGGTAGAAGATCAGCTATGATCTTATTGAATGGCGGAGAAGGCTCGAAGGATCGAATGGCCTATCTCTGCACCTATTTCTTATGTTCTCTGGGTAAAGAGGTTTCTCCCGAATTCCTTACTGGATTTCTTAGTTACTATTTTATATTTATAACCTCTAGTTTTGGACTTCTCCACGTGGAAACGTTGAGGCCGAAATTCAAGATCCGGATAAGGCCCATTTGCACCATTTTGTGGCGGTCTTGCAGCGGAATCGAGTGGCCGTCGCATTGCAGTCCATTGGCCGACCCGACCCAAATTCAGGTCGGGGATTTTTCGGCCTGTCCCCACTTCTGCCCCACTGCTGCCAGCCACTGCAAATGCGTCATCAAAGCTATCCCGCACCTCC
Source organism: Pristiophorus japonicus (assembly GCF_044704955.1). NCBI lineage: Eukaryota > Metazoa > Chordata > Chondrichthyes > Pristiophoridae > Pristiophorus > Pristiophorus japonicus. The sequence continues at coordinate 50,890,074 of NC_091977.1, forward strand.
ATTTTAATCCACCTAAATTTAGGTGAAAAAATCCACGAGCCGCTAGACGATGTCCCCGACAGCTTTTTCTGTCGGTGCACCTTCTCCTGCCTGTGCACCTTCTCCTGCCTGTGTACCTTCTCCTGCCTGTGTGCGGTCCGGCAGCGCGGCAGCCCTTCAAGGGGAGGGCCCACTGCTGCGGCCACCATGTTATTTTTGTCAGCCGACTTCCTGATCGGCCGGCAAATTATTGCCCCGGGTTCGGCCAGGCAGCTTGGCACCCCCTCTTGGGTGCCAGGCCACTGACCCGGCCGGAACCCTCCTTGGTGGCCTAGTGGTCGATGCTAAAAAATCCCCGATACTCTCCTCTTTAACGGAGGGGAGAGAGCGTGGTGATGCACCCACAAAGTGATGTCACTACTGCTCCGCCGCTGAGCGATAGCAGCCGGGCCTCAATCCCGCCCCAACTTCCACCCCTCAGCATGACTTACCGCTGCACTTCCGCCCCCCCCCCACTATGCCCGATTTCCGGTCCGACGTCAAAAAAATGTCAAAGTGCCTAAAATCGATCCAGAGTTTGCCTCATCGTTCCCGACGGAAAAACCAGGTAACAAATTGTTGGTGTGCCAGCTTTCTGGCGTGCCTGAATCTCGGCCCCACCCTCTCTACATCTACCCTATCAAACCCCTTCATAATTTTAAAGACCTCTATTCGGTCACCCTCAGACTTCTCTTTTCCATTGAAAATAGCCCATCCTGTTTAGTCTTTCCTAATAGTGCTAACCTCTCTGTTTTGTTACCATCTCAGTGAATCATTTTTGCACCTTCCCCAGTGCCCCTATATCCTTTTTGTAATATGGAGACCAGAACTGTGCACAGTACATATGTGTGGTCCAACCAAGGTTCGATACAAGTTGAACATCACTTCTCTGCTTTTCAAATCTTATTCTACCAGCTGAACCAATACCAAATTGCAAGGGGACTAGCTGAGGGAACTCAATCATCAAAAAAATATTTTTTCTGTTGAATGTCAGCAGGCTAGTTGGCTGTGGATTAATCACCCGCACACTTCCCAGCAGAAGTCACTGGATACCAATCAGGGGCCGCTACACTGGCTGAACTTTACCCTTAATAGCCCAGTGTGACTGAAGCCAATTGCACCAACTATTGTTCTCTGAGTTGCTCCCAGCTGAGATAATTTGTTAGATATATTCAAGCGGGAGTTAGATATGGTCCTGACGGCTAAAGGGATCAAGGGGTATGGAGATAAAGCAGGAAAGGGATACTGAGATGAATGATCAGCCATGATCTTATTGAATGGTAGTGCAGGCTCGAAGGGCCGACTGGCCTACTCCTGCACCTACTTTCTATGTTTCTATGGCCCCAAGTTTCCACACGCTACAAAACGGGCGCCCCTCTGAGCTGGGCGCCCGTTTTCAGCGCCGAAAACCGCGCCTGAAAAAAAACGCGCGATTCTGGAGCGCCCTGCAGCTCCATGGCAGCTTGGCGCGGCGCCCAGGGGGCGGAGCCTACCACTCGCGGCGATTTTGTAAGTGGGAGGGGGCGGGTACCATTTAAATTAGTTTTTTTCGTGCCGGCAACGCTGCGCGTGCGCGTTGGAGTGTTCGCGCACGCGCAGTGTGAAGGAAACATTGGCACTCGGCCATTTTTGTAGTTCTTTGTAGCTGTTTAATTTTTGAACATTTTTTAATAAAAGCACATTGCCATCAGCACATCAGCACTGAGGCTTCTTGCAGCAGTGAGAAGGCTGCAGGAAGCCTCAGTAGTTGAGGCAGCCGTTTCCCGACGGCCTCCCCCCCCTGCCGTCGGGAATGGCTGCTTCAACTTCTGAGGCTTCCTGCAGCCTTCTCACTGCCTCCTCCCCCCCCCCCCGCCCTGCCATCGGGAACGGCTGCCTCCTCCTCCCTGCCTCCCCCCCACCCCCCCCCGCCTCCGCGGTCGGTCAGGCCTTCCCTCCTTCCCGTTCGCGGGAACGACGCCACGCCGCTGAGCTGACTTTAAGGCTTCCACCTCAAGTGGAAGGCTGCACAAATGCCTGCTTACTGCCTGCCTGCCCCTCCCTCCCTCCCGTTCGCGGGAACGATGCCACACCGCTGAGCTGACTGAACCTGCCTGAAGCACTTTCACACAGGTAGGAAGATGGTTTATTTAATCTTTTCTTTGCTTATAAATGTTTATTCAGGTTGGATTTATTTGTATAATATTTGTATAAGTATAAATAAGGATTTATTGTAGAATTTAATGACTTCCCTTCCCCCACCTAGTTCTGGACGCCTAATTTGTAACCTGCGCCTGATTTTTTAATGTGTAGACAAGGTTTTTTTCAGTTCTACAAAAATCTTCACTTGCTCCATTCTAAGTTAGTTTGGAGTACGTTTTCACTGTGGAAACTTTGAAATCAGGCGTCAGTGGCCGGACACGCCTTCTTTTGAAGAAAAAATTCTGTTCCAAAGTGAAACTGTTCTACCTGACTAGAACTGCAGAAAAAAAAATGTGGAGAATTGCGATTTCGAAGATAGTCCGTTCTCCACCAGTTGCTCCTAAAAATCAGGAGCAAATCATGTGGAAACTAAGGTTTCTATAAGGTAACACAGCACAGACTCGGAACTGAACTTGGGCATGTTATCTATGTAATAACTCGATAGACTGAATACTGTAAACTAACACAGGTACAAACCTGGCTCTGCTTTATTAGGGCCCAAGATGGCTTGCCTTTTATACCTGGGCTGCACGCACGTGTGTACAGCCCAATGACCTCCAACTGTCGCGCCACCTGATGGCTAGTAACCTCAAGCATACATACATGACAGGGCCCATCTGGTCTGAATGGCTTATTAATATATATCAGGCCTTTTGCCTTTGGACCATCAGGGAGCTTCAGCAGTTTACATTTTAATTGTCCGCTATATTTGAAGCATTATGCTTGTGGACATAGAGGCAGCAATTTTGATGAGCTCGGCAGATCCGTGCCGGTGATGTCGGTGGCGGGTCCCGACCTCGCTGCTGGTTCCATCCTGCTGTATGAAATGAATTTCCCCTGATGGGGCTTGTTGGGGCTTGCCCTCACAGCATATTTCCCAGCCAATTAGAGGAAGCAGGCCTGGTGACGTCATATGGTGATGCATCATTAGCCAGTTTCCTTAAAGGGACCATGGGCAAATTAATTTTGGTATTTGTGCTGTCAGTGTTCTACAGCATCGGAGTGCTTCAAACACTGAATCTCTGCACAGAGGTGCAGAGCTGCACCCAGGCTCTCCCATGACTCCCCCCATATGCTTATGGAGGAAGTCACAGCACGCAGAGAGGTTTTCTTCCCTTCCCATGGGCGGAAGAGATCTCTCCAGGAGATCAATGCAGCCTGGATGTACATTGCACAGGAGGGCACAAGTGGTCAGGAGGATCTGGGTGCAGTGCCGCAAATGTTCCGATGATTTCATTCGATCACGAAACTTTAGTACAAAGAACATTCAACCTCATCCTGCTGTGCCTCTCAGCACATCCCCATCACTCTGCCTTCCCTACCCTACTCCTGCACATCTTTATTCACACCGACTTACCTTGCACCTCCACCCATCCCTCTCTATTATCACATCCCCATCTCACTAGCCACCCCTCATACTCACTCTCGCCCTCGTGCAATCATACCAACTAACAACACACAGGGTAGGCACTTTGGTGCTTTATGCAATGTTCATGTAAAGTTTCTATTAATGTGGTGTCAAACATTGAAACCTTTATTTTCAACACTTTATGTTCTTGGACAGATCCGTGTGCATTCTTTGGAAGTGGCTTAGTGAGTTGTAGTGAATGGTGAGACATAACGGTACTCCGCAATGGTGATGAGTGTGAAAGGAATGGCTTGGGCATTGTAGGGATGCTTTATGGTGTTGGTGTGGGGTGATGCCAACCTGGCACATCATATGGCAGCCAGTGTGTACAATGTCAAGTGAAGTAAACGTGGCCAAGGTGAGGCCATCCCTGGCCTCCCAGGCAGCAATGTGGTCAGGTACTGATGCACTGTGGCCTGTGCAGCATCAGGTGATTGCGGAGAAGGCTGGTGTTGTTGTTGGTGCTGATGGTGTGCCTGGTGCTGATCGTGGTGGGATTCTGAGGATCAAGTTGGGAGAGTATAAAGTGCACCCATGCTGATGGAATAGATGGCAGGGGAAGTAGAGTTGGCAGAAGCGATCTGTCAATGGTGAGAGAGGTAATGAGGTCAGACTGGATGGAGACTTGTGTAAAGACTTGCAGCATGGTGAATCTGTTATGGAAATGCAGTGAGGAAGAGCTCGTGGCTGAGGGAAGATATCTCTGTAAGGTGGGAGCTTTCACTTTATGTTTGAAGCTGTCAACTCAACAGCTGATTCAATGGTCACTGAAATCCCGCCTCAGCTTAACAGACGTAGTTCCCGAGCAGTGAGGACCCCGTGGGCCAGCACATAAAATCAAAAGATGAGGTCAAATATATTCTTAATGATTTCTAAACAAGGACATAATTACCTGAATTGGGTTCCCCGCCGCTGCGTGTCGGATCTGCTCAGCGCTGACAGACTTAACACTGGGGAAAGGCGCATTGAGGCAGGTTCACAGGGGAGTCCTGACCCGCTGGGAAAAAAAAATTTCCCCACCTGATCCACCACCGACCGCGCCCACTGACCCCCCCCCGAAAATCACGGCCAGAGTATTGTAGACGCGCAGTGATTCAATGTAAATTGTGCGAAAAGCACTATACAGGGAAATGAGCACAGTACGGAGGGAATGGCTGAGTGTGATGCCCATTTTGTTTCGCAGACAGGATTCAACAGTGTGAACCTGTGAATCCTGAACTCGGAGTTATGGGAGCGACAGCAACCACTGAGGTAGTTCTCCAGCAATAAAAACTCACTGGGGCTAATTATCGCTGGGCAAAAAACAGGTGATAGCAAAGCAGCAGCCCATTTTACACCAAGCCCGATTTCTTTCCCCATTGTGATAGACAATAAAATTACCCCCACTGACTGAGCTTGGGTCATTCAGGCTGCCAAAACTCAACAAAGAAGTTCACCATCTGTGTGGAACTTCAACAACATAAGAGAACATAAGAACATTAAGAAATTGGAGCTGGATTAGGCCATTCAGCCCCTCGAGCCTCTGCGCCATTCAATAAGGCAGAACTTTTACCTCAATTCCACCTCCCGCACTATCCACATATTCCTTGATTCCCTTAGTATATAAGAACATAAGAGTGGTCAATTGTACAGGTAAATGATCCAAACTGGAGCCAGAGATCCATATCTATGTGAGTGAGCACTCAGTAGGTTGCAATTTTACATCATAAAGGAAAGGGGTAGCATCGAAATCCAGGGGCCATGAGTTTAAACGATGTAAGAGCAGGCACAGACTGGATGTTAGGCGGCTCTTCTTTTCCCAGACAGAGGCGAGCCTCAGGAATACATTGCCAGCTGGTGTGCTGGGGCTTGACTCTCTGTATGCCTTCAAAACAGAGCTGGACCAGTTCCTGACTGAGGCAGTATAAATAACACTTGGTCCATGTGATGTCCTGGACTAGTTTTGATCACCTGAGGGGGTCATAGAGGAAGAAGGCTGAGGGGCAACCTAATAGAGGTCTTTAAAATTATGAAAGTTTTGATAGAGTGGATACAGAGAGAATGTTTCCACTTGTGGGGAAGAGCATAACTAGAGGCTGTCAATATAAGTTAGTCACAAAGAAATCCAATAGGGAATTCAGAAGAAACTTCTTTACCCAAAGGGTGGTGAGAATGTGGAACTCGCTGCCACAGGGAGTGATTGAAGCGAATAGTATAGATGGATTTAAGAGGAGGCTAGAGGGTGAAGGGAATAAAGGGCTATGCTGATAGACTTAGATGAGGAAAGATGTCACAAGGCTTGAGAGGAGCATAAACGCCGGTATGGACTGTTTTTGTGCCATATATCCTATGTAATCATGTGTAATTTTACAGAATATTTTTTCCCTTTATTTGTCCTAGGTTCTTTCTCTGTTATATTTTTGCCTCCCCAAAGATGACATGACTACAGTGGGGTTTACGGGGTGGGTTTATGGGGTAGGGGTTATGGGGTGGGGGTTACAGGGTAGGGTTATGGGGTGGGGGTTACAGGGTAGGGTTATGGAGTGGGGAGTTATGGGGTGAGGGGGTTATGGGGTGGGAGGTTTATGGGGTGGGAGGTTTATGGGGTGGGGGGTTTATGGGGTAGGGTTATGGGGTGGGGGGTTATGGGGTATGGGGTTATGGGGTGGGGGGTTATGGGGTGGGGGGTTATGGGGTGGGGGGTTATGGGGTGGGGGGTTATGGGGTGGGGGTGGGAGTTACGGGGTAGGAGGTTACGGGGTAGGGGGTTACGGGGTTGGAGTTACGGGGTTGGAGTTACGGGGTTGGAGTTACGGGGTTGGAGTTACGGGGTTGGAGTTACGGGGTTGGAGTTACGGGGTTGGAGTTACGGGGTTGGAGTTACGGGGTTGGAGTTACGGGGTTGGAGTTACGGGGTTGGAGTTACGGGGTTGGAGTTACGGGGTTGGAGTTACGGGGTTGGAGTTACGGGGTTGGAGTTACGGGGTTGGAGTTACGGGGTTGGAGTTACGGGGTTGGAGTTACGGGGTTGGAGTTACGGGGTGGGGATTACGGGGTGGGGATTACGGGGTGGGGATTACGGGGTGGGGATTACGGGGTGGGGATTACGGGGTGGGGATTACGGGGTGGGGATTACGGGGTGGGGATTACGGGGTGGGGATTACGGGGTGGGGATTACGGGGTGGGGGTTATTGGATGGGGGCTTATGGGATGGGGAGTTACGGGGTGGGAGTTATGGAGGAGGGTTATGAGTGGGGGTTATGGGGCGGTGGGGGGTTGGGGGTTATGGGGTGAGGGTTATGAGGAGGGTTATGGGGTAGGGGTTATGGGGTGGTGGGGGGTGGGGGTAACGGGATGGGGGTTACGGGATGGGGGTTACGGGATGGGGGTTACGGGGGAGGGGGGGGGTGCTCCAACCGTCATGAGTGTGGGGCTGGCTTGATGGACCAGCTGGTCTTTTCCTGCCCAATGATTTTTTACGTCCATATGAAACATTCAATCTTAAAATAAACCTGAAGCTGTTAATGATGTCACGTCACATTTTGTAGGTGTGTGAAACGTCTGGTGTTATTTTCACGCAATACTTTGTGTTCCCAGGAAGTGGCTGCCTCTTGCTGCGAGGGCTGTCTGACCACAGTTCAACAAACAGTTTTCACCTGTAAACAACACTGCGTGGAAAATGTTTCAATCACGCTATCACATCCTGCTGTAGGTCGTGTGGATTGGCTTCAGTGAACAGTATGGGGTTGATCTTGACTTTGTGCGATAGTGTAAACCAGGGAATAGCGAGTCGGAGCCAGTTTTACATCTCTCCAGATTTTTATTTCCATTGCGGTCAGTAGAAATAAAAATCTGAGGGACGTAAAACGGGATGTCGACTCGCTCCCACCCGTTTTACACTATGGCACAAAGTCAAGGTCCAGGTCTGTATGTGTGTCCTGCACAAATAGCATTGCTGCGTGAAATTTCGAGCAATGCTGTTAATCTTATTCAGTGGAACACTGCATTTACTGAGATATTCTGTTGCAGCAGTAACTAACTGTAATTTAAGCAAGTTTATGTTTGAACTTTACTTATTTCCTAGTCTGGTCTTTCAAGTTGGCGTGTATTGCAAAGGGGATGGAGTATAAAAGCAGGGAAGTCTTGGTACAGCTATATAAGGTATTGATGAGGCCACACCTGGAATACTGCGTGCAGTTTTAGTTTCCATATTTACGAAAGGATATACTTGCTTTGGAGGCAGTTCAGAGAAGGTTCACTAGGTTGATTCCAGGGATGAGGGGGTTGACTTATGAGGAAAGGTTGAGTAGGTTGGGCCTCTAGTCATTGGAATTCAGAAGAATGAGAGATGATCTTATCGAAACATATAAGATTATGAGGGGCTTGACAAGGTGGATGCAGAGAGGATATTTCCACTGATGGAGGAGGCTAGAATTAGAGTGCATGATCTTAGAATAAGGGGCCGCCCATTTAAAACAGAGATGATGAGAAATGTCTTCTCTCAGAGGTTTGTAAATCTGTGGAATTCGCTGCCTCAGAGAGCTGTGGAAGCTGCGACATTGAATAAATTTAAGACAGAAATAGACAGTTTCTTAAAAGATAAGGCGATAAGGGGTTATGGGGAGCAGACGGGGAAGTGGAGCTGAGTCCATGATCAGATCAGCCATGATCTTATTGAATGGCGGAGCAGGCTCGAGGGGCCGTATGGCCTACTCCTGTTCCTATTTCTTATGTTCTTAAGTAAGTATTTGTTGAAATATTTACTGAACTGATTTCTTACTTGTGTCCAGTGTACCTAAGTGGTCAGAACAATGCAGATGAGATTTCATTCCGACAAATGTAAAATAATGAACAAAGGAAGGGGAAATAGATGACACACTTACTTAGCGAGTCATACTGAAATAGATAAGAATGAATTTGAAAGAGACTGAGGCATCTTAGTAGTCTCAACACTCAATGAGTCCAACCAATACAGAGTTTCAATCAATAACGCCAAGAGAATGCTGAACTACAGCCAAAACAGTCAAGTACAAATCGGAAGAATTTATGTTCAAATCACACTTTGAAGTTTGTGTCCAGTTCTGGTCACCGAGGTGCAAGGGAAACATCAGGCATTGGAGATCCCTAGTGTCAGAGGGCCGAGTTATGAGGAAAGACTCGAGGGCCTTGGGATTTTCAGCCATGAGAGGAGATGTCTCAGGGGTGGTTTTAGTGAGGTATTAAAATGGCAAATGGTATGGAAAAGATTAATCTGGACTATTATTTCAAACCAAATACCTGTAGTAAGATTAAAACACAGGCACAGAGATTCAAACTAATAAATGGCAAATTTGGAACATCGGAATGGGAATAGGCCATTCATCCCCTCGAGCATCTTCCGCAATTTGGGACTGACATCAACAACAACAACTTGTATTTATATAGCACCTTTAACGTAGTGAAATGTCCCAAGGCACTTCATAGGAGTATTATACAATATAAATTTGACACCGAGCTGCATAATTAGGAATTAGCGCAGGTGACCAAAAGCTTGGTCAAAGAGGCATGTTTTAAGAAGCATCCGGAAGGAGGAAAGAGAGGTAGAGAGGTGGAGAGGTTTAGGCAGGAAGTTCCAGAGCTTGGGGCCTAGGCAACAGAAGGCATGACCACCAATGGTTGAGCGATTATAATCAGGGATGCTCAAGAGGGCAGAATTAGAGGAGCGCAGACATCTCAGGGGGTTGTGGGCTGGAGGAGATTTCAGAGATAGGGAAGGGCGAGGCCATGGAGGGATTTGAAAACAAAGATGAGAATTTTGAAATCGAGACATTGCACCGGAAGCCAATGTAGGTCAGCGAGCACAGGGGTGATGGGTGATATCAGGAAGTTCTTCTTCACAGAAAGAGTAATCAACACATGAAATGAACTTGCAGTTATAGAAGTGGAGGCAAAAGCCTTGTAATGTCTTCCAGGATGGTGAGATAGGATAGGCTGAATGGTCTTCGTGATCCATAGCTAACATGTGAACTGATTTGTTTTTGGTATCACTCTGGGTACAGATGTGAATGTGGTTAATAAGTCTAGCTTTATCAAAACGTCTTACATAGTAGAAAGAAGAGAACTGGGTGGATCTGATTCATATATAGCCATAAATTTCCACTCTACCTGATATATCCAACTTGGGGTCTATGCTGCAAAAACCAGCGGTAAGAGACCTTGTCTTTCCAACCCACATCTCTGGGGTCTTTCCAAAGTAGGCGGACCTGGTCTGTGGTGTCTCCAGTGTGCCAGAGTGCATTTCGTAGATGCTCACCTGGTCCGGTATTTGACTTGACTGCCTACAGAAGCAGTTATGACAGGAAATTTAAAATATTACCGAAGTAGCATCACTTTCAATAGCAATTAAAAAAAGATCAAATGTCAACCTTGAGCTCTGAGGAATGAAAATTTCTTCAGTTGCTACACACAAATGCATTTCCCATCACATTCTACATTTCATTTTTGCAAATATGAGGGATTAGACCGAATAAATGAGGGCAGTGGAGTCCCATTAGAGTTAGTAACAACCTCGACTAACATTACATTTAACTGCCTTCTTTGGGACACCATTTTGGGAGGGGGATACATTGCCATCAGGTTTCATCCTGTGCCAGGAGTGTGCACTGCAGTCCTCTTACTGAGAATTCTGGAGAGCAAGTGAAGGCTGCTCCTTCTGCAAAACTCATGGGAACTGGTTATGCATAAGGGGGCATGATGGACTCAGCCAGTTGAGATAAAAACCATTCAGGAAATGCATGGAGACATGACAAGAAACTTATGTTCAAGATTGAAAATGTGTGGCGGTAAGGGGGGGAAAACACACAAAAGATCAACCAGAACCTCCAACTTAGCTAATCGTTGAAGCCAATGATGTGACAATGCAAGACAGTATAGGCCCGAATTTGTGGCTGCAGTGAATGTTTAAGTGCCTGCGTAAAACCAGCTGGAAGTGGTGAGCTGATTGCATGCAACTTTGCATGGTCAACTCACTTCAATAATTAGCATAAGTTCCACTTAATTAGCAAAACTCCCGCCATTGTCGCTGGGAAAATCGGAACCGTTGACCTTGGTGTTCAGTGTACCTTGAGCTGGATGCCAGGCTCGGCCACAGCACGGAATGGGGTAGCCTGCCAGTAGGTCTGCTCAGTCTGTTTCCACATCACCACGTAGAAGCTGGAACTGTCCTGATATCCAAATATAAACCCAGCATAGTCGTCATCTGTCATGGTGTTCACGTGGAAGGTGCCTTCAAAATCAACTCCATTAAAAGCAGTGTAGCCTGTCAGGTCACAAAACTCAGCTGTTAGACCGCTGACCATCGTTTCTTTCTAACGAGGACAGGTCATCAAATAGCCAGTGTAAATGCTCTAAAAACGGTAATGCTGAAACGCAGCAGTCATTAAACTAGATAGTATTACATTTGCGGCACAGAAACAGGCCATTCAGCCCAACAAGTCTATGTCAGTGTTTATGCTCCACACGAGCCACCTCCCACCTTACTTCATCTCATCCTATCAGCATAACCTTCTATTCCTTTCTCCATCATGTGTTTATCTAACTTACCTTCAAATGCATCTGTGCTATTCACCTGAACTACTCCACATGGTAGCGAGTTCCACATTCTAACCACTCTCCGAGTAAAGAATTGTCTCCCGAATTCCTTAGCACAAAAGCAAAATGCTGCGGATGCTGAAAATCTGAAATAAATGTCTATTTGGAATCTGAAGGAAGGTCATCGATCTGAAACGTTAACTCTGTTTCTCTCTCTCCACAGATGCTGCCTGACCGATTGAGTATTTTCTGCATTTTCTGTTTTTATTCCTGAATTCCTTGTTGGACTTATTGGTGACTTCCTTTTATTTGTAATTTCCATCTCAATAGAACTTTCTCTATAAGTGGAGTCCTGCAAGTGATTTATTATTTCTGTTTTAGGCCATGTTCTTTATGAGCATTGTTCAACTAATGTCTCGACACTGTTCCATTCCTTACCGCTCTTCATTTTTCTTACACTTCTATGGTTAGACTGGCTTTAAACTGTTATAACAACAGCCTGCATTTATAAAACACCTTGAACATATAAAAACATTCTAAAGCGCCCAACAGAGGCATAATCATAAAATGGATGCTGAGCCAAGGAAGGAGCTATTAGTTAGAGTGACTAAAAGCTTTGTCAAAGATGTGGGTTTTAAGGAGGGTCTTAAGGAGGAAATGGAGGTGAAGGGGGTTTAGGGAGGGAATTGAAGGTCTGAGACGGATTGAAGGCATGGCCGCCAATGGCGAGGCAAACAGAAGAGATGAAACTTAGGTGCCCCCCCTTTTTATCTGTGAGAATCCTGAAGGAATTGGTCAAATCAAATCGCACGGGGTAGCCTGGAGGAGGAATTCATAGAATGCATACGGGATTGGTTCTTAGAACAGTATGTTACAGAACCTACAAGGGAGCAAGCTGTCTTAGATCTGGTCCTGTGTAATGAGACAGGAATAATAAACGATCTCCTAGTAAAAGATCCTCTCGGAATGAGTGATCACAGTATGGCTGAATTTGTAATACAGATTGAGGGTGAGGAAGTAGTGTCTCAAACGAGCATACTATGCTTAAACAAAGGGGACTACAGTGGGATGAGGGCAGAGTTGGCTAAAGTAGACTGGGAACACAGACTAAACGGTGGCACAATTGAGGAACAGTGGAGGACTTTTAAGGAGCTCGTTCATAGTGCTCAACAAAAATATATTCCAGTGAAAAAGAAGGGCAGTAAGAGAAGGGATAACCAGCCGTGGATAACCAAGGAAATAAAGGAGAGTATCAAATTAAAAACCAATGCGTATAAGGTGGCCAAGGTTAGTGGGAAACTAGAAGATTGGGAACATTTTAAACGACAGCAAAGAATGACTAAGAAAGCAATAAAGAAAGGAAAGATAGATTACGAAGGTAAACTTGCGCAAAACATAAAAACAGATAGTAAAAGCTTTTACCGATATATAAAACGGAAAAGAGTGACTAAAGTAAATGTTGGTCCCTCAGATGATGAGAAGGGGGATTTAATAATGGGAAATGTGGAAATGGCTGAGACCTTAAACAATTATTTTGCTTCGGTCTTCACAGTGGAAGACACAAATACCATGCCACAAATTGCTGGTCACAGGAATGTGGGAAGGGAGGACCTTGAGACAATCACTATCACTAGGGGGGTATTGCTGGAAAGGCTAATGGGACTCAAGGTAGACAAGTCCCCTGGTCCTGATGAAATGCATCCCAGGGTATTAAAAGAGATGGCGGAAGTTATAGCAGATGCATTCGTTATAATCTACCAAAATTCTCTGGACTCTGGGGAGGTAGCAGTGGATTGGAAAGCAGCTCTGTTTAAAAAAGGGGGCAGACAAAAGGCAGGTAACTATAGGCCGGTTAGTTTAACATCTGTAGTGGGGAACATGGTTGAAGCTATCATTGAGGAAGAAATAGCGGGACATCTAGATAGGAATAGTGCAATCAAGCAGACGCAACATGGATTCATGAAGGGGAAATCATGTTTAACTAATTTACTGGTATTCTTTGAGGATATAACGAGCATGGTGGATAGAGGTGTACCGATGGATGTGGCGTATTTAGATTTCCAAAAGGCATTCGATAAGGTGCCACACAAAAGGTTACTGCAGAAGATAAAGGCACGCGGAGTCAGAGGAAATTTATTAGCTTGGATCGAGAATTGGCTGGCTAACAGAAACCAGAGAGTCGGGATAAATGGGTCCTTTTCGGGTTGGAAATCGGTGGTTAGTGGTGTGCCACAAGGATAGGTGCTGGGACCACAACTGTTTACAATATACATAGATAACCTGGAAGAGGGGACAGAGTGTAGTGTAACAAAATTTGCAGATGACACAAAGATTAGTGGGAAAGCGAGTTGTGTAGAGGACACAGAGAGGCTGCAAAGAGATTTAGATCGGTTAAGCGAATGGGCTAAGGTTTGGCAGATGGAATACAATGTCGGAAAATGTGAGGTCATCCACCTTGGGAAAAAAAACAGTAAAAGGGAATATTATTTGAATGGGGAGAAATTAGAACATGCTGCGGTGCAGAGGGACCTGGGGGTCCTTGTGCATGAATCCCAAAAAGATAGTTTGCATGTACATCGAGTAATCAGGAAGGCGAATGGAATGTTGGCCTTCATTGCGATAGGGATGGAGTACAAAAGTAGGGAGGTCCTGCTGCAACTGTACAGGGTATTGGTGAGGCCACACCTGGAGTACTGCATGCAGTTTTGGTCACCTTACTTAAGGAAGGATATACTAGCCTTGGAGAGGGTACAGAGACGATTCACTAGGCTGATTCCGGAGATGAGGGGGTTACCTTATGATGATAGATTGAGTAGACTGGGTCTTTACTCGTTGGAGTTCAGAAGGATGAGGGGTGATCTTATAGAAACATTCAAAATAATGAAAGGGATAGACAAGATAGAGGCAGAGAGGTTGTTTCCACTGGTCGGGGAGACTAGAACTAGGGGGCACAGCCTCAAAATACGAGGGAGCCAATTTAAAACCGAGTTGAGAAGGAATTCCTTCTCCAAGAGGGTTGTGAATCTGTGGAATTCTCTGCCCAAGGAAGCAGTTGAGGCTAGCTCATTGAATGTATTCAAGTCACAGATAGATAGATTTTTAACCAATAAGGGAATTAAGGGTTATGGGGAGCGGGCGGGTAAGTGGAGCTGAGTCCACGGCCAGATCAGCCATGATCTTGTTGAATGCGGAGCAGGCTCGAGGGGCTAGATGGCATACTCCTGTTCCTAATTCTTATGTTCTAACTTCGCAATCTTTGGGGGAGCAATGAATGTGCCATGGCTGGATGACAGGACAGACACATGACATGGAGAGAAGTGCTTGAGAGGAGCCAAGAAACTAAAAGGAGATTGAAGTAATGGAGTCAGGTCTGGAGCAGCAGCCAAAGTATGCATGTGAATGGGCACCGAGGGAATTGAGGTTACATCGGCAGGGCAGAGATTAGAAGAGACATGTTCTGATCATAAACAGAGGACAGAGCAGAGATGATATGAAGGAGTCCAGTGTTAAAGCCTGAGGCCCTGTGGAGGAGTTAAACTGGAGCATGCACAAACTAGTGTCCACTTTTGCAGAGGGAGTGGATTCAGGAGCTAATCAAGGGGCAGAACATCAGCAAGCTCACTGATGGAGGCTGTTTATTGGAACCATGAACCAGCAGAGTTTGATCCACCAGAGTGTGTAATGGCCTCCAGTATTACTGGGGGCAGACGAGCTCCCCCAAAAGATTGTGGAGTTCCTTAGGATTCTCACAGATAAAAAGGGGGCGCCTAAGTTTCATCTCTCTGTTTGCCTCGCCATTGGTGGCCGTGCCTTCAATCCGTCTCGGCCCTTCACCAGCTGATCTGGTATACCAGGTGGAGAGAGAGGACCAGTGGGAGTGGAATCCAAACACAAAGAGCAGTGAAGAACAGAGTGCTGTGGAAGGTGAAGGATAAATCTACTGAGAAGGGTTATGGCAGCAATACTGGAATCAATTTACAAGTGTAAAATCCATATAATTTAGCATATCACTTCCAAAGCGAGGAAAACGTTCCATTATCTACTTGGCTTCAGAGAGTTTTCTATCTATTTTGGTGACTGTTATACAGTACCAATATTCTAAAGCTAAAATAAGGACAGCTATACACAAAAATGTGCTGCATAATTTCACATACCAACTGCCAGGCCAGGATCACTGTTCATAGTCTGCACAATTTCCATACCCTGTAATGAATCAATTGGTTAGGGAAGATGACAAGGTGCATTTATATAGCGCCTTTAATGTAGTAAAACATCCCAATGCGCCTCACAAGAATGATTATCAAACAAAATTTGACATGAGCCACATAAGAAGATATTAGGACAGGTGACCAAAAGCTTGGTCAAAGAAGTAGGCTTTAACTGGTGCCTTAAAGGAGGATAGAGAGATAGAGATGGTGAGGTTTAGGGAGGGAATTTCAGAGCTTAGGGCCTAGGCAATTGAAGGGCCACCAATAGAAACATAGAAAATAGGTGCAGGAGTAGGCCATTCGGCCGTTTGAGCCTGCACCACCATTCAATAAGATCAAGGCTGATCATTCCCTTAGTACCCCTTTCCTGCTTTCTCTCCATACCCCTTGATCCCCTTAGCAGTAAGGGCCATATCTAACTCCCTCTTGAATATATCCAATGAACTGGCATCAACAACTCTCTGCGGCAGGGAATTCCACAGGTTAACAACTCTCTGAGTGAAGACGTTTCTCCTCATCTCAGTCCTAAATGGCCTATCCCTTATCCTAAGACCGTGTCCCCTGGTTCTGGACTTCCCCAACATCGGGAACAATTTACCCGTACCTAACCTGTCCCATCCCGTCAGAATCTTGTATGTTTCTATGAGATCGCCTCTCATCCTTCTAAACTCCAATGTATAAAGGCCCAGTTGATCCAGTCTCTCCTCAAATGTCAGTCCAGCCATCCCGGGAATCAGTCTGGTGAACCTTCGCTGCACTCCCTCAATAGCAAGAACGTCCTTCCTCAGATTAGGAGACCAAAACTGAACACAATATTCCAGGTGAGGCTCACCAAGGCCCTGTACAACTGCAGTAAGACCTCCCTGCTCCTATACTCAAATTCTCTAGCTATGAAGGCCAACATACCATTTGCCTTCTTTACCGCCTGCTGTACTTGTATGCCAACTTTCAATGACTGATGAACCATGACACCCAGGTCTTACTGCCCCTCCCCTTTTCCTAATCTGCCACCATTCAGATAATATTCTGTCTTCGTGTTTTTGCCCCCAAAGTGGATAATCTCACATTTATCCATATTATACTCCATCTGCCATGCATTTGCCCACTCACCTAACCTGTCCAAGTCACCCTGCAGCCTCCTAGCGTCCCCCTCACAGCTCACACCGCCACCCAGTTTAGTGTCATCTGCAAACTTGGAGATATTACACTCAATTCCTTCATCCAAATCATTGATGTATATTGTAAAGAGCTGAGGTCCCAGCACTGAGCCCTGCGGCACTCCACTAGTCACCGCCTGCCATTCTGAAAAGGACCTGTTTATCCCGACTTTCTGCTTCCTGTCTGCCAACCAGTACTCTATCCATGTCAGTATATTACCCCAATATCATGTGCTTTGATTTTGCACACCAATCTCTTGTGATGGACTTTGTCAAAAGCCTTTTGAAAGTCCAAATACAACACATCCACTGGTTCTCCCTTGCCCACTCTACTAGTTACATCCTCAAAAAATTACAGAAGATTCGTCAAGCATGATTTCCCCTTCTTAAATCCATGCTGACTTGGACCGATCCTGTCACTGCTTTCCAAATGCGCTGCTATTTCATCCTAAATAATTGATTCCAACATTTTCCCCACTACTGATGTCAGGCTAACCGGTCTATAATTACCCGCTTTCTCTCTCCCTCCCTTTTTAAAAAGTGGTGTTACATTATCTACTCTCCAGTCCATAGGAACTGATCCAGAGTCGATAGACTGAAGGAAAATGATTACCAATGCATCCACTATTTCTAGGGCCACTTCTTTAAGTACTCTGGGATGCAGACCATCAGGACCCGGGGATTTATCGGCCTTCAATCCCATCAATTTCCCTAACACAATGTCCTGCCTAATATGGATACCCTTCAGTTCCTCCTTCTCACAAGACCCTCGGTCCCCTAGTACTTCCGGAAGGTTATTTGTGTCTTCCTTCGTGAAAACAGAACCAAAGAATTTGTTCAATTGGTCTGCCATTTCTTTGTTCCCCATTATAAATTCACCTGAATCCGACTGCAAGGGACCTACATTTGTCTTCACTAATCTTTTTCTCTTCACATATCTATAGAAGCTTTTGCAGTCAGTTTTTATGTTCCCGGCAAACTTCTTCTCGTACTCTATTTTTCCCCTCTTAATTAAACCTTTTGACCTCCTCTGTTGAATTCTAAATTTCTCCCAGTCCTCAGGTTTGCTGCTTTTTCTGGCCAATTTATATGCCTCTTCCTTGGAATTAACACTATCCTTAATTTCCCTTGTTAGCTACGGTTGAGTCACCTTCCCCATTTTATTTTTACTCCAAACAGGGATATATAATTGCTGAAGTTCATCCATGTGATCTTTAAATGTTTGCCATTGCCTATCCACCGTCAAACCTTTAAGTATCATTTGCCAGTCTATTCTAGCCAATTCACGCCTCAAACCATCGAAGTTACCTTTCCTTAAGTTCAGGACCCTTGTTTCTGAATTAACTGTGTCACTCTCCATCCTGATAAAGAATTCTACCATGTTATGGTCACTCTTCCCCAAGGGGTCTCACACAACAAGATTGCTAATTAGTTCTTTCTCATTACACATCACCCAGTCTAGGATGGCCAGCTCCCTGGTTGGTTCCTCAACATATTGGTCTAGAAAACCATCCCTAATACACTCCAGGAAATCCTCCTCCACCTCATTGCTACCAGTTTGGTTAACCTAATCAATATGTAGATTAAAGTCACCCATAATAACTGCTGTACCTTTATTGCATGCATCCCCAATTTCTTGTTTGCTGTCCCCAACCTTACTACTACTGTTTGGTGGTCTGTACACAACTCCCACTAATGTTTTTTGCCCCTTGGTATTCCGCAACTCCACTCATACCAATTCCACATCATCCAAGCTAATGTCCTTTCTTATTATTGCATTAATTTCCTCTTTAACCAGCAATGGTGGAGCGAAGAAAATCGGAGATTAGTAAGAGGCTATAATTGGAGGAGAGCAGAGATTTCAGAGGGTTGTAGGGTTGGAGAAGGTTACAGAGATATGGAGGGGTAAGGCCATGGAAAGATTTGAAATCTCGGATGAGAATATTAAAATCAATGCATTGCCACACGAGGAGCCAATGTAGGCCAGTGAGCACAGGGGTGATGGATGAATGGGTCTTGGTATGAGTTAGGATATGGGCTGCAGAGCTTTGGATGAGCATAGGTTTACAGCGGGTGCAAGGTAGGAGACTGGCCAGGAGAGTATTGGAATTGGTGAATCAAGAGATAACAAAGGCATAGATGACGGTTTCATCTTACATTTATAGCACCTTTAGGGCTGGATTTTCGGGATTTTGTGAAAACAGTAGTTTTACGCCAAAGTTACTGTTTTCGCTGAGCTACCGTTTTTAGGCCGAAATTTCAGCCTTATCGATAAAATCGGCGTTGCAAGAGGATTTGATGCGCAAACCGCTAGTTTCGGCAACTTTAGTCCAGGGCCGGTAGCACTGCAAGAGAGGCCTTGGGAAGGGGGAAATTTTTTTCCCAAAAAACATTCACAAAACGCTTACCCATTAAATCGCTGAAAAAGAATTAAAAAATAAAAACTTTAACTAAGGTTTTTTGCAGGTCTTACCGCTGCTGGCAGGGCTGCACCGACAGGTTTGACCTGTCGGTATCCTGGGCGCAGAGTACGGATTTCGAGAGAGCCGAAAGTACGATGCAGATGCAATTTGTGCTGTTGCACATCGGCACACCTCTCCCTGGCGGTATATGGAAGTGCTGTCGCAAAAGTGTACCCGAGGATCGCGCCGACTGGATTTTTGTGGCGGAGGGTCAAATCGCGTCGAAAATCCGGTTGCAAAGTCTGCGAAAATCCGGCTCTTAATGTAGTAAAATGTCCCAAGGCACTTCACAGGAGTGTTATCAGAAAAAATGTTGACACTGAGTCAAATGAAGAGAAATTGGGACAGATGGCCAAAAACCTTGGCCAAAGAAGTAGGTTGTAAACAGCGTCTTAAAGGAGTAGAGAAAGGTAGAGAGTCAGAGAGGTTCAGGGAGGGAATTCCAGAACTTAAGGGTTAGACAACTGCTAATTTAAGACTTCATACAAGTCTTAAATAAATAGTAATAGCGTGTTGCAATATACAACAACAACTTATATTTATATAGCACCTTTAACGTAGTAAAACGTCCCAAGGCGCTTCACAGCAGTGTTATTAGACAAAACAGATAAATTTGACACCAAGCCACATAAGAAGCAATTACGGCAGATGACCAATAGCTTGGTCAAAGAGGTAGATTTTAAGGAGTGTCTTAAAGGAGGAAAGAGAGGTAGAGAGGCGGGAGGTTTAGGGAGGGAGTTACAGAGCTTGGGACCTAGGCAGCTGAAGGCACGGCCACCAATGGTTGAACGATTATAATCAGGGATGCTCAAGAGGGCAGAATTTGAGGAGCGCAGACATCTCAGGGGGT
Source organism: Pristiophorus japonicus (assembly GCF_044704955.1). Classification (NCBI taxonomy): domain Eukaryota; kingdom Metazoa; phylum Chordata; class Chondrichthyes; family Pristiophoridae; genus Pristiophorus; species Pristiophorus japonicus. The sequence continues at coordinate 50,909,906 of NC_091977.1, forward strand.
TGTGAGACTGAGAGATTACAGAGATAGGGAGGGGAGAGGCCATGGGGGGATTTGCAAACAAAGATGAGAATTAGACTGATGATATATTCCCGGTAATTTAATTTACCAATTTATGTACATTTTAAAAATGATCACTGTAAAATAATAAAAGATATTCTCACCTGGTTAAGTACAACCCAGTTTGGATCAATTTGCGCATCTCCTTCAGGATCAAGAACAACAGTCTGGTATGCTCTGAAATCAGTTAGAGTCACCTCTGCATTCTCAGGGCAAACATCTATTCTGTCAATGATGGTGTCATGATCGAAATCACCTTCGCAAATGTCTCCAACTCCATCAACTGAATAAAATAATGCAAGTACAGTTGGTGCAAAATGATTAAGATGGGATGATAATTCACGCCAATAATCTGTATTTTTGTAAGCAATAAATATCAAAAAGGTCATAGCAACACACTATGAACAAAGAATTGAGACTTGGACATCTTTCGAATTGAATTAATGTTTCTAATGTTGAATTAGGTTGGGATTTATAAATCAACAACATTCTGTAAGCATAGTTCCTTATTGCATTGCATTTTATTACAGATCCCCTGCATTAAGAACTAGAAATGAAATGTTTTCCTTTTTAATGATGACAGACCACGCTTGTAACTCAGGTTAACACAATCAAACAATAGCTGCCATCACACATAGCACTGAGTTTCAATTCTTGTCATCATTACATAATGTTAGGTGCTGAGTCGGACCAATTGATGGGCGAAGGCCAGGAGCGTTCTATTCCATTTACATCTACAATCTTCAAAATCCTCGGTTATCCAAGGCACGAACAGGTACGGACCCAATCTGGGCCCCTGCAGTATGGTCAGACTCTGTTCACTGATCGCACTGGCTGCTGCTGTTCTCCTAAGCCATGAGGAAATTCCCAGCTTGGGGGTCCCTTCACCCCCAGCCGAGGCCCCTTTGACACGGGACATCTTGTTTGCGATGGGCAGAGGAGCCGTGGATATTTGGCCAAACAGAGGGTGCAAAGAAAAGCAACAATGACAATTCTGTGACTTAAATCTAGGATGTGATCAGAGATTCACAGAATTAAACTTGTTACTATAGAAAATGATTGCGTGTAATGGTATAGGTCTTAAGACACTCAAATACACAGATAATGTGTATGTAAACAGGTTATTTCACTTCAACTGTGATCAAAGATCACAAGTACAAAATTGCCAACCTTCGGCAACACTGGAGATTAGAAGAATTGAGAAAATACATGGAATAAGTGCTATGTTGAATAGCGTTGAATATAGTTAAAGATAAGATGTAAATAATGATAAGTATAGGTGACCTGATATTCTATATGGAACACTATGGAATCCTGTTGGGATTGACTGGTCAAGGTTGAATAATATAGATTGTAATATTATCTTTATATTCTAGAGCTTTGTTCAATTACCTTCAAGACTCAGTGAGAAAGTCCACAGAGTGTTATCTATCTGGAAGTTTTTACTTGTGTATAAGTTGGGTAGAGTTTACAACAATGCAAATTGTACTTCATCATCATAGGCAGTCCCTCGGAATCGAGGAAGACTTGCTTCCACTCCTGAAGTGAGTTCTTTGGTGGCTGAACAGTCCAATACGAGAGCCACAGACTTTGTCACAGGTGGGACAGATAGTCGTTGAGGGAAGGGGTGGGTGTGACTGGTTTGCCGCACGCTCTTTCCGCTGCCTGTGTTTGATTTCTGCATGCTCTCAGCGTTGAGACTCGAGGTGCTCAGCGCCCTCCCGGATGCACTTCCTCCACTTAGGGTGGTCTTTGGCCAGGGACTCCCTGGTGTCAGTGGGGATGTCGCCCTTTATCAGGGAGGCTTTGAGGGTGTCCTTGTAACGTTTCCCCTGCCCATCTTTGGCTTGTTTGCCGTGAAGGAGCTCCGAGTAGAGCACTTGCTTTGGGAGTCTCGTGTCTGACATGTGAACTATGTGGCCTGCCCAGCGGAGCTGATCGAATGTGGTCAGTGCTTCAATGCTGGAGATGTTAGCCTGGTCGAGGACACTAATGTTGGTGCGCCTGTCCTCCCAGGGGATTTGTAGGATCTTGCGGAGACATCGTTCGTGATATTTTTCCAACGACTTGAGGTGTCTACTGTACATGGTCCATGTCTCTGAGCCATACAGGAGGGCAGGTATTACTACAGCCCTGTAGACCATGAGCTTGATGGCAGTGTTGAGGGCTGGTCTTCATACACTCTTTTCCTCAGGCGGCCGAAGGCTGCACTGGCGCACTGGAGGCGGTGTTGGATCTCGTCGTCGATGCCTGCTCTTGTTGATACGAGGCTCCCGGGATATGGGAAGTGGTCCACGGTGTCCAGGGCCGTGCATCTTGATGACTGGGCCTTGTACATGGCCTGATGAAAAGAACAGGCTTAATGTGCCAATTAACCTTTCCTGCTGCATGTTCGTTTGACATGACCAGCATTCACATACTCACAGTTATCATCCTCCTGCCCTGGATTGGCTACCAGCCGGCAATTATCCGGACCAGGTGAGAAAACATCTGGAATTCCATCATTGTCATCATCATCATCACACTCGTCTCCAAGCCCATCCTTATCTGTGTCCAATTGGGAGCTGTTAATGACGGTGGGGCAGTTATCATTGCTGTCTTGGTGCCCGTCTCCATCACTGTCAAAGTAAAGCAATACATTGAACCACAATAGCATTTTCGCTACTTGCTCCTCTCTTTTAATCTTTTTTCCTCCACATTTTTGTACTTGACAAGTGCTGTGCGACAATTAGCTGTTATATATGTTCTATAAATTATTGTGATTTTATGGACACTTTATTATCAATTACATTTATAATACTGAAAGTAAACTGAAGATCCAGCTCTCAAACTCACACACTGGACATACTCAATCATACACATCCTGTGACCTTATGCCCATGAAGACCTTGGTTTATAGAACGTCACCAGATACGACTGGAAGTGTCACCACATGTGAAAATCCAACATTCCCCTATTTTACAAGTTTATATGCGTTGAACTGTTTCACAAGATTTGTCAACAAACTGCCTACTTTCCACTTTCTTTAAGGATGTTCCACAAGGAACGGAAAATATTACTGGTGCCACTGTGGTTTTAAAGGCTGTCCAACGCTCATTGACCCATGTGTGTTTTGACTATTGGGAAGCCAGACAAAACATTTGCATTGGCTGATCTTGAATCAATCCCATTGATATTTGAGTGTACTTTACAGGAGTAATTTTCCACTTCACAGTGTTGAGAATTACCCAATAAGAGCAAATGTCTCAAATTTAGGTCTGCACTGTGCATGATTTTCCTGCAGCTAAAGTTCCAATATGCAAGCCTGGCAGATGAGGCTCCGCATCCAGGAGCACAGTCCAAAAAAGACCCCGTAGAGTATCCTCAAATGGCAATGGAATTGATTGAAAATCGGCCCAAGAGAATATGATTCTGACATCAGTTTAAATGGCCTGTCAAACGAAACAAAGGAAGATTAGAGGCTATATCCAAAGTCTGCTCTCAGTATGAACAGAATGTCTATGTCAAAGTCCTGCATTGACTTCTAAAGACGGCCCCAAAAAAATAGTGCTCACAAAAATCACCAACTGGAGAGCAATTTAGTATACTCTTAGCCTGAATATCCGAGGGGATTTCCCTAAGCTCATACCGTAACTTTGGCAGATCAGCGGAACACCCAGTGAAATGGTGCAAACTGCCATTTCCAACCAATTACACCATTTTCCAGAGGCTCCACCACTCCCCTGCTGAAGTTATGGCAGGGGATCAAGACACACTCAAGGAAATTCAGGGTCATATTCTTTTTCCAGCAATCATTTCCTGGATAAATGTAGCATTTGATATCCTGGCAGAAAATCAAGTTTTAATTCCCAACAGCTGTGGCTCAGTGGGTGTCAGCTGTGGCTCAGTGGATAGCACACTCGCCTTTGAGTCAGAAGGTTGTGGGTTCAAGTCCCACTCCAGGGACTTAAGCACAAAAATCCAGGCTGACACCTCAGTACAGTGCTAAGGGAGCACTGTTGGAGGTGCCGTCTTTCGGATGAGACGTTAAACCGAGGCCCTGTCTGCTCTCTCAAGTTGATGCAAAAGATCTTGTGGCACTATTTCAAAGAGCAGTGGAGTTCTCCCCAGTGTCCTGGCCAATATATATCCCTCAATCATGGACCATGTACAGTAGACACCTCAAATCGCTGGAGAAATATCATCAACGATGTCTCCGCAAGATCCTACAAATCCCCGGGAGTACAGACGCACCAACATTAGCATCCCCAGCATTGAAGCGCTGACCAAACTTGACCAGCTCTGCTGGGCGGGCCACATTGTTCGCATGCCTGACACAAGACTCCCAAAGCAAGCGCTCTAATTGGAACTCCTCCATGGCAAATGAGCGCAAGGTGGGCAGAGGAAACGTTTCAAGGACATCCTCAAAGCTCCTTGATTAAATGCAATGTCCCCACCAACACCTGGGAGTTGCTGGCCAAAGACCGCCCTGAGTGGAGGAAGTGCATTCGGGAGGGCATTGAGCACCTCAAGTCTCGTCGCCGAGACCAAGCGAAAGGAGCGTGCGGGAAACCAGTCCCACCCACCCTTTCCTTCAATGATTGTCTGTCCCACCTGTGACCGAGTCTGTGGTTCTCGTATTGGACTGTTCAGTCACTTAAGAACTAATTTTTAGAGTGGAAGCAAGTCTTCCTCGATTCAGAGGGACTGCCTATGATGATCCCTCAATTAATATAACAAAAAAAGATTATCTGGTCATTATCACATTGCTGTTTGTGGGAACTTGCTTGTGCGTAGATTGGCGGCTGTGTTTCCTACATTACAACAGTGACAGTACTTCATTGGTTGTAAAGTGCTTTGAGACATCTGAGATATTTCCTGACTAGCAACACTTAGTCAGGAAATATCTCAAAAAGGTGTAAAGGATGCAATTTGCTCCCTGGCATTCAAATAGTGAAAAAAAAACTCTTAAAGAATGAGACATCTTCTGCATGTTTATCCGATTCAGCAATTTGCATTTTGATAAGAGATCTGTTGTGCTTGTAAAAGTCACATCTCATTAACTGCTGCTTGGGAGTTAGGCAATTTCTTACATTGAAGTGGGTATAATGCTGTCAGGCTGTTTAAACTCAGAGTGGGATGTTTGATGTAGTCTATTGAGGTATCACAGAATGGTAGGATGTGAACTCCTGCCTGCAGTTTCCACACAGTAGCTTTCTGATTTCAGCAATGGACTATCAAGGTTATGCCCTAATGCTGAGTAAAAATGCTACACCTCCAATAATTATTACACATTATTGTAATATCTTCGAAGCGCACACAACACATAACCTGTAAGATGGCTGCAGATTCCGGAATCTTCTGACCTACTGGTCAGGTGACCTGCTCTTTATTAAACAGCACTAGCTGCAGTAACACAGGCATCCACAGTGTGGGGCTACAGACATTACACTTCTCCCTCCTTAATGAAGAAGTTATTATAACAAACAATCATACATAACTTGCATGTTTATACATAACAAAGGATATGGACTTATTTTGCCATATTTACAAATCAAGCTTAACCACTTGTTTTCTGTTTCGAAGAGGATACCTTCGCTCTCGAACAGAACCTTCCAAACATAGTGTTGAATTTAAACTCATTCGAGGCTGATCCTGAGGGAAGTTTTCCTCTAAGGGATGCCCTTGATTTCCATTTGAACACTCTCTAATTTCAGACTGTTTGTTTTCCTGACTCAGACTCAGACTTAAATTCTGATTTTCTCTTGGATTTGTTTCCAGTACATTGGATGTAGGATATGCTACTGATGCATCAAAACTATCTGATGAGTCAGGAATAATTGAATCACTCCCACTCTCAACTACTTCCATGTCTGTGGGTAAAATATGATCAATGTGAACAAACCTAACCTGTCCACTAGCAAACATCTTGACCAAATACATGCAAGGAGCACATATCTTCACCACTCTTCCCAGTAACCACTTTAACCATTTATGGTGATGGTTCTTCGCCCTCACCTTCTGATTTAATTTCACACTTCTCTCTTTTACTCTACCTCTATCATGATTCTCTTTCTGTCTTAATTGTGTCTCTTCTACGGACTGTGTCAAGTTTGTTTTTAACAACTAGAATCTGGTTTGTGGCTGTCATTTGAGAAACAACTCTGCTGGTGTTCTACCAGTAGTTGTGTGAGGAGTATTACGATACATTATTAGAAAATTAGCCAATTTATGGTCGAATGACAACTGTCATTTCTTTGGATTTTGACCCAGCGTTTGTTTGATGAGGGCACGTTTTACAATCTGTACAGTGTGCTCTGCTGCACCATTCGAAGCAGGGTGGTACGGTGGAACCTTGGTATGTTTCACACCATTTTTGCTCGTGAAGTGTTCAAATTCTTCTGAACGAAATTGTGGTCCATTATCCGAAACAATTTCTCCTGGGAGGCCAAATGAAGAAAATAATCTTCGCAAAATGTCCAATGTTTTACTTGTTGTTATTTTCCACATTGGAAACACCTCGATCCACTTCGAATGGCTATCAATCCTAACGAACAATTGTTGTCCTTCTGGCTCAGCAAAATCAATATGTCGCCTTTGCCACATCCTGGGAGGCCATTTCCATGGCTGTAATGGTACTGATGGTGGTTGCTTGCTTACCGATTGACATGTCGTACACTGACTTATGATGTACTCTATATCTTTATCAAGACTTGGCCACCATAAGTAATTGCATGCAAAACTCTTGGTCAAGCACATTCCCAGGTGCTGGTCATGGAGGTCTCCTAATAATTTGGACCTGAATTTATTTGTTATAACCACTCTTGCACCCCACATGATACAATCTTTATCGACTGATAATTCATTCCTACGAATAAAGAATGGATGAATATGTTTATCTGTTATCTGGTTTGGCCATCTGTTTGCAATATAATCACACACCTTTGACATAACTGGGTCACGTTTGGTTTCTCTACCAATCTCTTCAGCTGTGACTGCAGTTCATCAATGTATGAAAAACTAAAATAGTTGTATGAAAAATAGAACACCTCTTCCCTATCGGGTGTAACTTGTGATGGAGAAGGCAATCCAGACATAGCATCAGCATTACTGTGATCAGCTGATCATCTGTATTCAATATCATATGTATATGCTGACAAAATCAAAGCCCATCTCTGCATTCGGGCTGCAGCTAATGTTGGAACTGGGGACTTTGGATGGAGGATTGGTATCAGGGGCTTATGGTCCGTAACGAGAGTAAACTTATGACTATACAAGTATTTGTGGAACTTCTTAACCCCAAAAATTAATGTCAAAGCTTCCCTTTCGATTTGCGCATAATTACGCTCACTGGCACTGAGAGTGCATGAAGCAAAAGCAATTGGTCTCTCCTCCCCACTACATGATACATGAGAGATTACTACCCCAACTCCATATGGAGAGGCATCACATGCTAGCTTGATCTCCTGAGATACGCCATAGTGAACTAACATGGTGCTCTCTACCAAGTTGCTTTTACACTTCTTGAATGCTGTATTGCATTCTTTTGACCGCTTCCAATGGACCTGTTTTTTCAATAGTTCATTCAGTGGATGTAATACTGTAGCCAAATTTGGCAGGAATTTCCCATAATAGTTCAAAAGACCCATAAATGATCGAAGTTCAGTGACATTTTTGGGAGTGGGTGCATTTCTGATTGTTTCCAGTTTTCCCTTGGTTGGATGTAAACCACCTTTGTCTACTCTGTACCCTAAGTACTCCACTGAGTTTTGAAATAACTCACACTTGCGAGCAGACACTCGTACTCTGGGCTTCTCTAGCCATTTGAGAACTTCATTCAATATGTTATGATGAATTTGCCTATTTGGTGCTGAAATTAGTATGTCATCAAAATAACATACTACCCCTTCAATACCTTGCAAAATCTGGTTCATTACCCCTTGGAATATGGCAGGGGCGGAAGACGCTCCAAATGGTAGCCTATTAAATTGATATAGGCCTAGATGGGTAGTTATAGTCAAACATGACTTGAACTCCTCATCTAGTTCAAGCTGTAAGAAGACATTCATAAGATCCAACTTTGAGAAAATCTGACCCCCTTTCAGTATTGTGAACAAATCTTCTATATTTGGCAATGTATTGGGGACATTACCCTCTGGAACCTGGTTTACGGTTACTTTATAATCACCACACAATCTTACCTTACCATTGGACTTAGGTACAACAACAATGGGTGCAGCCCAATTACATCGATCTATCTTAGAAATAACGTTCTCGGTCTCTAGTCTTTTGAGTTCTTGCTCAACTTTCTCCTCGAGTGCATATGGTACTGAACGTGGCTTGTAGTAAACCGACCGATCTAGCGTCCTTCTGTACCTTGACACTCGCCTTGAAGCCTTGGATCGGACTGCCCGTTTCGCAGAACACCTTCAGATAATTCTTGATGACATCATCCTTTGACGCAAATCTCGTTTCAACACGAATATTCTCACTCCAATCCAGCTTCAGTGATCCCAACCGATTCCTTCCTAGTGAGGCAGGCCTGTCTCCTGCCATTATTATTAGAGGCAAGCTCTGAACTTGATCCTTGTATTTCATTGGTATGGTGATACGACCTACCACCGGAATGTTCTCTCCCTGGTAGCCTCGCAGCTCTATCTTGGCTTTCTCTAAATCCCACAATTTGTCGAGGTATAGCGACTCCGGTACGACACTCATGGAGGCACCAGTGTCGATTTCCATGGGTATCTTGAATCCTGCAAAAACCTCATGCTCCTGATGACGTTTAACTCTAACATCTCCTCGTCCTGTTGTTGTTCTTCCAAGCTATGTAGTCTCTGAGGATTTCTAATCATAGCTTTGAAAGCTGGTTTACCCTTCAGTTTGCATGCCTTCGCAAGATGCCCAGTTTTCCAGCAGACGAAACACTCTGCCTTTGCATATGGACAGCTTTGAGCAATGTATTGTCCCAGGCGCCGATAGCAAGACATCAATGCTCTGTTCCCATTTCCAGCTTCTGAGACTTTGGGGCCCCACCGCCTTTTACTTTGACCTGCAGGTGATTCACCTCGGTTGTCTGATGACTGAAATTAGTGTGAAATTCTTGGGAATATTGGTCGGCCATGCTCATCGACCTAGCTGTCTGACAAGCTAAATCAAAAGTCAAGTTAGGTGTCATCAATAACTTTCCTCTGATCGCATCATTTTTCATCCCACAAACAAAGCGGTCTCGCAATGCTTGGTTCTGAAAGTCTCCGAAATTACAGTGAATAGATAGCTTTTTTAATGCTACAATGTACTCTGATATTTTTTTCGGACTTCTGATTTCGTATTCCGAAACGATAACTTTCAGCAATTTCTAATGGAACGGGGCTGTAATGTTGTTCTAACTTAGTTAGAATCTGTTTCAGCGTCATATCCTTTGGCTTATCAGGCACAAGCAAATTTATCAGCATTTCATACAACTTGGGCCCAGCCTCAGTTAAGAATATAGCTCTTTTTCGTTCCAACACCACCTGGGTTATTGTCTTCATTTCCAGGGGTTTCGATTATATTATTTGCAGTGAAAAACATTTCTAGCCGATCTACATATGCTCTGAAACTTTCACGGTCGTGTTGAAATTCCTCCAAATGCCTTATAACTCCCATAGGGGCAGCCATTTTGACTCTGGCAGTTTAACCAAGTGTGCTTGTAATTTACCTCGGATTTGTAGCTGTTTGCAAAAACAGAGAAGCTCTCAAAGTCTCTCTGTCGGCTGGCTGAATCCTTCATCAACAAAAATTTCAGCTTTGTATTATCCGATTACAACCCATTCTTGTCGCCAATTATAATACCCTGTCTCTTTGGAGAGCACACAACCCACAACCTGTAAGATGGCTGCAGGTTCCCGAATCTTCTGACCTGCTGGTCAAGTGACCTGCTCTTTATTAAACAGCACTAGCTGCAGTAACACAGACGTCCACAGTGTGGAGCTACAGACATTAGTTATATTTGCAGGAAAGCAGGGGATATCTAACGATAAGTCACTTATACTGGTCTGAAGCATATTCTAGTGGATAGTTAGAGACCTTCATTACCAGAGGCCTATAGACTCATCACCCACTCTCTAATGGAGAACTTTGTGTGGCACAGCAGATTGAAAAAAGGGAGAAAATAACCAAAGGGAGCTAAGACCGGTGGAAACAAGATGGGCAGGCAGTTAAAACGGGCCATGGGACTTACCCACACCAATGCTCCCATGGGTTCTGATCGTATCCTGTTTTTCTTTAAATATTTAACCGTTAAAGTTTAAATACTGAAGTTTGGAATTAGATATAATAGACATCTTTTTTATTTTAATTGTTAAGTGTCTTGTAAAGTTTATTAAATTAAAAAAATTGGGAGTGCACCTGGCATGTATGTCACAGCACTGTAGCAATCATTTAACCATTCATTATCCGCATGTATAATTAACTCCTCCTGAGCTTTTAAAATAAGTATGTTAATGCCTTCGTTTAAATAGCACAGAGAACAATATGATATGATCACGTGTTCATATGATAACACTGCAACAGTAATTACTAGTTTATAAATGTTAAAAATGTCTACCTTCTCTTACCACGGAGAGACATATTCCAGTATAAAGTTCATACAGACATATCTGAACTTTGCAAGTAACAAGGTACCTGTCTTGATTTGTGTCACAGGAATCTCCAACAAGATCATTATCAATGTCTGACTGTAAACAGAAAGAAATGGTGGGTTAAAATCAATAAACAGCGGGTGTTAGCAAACAGGTCACAAAAACACTATGCATACAAATGAGATCGCTCATTCAGTCTGCACAGCGACACGTGTAACATCCCACACAAATCGATGCAGGTTACAATTTGAGAAAGTTATTAGCAGGAGCAAACCACCAACTTAAAAAAAAATTAAGTCTTTTTGTGGGAACTGAGCAAGGCATTTCAGGATTCTGCCGGGATAACAAAAAGATGGTTTGATCTCCACCATTGGAGACAAAACAAAGCTTTAAATAATGTGATGTAACCACATTTCTACCAAAATACTACTTCTGCAGGAAACACATTAACCAATTGATAATGATCCAAGTCTGAGATAGATGCTGAGACATATCCCTTGTTCTGAGGAAATTACTCTGTATAAGTCAAAACTTACATTTTTTTTTTTAAAGAGATGGGAACTAGTAACTAGATGGACATGTGCATGTTATTGTGTTATGCTGCAGTCTTTAAAAGTGGATAACTTGAGTTTCACATCTCTAAATCCATTACTTATTTAGAAATCATTTCAATAAGCATTGATAGACACTGGGGCTGAATTTGCGGTCGGAATCTTCCCGCGGGCGGATGCCTCCGACCAGCAAAAGACCACTTATCTTCTGCCTTGGGATCCACGGAGACTTGCACTCCTGAGCCTGTAGACATAGGCCTGCGTAGAGGCCCACGTATCTCAGGGGTGCATGCGGTTCACAAGCGGCCTTGGGATCACGTGGGCCAGCCCAACCAATCAAAAGAAGGGAATCCCCATTCATGTTTATAGAGATTCTGCATGAACAGAAAGCCCATAAGCATGAATACATCTAGACATCAAATAAATTTTTAAAAACAATTACATATTTAAAATTAATTCAAATGGTATGTAATTAAATATTTAAAACAAAAATGAAATTTTTTGAAAAATAAATGTACATGTTTTAACGGGGCTAAAATAAACTTACCTTATTGCACAGAGCTTTGAATGTATAAATGATTGAAAACATGTCATTTTGATGTTTTTTTAAACTCTTATGCTGGTATAAGTAGGCCTAAGAATTTCACGGGCATTCGCTGGGCAGAAGTTGGGCGAATAGCCCAACTCTCCACCCGCGGAGGCCCTTTTCCCGAGGATGTGTGCGCTTACAGATCGCATGTTCCAGGTTTTAGCGCATGAGCAGCGCATGCTAAACCAGGAACTTGCACAGCCCCTACGGGTGTGTGGTTTGTTGGTACTTTCCCATTTCAGTCACTCGGCATCAAACACTCTTACTCCAGGTACAGTACAGGGCTATATACCTTTTACCTCATAAATTGGGTTCTGGGAGACAAGACACCAAAAGACCATTCTATAGGCCTATAATTTGCAGTCAGCATTCAAAGCAAATGCTCTCGCCACTGACTCCGAAGAAAGCTGCACACCGAGATCTCGCAATTCAGCCTTCTTCGCCGTTCATTGATTTCAGAGCTCTAATGGGAATTCCCTAGTGCGGTGCTGCTGTGATGTCAACAAGCTGGCTAAGCAGCCAATCACATTGCAGAATTCTCACAGACCGGAAACCAGGAAACGAGAAGCTGCTTTTACCTAGACTTTTAAAAAATACTACAAGGTGCGAAAAAAAGACCGGGACTCTCACATGGGGATAAGGTAAAAGCTTAAAAGTCATGAACAAACTTGAAAAATGTCTTTTTTAAGTGTTTTTAAAAATTGTAATTTTTATCATAATGGAGAAATTGGACACTCCACAAATATAAAAAGTTTTTCAGGGCCAGAATGTTTGATTACCAGTCACTACACTGTTCAAACCCCAGTTACATCTATTCCAATAAGGTATAACATTTAATGGGGTATTTAACAGTGATATTACTGCGGAAAAGTCCAAGTTTTTGTCAGTTTCACTGACTTCACTGATTGCTGGCTATGGGGGAGGGATCCACAGCACAGCCAGTGCCGGAGCAGTGAACGACTGACCACAACTTCAGGATTTTTGCGTTTAGATGCGCATACACTAAATCCTGAAGTTGCCATCAGTTTCAGAGGGGTAATGACTGCAGATTCTGGGCCAATGATTATGTTTATACTATCATTCAGACCCAATAGAGGCCAATTAGTATGAATGAGACAGGCTGTCTTGCTAATATGCGAGTTATTCAGAGTTCTTAGCTGCTGTAACATATGTGTCTTCAAAAGGAGATTACCTCCAAAAATAATTGACAAGGCATTTGATTTTGCTGACAGTGGATGTTATGAATTTATTATTGTTAATAAATAGTTACTGCCAGTGCCACCACTGCAGCAACTATTGCTGGAAACCCATTATGTTAACAGTAACAATGTTAATTGGTAATATTATGCTGTGTCAGTGTCTGAAATAGTGAATCCTACTGCCCTAAAAGGGAAGAAGCATCTGCATGATAGAAAACTGTTGGGTAAGATGTGATAATGTGACAATATTTAACACCCCTACCCAGCAACCCACTTTATTTCTGTGAGAAACACACAGATGGAATCTGAACTCATTGATAACTCAGTCATAGACAAGAGGAAATGGCGTTCCTGTCAAGATAAATTAAGCAATGCAGTGATGAGGGGGGCCGATACGGCTGAAGGCACAGCCACAATGGTGCAGCAAAGTGATTAGAACAACACCGAATTCTCAGAGGGTTGTAGGGCTGGAGAAGGTTACAGAGACAGGGAATGGTGAGGCCATGAAGTGATTTGCACAGGAAGATGAGAATTTCAAACTTGAAGAATTGGGGGACTGGAAGTTAATGTAGGCCAGTAGGCACAGAGGTCATGGATGAATGGGGCTTGGTGTGGAATACGATACAGACAGCAGAGTTTTGAATGAACTGGAGTTTATAGAAGGTGGAGGGTGGGAGGCTGGCCAGGAGAGCATTAGAATAATCGAGACTGGGAGGTGAGGGTGGAAAAATATTACACCGGAATTGTAAGGGTGCGCTTCAGAGGTTGAGACTGAAGCATTTGTGGAGTAGAGGGAGTTTGCATCTAGCTGAGTTGACAGTGCTTAATACTGAACTTGGAACCTGAAATGGGAAGGATGCCATTCCTCTGCACTCACATCCCTCACTTTTGAGGAGCACAATTTGTTTAACCAAAAAACACTTGCGATTTAAGTAATGAAGTGTGCAAAAATAAAACCAGAAACTATTGCAACACGCAGTTACTCTGAATACTGTTGCAGGGCACAATCTGCTTAAAGATGTCATTCAGCATTTAACTAAAATGTTATACTTTACACAGGATAATGACAAGCCTGCTCTCTCAGACCTGGTTAGGGTTGATGACATCAGGACAGCTGTCACAAGCATCACCGACACCATCGTTATCCCTGTCCTTCTGGTCTATGTTGGGAACTCTTTGACAGTTGTCCAAGAAATTTTTGATTCCTACAGGAAGATGCAGATGGTATAATAAAACATGTTCATTGACTAAGCATGTTTTTCCTGAATGATAAAAGTCGAGAATAACAAATGCTCAGTTCAGGGAAAGTTCATACTTTAGAATATATGATAGCACGGGATGAAAATGAAAAAAAAAATGAGAAGGCCGTTAAAGAAACAGGAACATTCACCCAGAACGGTTGATTTAAATGACTGTTATGCTTAGTCAATGGAATCCTAAAGGAGGTCATTTGACACAACATCCCTGTGCCAATGCTGAGAGAGGAAGTACTACACATTATGGTATCTATCTATTCTAATCCCATTTACATGCTTAACCCCTGATCCCTGGTAACTTCCTCCTGTATTCTTAAACAGTCTGTGTCACATAGAAACATAGAAAATAGGAGCAGTAGTAGGCCATTCGAGTCTGCACCGCCATTCAATATGATCATGGCTGATCCTCTATCTCAACACCATATTCCTGCTTTTTCCCCATCCTCCTTGATGCCTTTTGTTTCTAGAAATCTATCTATCACCCTCTTAAATATATTCAGTGTCTTGGCCTCCACAGCCCTCGGAGTGAAAAAATTTCTCCTCATCTCGGTCCTAAATTTCCTACCCCGTATCCTGAGACTGTGACCCCTTGTTCAGTGTTGAAAAGGGTTCAGAAAGACTGAAGACAACGCTGGAATTAAGATTCTTAAGTAATTCAGATCATTTTCTCATGACTACCTGGATTAGATAGGACCACTACAACCTTTTTCAGTAGCTGTCTTCCCTAACTACCATCACAAGATTTCACACAAGTACAAATTGAGCACATCCTTTCTGTAAATCTTCTAGTGTTGCCCAATCAAATTATGCACTTATGATTATGCACTCACAATTTACTGTACCTCAATTTGGTGTTATTGGTAAATTTCAAAATTTTTTCCTTAATGCCTGAATCCTAAATCATTTATGTATATGATAAATAAGATAAGGCAGATTGCTATGGGACAGTACTCATCACATCATTCCAGTCTTTGCTTTCTGCCATTGAATGTGAGGAAATAAGTTAGCAGAAATGTCTTTATACATGCCACAGGGAATGGTTGGTGCAGAGATCATTGCATCTTTTAAGGGAAAATTGGATAAAAATTTGAAAGAGTGTAATACAGGGTTGCCGGGAGAGCACAGAGCAGTGGGATTCGTTTTGGATTGCTCTTGCAAAGAGCCAACACAGACACAAGGGACTCCTTCTGTGCTCTAAACCTGTATCATCTTAACAATAGAAGATAACATTGAATATGGACAACTATAAAAAGTAATGCATGTAGAAAGAAAAATGGTCAATACACACATACTCTGTGAAGGCTGCTGAAATAGCTACGGATGAAGTTGAAAAAGAGCTAGGAGCCCTATTAGGGTCAATGCTAAACATGTCCAATCACTGCACTGCAGTAATACAAGTCAGAGGAAGGGTGCTCAAACATGTCTAGTGCCCTAGTGAGACCACTCCTTGGATACTGTGTTCAGTTCTGGTCATCAAGGCACAAGAGAGGCACTCAAACACTGGAGGCAGTTCAGATAAGAGCCATGAGGTTGATCCTTAATGTCAGAGGTATAAGGATAGACTGCAAACCATAAGCTTTTCAGTCTTGAGAAAGATATGACTGAGAGGTGCTCTTATTGAGGTATACAAGATGCCAAATGGTAAGGAAAAGTACTTCAAACTAAATTGCAAGAGTCAGACAAGGGGATGCAGGTTCAAACTAGTGAAAGACAAATTTAGGATTGATGTAAGGAAATTCTCCTTCACACAAGTGTGCTTCCAGGAAGAGTGATGTAGGGAAGGAATATTAACTTAACCTGCCCAGCAGGGACGGGGCAGAGGGACATTAACCTCCCGTTTTCCACTGGTCGTCACTCAGGCCCAAATTAAAATACAATCAGGGACCCGTTACATCAATGGGACCTTTACTGGATTTTAACTTGGGCCTGAGCAGGGATGTTGCCATGACTTTGCTGCCAGACTGAAGCAAGTCAGTAGGTGTTGGGAGGATGAAGAGGATCTCCAAGGGGAGTTGAAATCTTTCCTTTGTGAGACCAGGAGGAGCAAGAATGCAGCCTCCCCTGCCCTGGACTACCCGCTTCCCTCCCACGACAGCCTCCTGAACCGCCCTCCGCATGACTTTCCTGCTAGCTGGCAAGTTATTCTTACCTGCCACCCACCAGCATCCAGTTACCCGAAACGTCCACTCCTGCCCGCAAACGAGCTGCTACTTTCTGCCCATTTCAGATGGGCAGCTGATCGATGACATGCAGATGAGGCCCAGGAGTTAAAATATCCTGGGCCTAAAATCTGGGCCAGCGAGTTACCCCACCCCAGCCCACCAAAAAATTTGGAGAGTTAAAATCAACCTCCCTCTGGAGTTGAGAAAAAAATGGTTGTCTCACTGGGGAGACTTTCTGAATGGATGACCTAAGATGGGACGAAATTACTTCCTCGTCCTAATTTATCGTGTATTTACGGTCAATTACACTTTCATTAAAATCAGTGACCTTCATGGTCCTATGGTGATGAAACCTGGAACACCAAGTTTTTGTTTGGTACGGAATTTAACAATTAGAATGTAACATAAGGAACTATAATGCCAGGGGAAAGGATGAACAGGCAAACATTTGAACAAGTAATATCGCTGTGATGTGGTCGATGCTTCGACTTGAGATAAATACTTACCATCTCCATCCATATCATCATCGCAGGCATCACCTTTCCCATCACTATCTGTGTCTCTCTGGTCATTGTTAATTGACAGTCGACAATTGTCACAAGCATCTCCATAGTTATCTTCATCAGTATTCAGCTGATTGATGTTACGAACCAGCACACAGTTATCCTGAAAATAGAAAGTTTAGCCCATCGTAGAGTCATAAAATGCTATGACCCAGAAGTTTAAAAAAAGTGTTCACAGGATGTAAACATCGCTGGCCATCCCAAATTGCCCTTGAGAAGGTGGTGGTTAGCCGCCTTCTTGAACCATTGCAGCCTATGTGGTGAAGGTACTCCCACAGTGCTGACTTTGTCATAGAGACTTGGTACAACTGAGTAGCTTGCTAGACCATTTCAGAGGACAGTTAAGAGTCAACCACATTACTGTGGATCTGGAGTCACATATAGGCCAGACCCTAAAGGACATTAATGGATTAGTTGGATTTTTCCAACAATCTGGTAGTTTTATGGTCACCATTACTGATATTAGCTTTTTAATTCCAAATTTATTTACAGAACTGAATTTAAATTCCCCCAGCTGCCGTGGGATTTGAACTCACACCCCTGGATTATTAGTCCAGTAACATAACCACTATGCTCCCGTAGAATCAGTTTAGGTGGAGATAAGAAAAAATAAGGGAAATAAATCACTGGTGGGATTGGTCTACAGGCCCCCTAACAGTTGTCAAACTGTAGGACAGTGTATAAATCAAGAAATAATGGAGGTTTGTAAGAAAGGTACGGCAATAATCATGGGTGATTTTAATCTTCATATTGATTGGACAAATCAAATTGGCAAAGGTAGCTTTGAGGAAGAGTTCATAGAGTGTATGCGTGATGGTTTCTTAGAACAATATGTTGTGGAACCAACCAGGGACCAGGCTGTTTTGGATTTGGTAATGTGTAATGAGACGGGATTAATTAATGATCTCATAGTAAAGGATCCTCTTGGGAAGAGTGATCATAGCATGGTAGAAATTCAAATTAAGTTTAAGGGTGAGAAAGCTAGGTCTCAAATTAGTGTCCTAAACTTAAATAAAGGAAATTACAAAGGTATGAAGGCAGAATTGGCTAAAGTGGACAGGGAAAATAGGTTAAAGGGTAAGATGGTAGATAACCAGTGTCAAACATTTAAGGAGCTATTTTATAACTCAGCAAGGATATATTCCAGTGAGAAAGAAAGACAAAGAGAAAGATGAAAAATCTGTGGATAACTAAGGAAGTAAAGGATGGTATCAAATTGAAAACAAAGGCGTACAATGTTGTGAAGAATAGTGGAAGGGCAGAGGATAGGGAAATGTTTAGAAACCAGCAAAGGACGATGAGAAAAATAATAAAAAAAGAGAAAATAGTTTATGAGAGTAAACTAGCAAGAAATATAAAAACAGACAGTAGGAGTTTCTACAGATGTATAAAAATGAAGAGAGTAGTAAAAGTAAATGTTGGTCCCTTAGAGGATGAGACTAGGGAATTAATAATGGGAAACAGGGAAATGGCAGCGACTTTGAACAAATATTTTGTATTGGTTTTCATGGAAGAAGACACTAATAAGCATCCCAAAAATTGATAATCAAGCGGCAATTTTGGGAGTGAACTTAAAACAATCACTATCACTAGAGAAAAAGTACTAAGCAAACTAACGGGACTAAAGGTGGACAACTTCCCTGGAACTGATGGCCTGCATCTTATGGTCTTAAAAGAAGTGGCTGTAGAGATAGTGGATGCATTGGTTGTAATTTACCAAAATTCTCTGGATTCTGGAAAGGTCCCAGCGGATTCGAAAACTGCAAATGTAACGTCCCTATTTAAGAAAGGAGGGAGACGGAAAGCAGGAAACTATCGACCAGTTAGCCTAATATTTGTCATTGGGAAAATGCTGGAGTCCATTATTAAGGAAGTAATAGCAGGACATTTAGAAAATCATAATGCAGTCAGGAAGAGTCAGCATGGTTTTATGTAATGGAATTCATGTTTGATAAATTTACTGGAGTTCTTTGAGAATGTAATGAGCAGGGTAGATACAAGGGAACCAGTAGATGTCTTGTATTTGGATTTCCAGAAGGCATTTGATAAGGTGCCACATAAAAGGTTACCACACAAAAAAAGAGCTCACAGGGTTGGGGGTAATATTTTAGCATTGGTAGAGGATTGGCTAACTAACACAAAAGACAGAGTTGGGATAAATGGGTCATTTTCAGGTTGACAAACTGTAACTAGTAGGGTGCCACAGGGATCAGTGATGGGGCCTCAATTATTTACAATCTATATTAATGAATTGGATGAAGGGACTGAGTGTAATGTAGCCAAATTTGCTGATGATACCAAGATAGGGGGAAAGCAAGTTGTGAAGAGGGCGCAAAGAATCTGCAAAGGGATATAGACAGGCTAAGTGAGTGGACAAAAATTTGGCAAATAGAATATAATGTGGGAAAATGTAAGGTTATCCACTTTGGTAAGAAAAATAAAAAAACTAATTATTGAGACATATGGGGGCTGAAATTGCCCCTCTCCTTAAGGCTTGTTACCACCGCAAATCGGCGGCCACACTGCGGAGTGCAGTGGCCACCAACTTTTTGTGTAATTGTCGCTGATAACCCAATTGTCCTCCTGAGTTTTCCCGGCGGTGCTCCGAACACCCCTACCGCTCCACTGCTGCTGATCCACGGTAAGTTCATCATCACCGTGCGCACCGTCGATCTAAGCCCCCCCCCCCCAAGACAGCGACATTCCATTCTGAAAATCTTTGGCCCGCCTGGCGGTGCCAAAATCTGTTTTTTCCCGGTGGTCCAGTAAGGCTGTGGCCTTCTGTGGCCGTGCGGCTTCCCTTAAAGGGGAGGATGCACTGCCATGTTTTTTTTGTCGGCCAACTGCCATGTTGGCCCGACAATTATGCCCCCGGGTTTGGCCGGGATGCCAACAGGCAGCCTGGCACCCCCTCTTGGATGCCAGGCACTGGCCTGGCCGAAACCCTTCCTGGTGGCCCAGTGGGCCAAAGTTTTAAAATTGCGGAGGCTCTCCCCTTTAAGTGAAGAGGAGAGCCGTGGTGACGTGGCGCAGTGATGACGTCATCACGGTAGTCACTCCACATCGCCCCCAACCTCCGCTCCTTAGGTGTTGCCACTGCCGCATATCCGCCCTTCAAGTGTTGTCACCGCCCGCATTGAGTGACTTCTGGATCCAAGGAGAAAAAACAACAAAGAGCAGAATGTCACTCAAGAGGCGACCTGAATTGCAGCTGCAGTAAAAACCAACCCGTGCATACACCTCGTTTTGGGCAGGGGTCAATTTCTACCCCATACTCTTTTTTTTTTTTACTTGGATGTGTTACCCATGAGGGCACTCCCAACCCTTCTGCATCAGAGGGTGGAGTGGGAAACCTCTTTCCAAGCTACTACTAATACTACAGGCACTCTATAAATAGACTAATTATACATAGCAGACAGAGTAATTCTTCTCCCAGTGTTCTCCATTCACTGCCTCCTCACTACAGTATTACTACATCCCACCGCTGTTATCTTAACCTTAGATGCTTATTTCTAAGGATTTTATTTATTTCGGGAAAGAGTAATGATGAGGGTGAAGTGAATTTTGAAAATATGTAGGTTTTCAGCCAATATGAAGAATATATGCAAAATTAAACATACGATGTTGACATAAAATCTGTACAAGGTGAGGTATTTGGAGCTGGTTCTCGCACTCCGATACAAGCACAAGTTGCAGTGGTCAGTCTCCATTCCTTTTGTTATTGGTTAATCCAAGTCTTGCTTCCATGCACCTTATAGCCTTTCATTATTTAATTATTATTTAAATGGGGAGAGATTACAAAATGCTCCAATACAGAGGGATCTGGGAGTCCATGTACATGAAACACAAAAAGTTAGCATGCAGGTACAGCAGGAATTAGGAAAGCAAATGGAATGTTGGCCTTTATTTCAAAAGGGATGGAGTATAAAAGTAAGGAAGTCCTGCAACAACTGTACAGGGTATTGGTGAGGCCACATCTGGAGTACTGCGTACAGTTTTGGTCTCCTTATTTAAGGAAGCGTTTACTTGCAATGGAGGCAGTTCAGAGAAGGTTCACGAGGTTGATTCCTGAGATGAGGGGGTTGTCATATGAGAAAGGTTGAGCAGGTTGGGCCTATTGGAGTTTAGAAGACTGAGAGGTGATGGATGAGGAAGCGTTTCCGTCACTGACGGTGACCTCCGACGGAAACACTTCCTCATCCATTTAAGTAGCCACCAGTTAACGACTCTGCAAGCCTGTACCAACTGTTTTTCCAGACATTGTTCTTGGCGGCCACTAAATGAGGCAGCCACACCTAATTTTCCATCCGGGGCATATGCGTGGGCGTTGCACCAAGAATATGCCATGATCGGAGAGATCATCAGCAGCCGGGCGTTACTGGTTCGTGCCCCCGGTGGGCCTCAAATGAATTTTTGGTCGGGGCACTAAATGCTGTGCTCCTGGTCGGTAACTTCTTACGCTCCCATTAACACCCACTCTGGCCGTTAACTGAGGCATTACAAACCGAAAATCCAGCCCTATAGAATACAAAAGCAAGGAAGTTATGCTGAACCGTTATGAATCACTGGTTAGGCTTCAGTTGGAGTATTGTGCCCAATTCTGGGCACCACACTTTAGGAAAGATGTCTAAGCCTTGGAGAGGCGATTTACTAGAATTATAATAGGGAGAGGGACTTCAGTTATGTGGCGAGACTAGTGAAGCTGGGATTGCTCTGTTAAAGCGGAGAAGATTAAGGGGCGATTGAATAAATGAGTCAAATGTCCTCCTTCCTTTCTGTATTATTCTTTGATTCTATGATTAACATTCCACATTTTTTTTTAAACCGTAAAATGTTGCATGTCTTAGTTGTCTTTCAACATTTGATCAATTATAACATTTACTGGGAGTTCATCAAGGGTATGAATAGCTAATAAAGGCTCATGCTTTGGCAGATGGTAGGGATGTATAGTTGCTTGGGTGGGAATAGAGTGTTACTACTTGCAAAATTAAATCTGTCTGAACATTTTCTGGTCAGGAGAAAGAGGTTTTCAATTGAATTTTTAAATTTATTGTCAGTGATATGCAGATATTCAACGACTGAACAAATACATTTTGTCAACATAATGGTCAAGGAGAAATGGCCAGTCCTGTTATAAAACATGAGCTGCAAGCATGTTTTCCAAGAACAAAGCTTAAAATCTCTCTCCCTCCCATCCTCTTTTGCAGTTCATTTGATTATCAACACATTCCTTATGGGGGATACATTTAGTAAAAAAATTATAAATCAAATTGATGATTTGTGTTCACTGTACCTTACAGTTGCTCTCAACACTGTTCCTCAGTACACATCCTTGCTTTCAAATCCTTCCATGGCCTCACCCCTTCCTATCTCGAGAACCTCTTCCAGCCTGACAACCCTCTGAAATCTCTGCAATCCTCCAATTCTGGTCTCTTGCGCATCCTCGATTTTCATTGCTCCTACATTGGCAGCCATGCCTTCATAGAAACATAGAAAATAGGTGCAGGAGTAGGCCATTCGGCCCTTCGAGCCTGCACCACCATTCAATAAGATCATGGCTGATCATTCCCTCAGTACCCCTTTCCTGCTTTCTCTCCATACCCCTTAATCCCTTTAGCCGTAAGGGCCATATCTAACTCCTTCTTGAATATATCCAATGAACTGGCATCAACAACTCTCTGCGGCAGGGAATTCCACAGGTTAACAACTCTGAGTGAAGAAGTTTCTCCTTATCTCAGTCCTAAATGACCTACCCCTTATCCTAAGACTGTGTCCCCGGTTCTGGACTTCCCTAACATCGGGAACATTCTTCCCGCATCTAACCTGTCCCGTCCCATCAGAATCTTATATGTTTCTATGAGATCCCCTCATCCTTCTAAACTCCAATGTATAAAGGCACAGTTGATCCAGTCTCTCCTCATATGTCAGTCCTGCCATCCCGGGAATCAGTCTGGTGAACTTTTGCTGCACTCTCTCAAGGGCAAGAACGTGCTTCCTCAGATTAGGAGACCAAAACTGAACACAATATTCCAGGTGAGGCCTCATCAAGGCCCTGTACAACTGCAGTAAGACCTTTCTGCTCCTATATTCAAATCCCCTTGCTATGAAGGCCAGCATACCATTTGCGTTCTTCACCGCCTGCTGTACCTGCATGCCAACTTTCAATGACTGATGAACCATGACACCCAGGTCTCGTTCCAGCTCCCCTTTTCCTAATGTGCCGCCATTCAGATAATATTCTGTCTTCGCGTTTTTGCCCCCAAAGTGGATAACCTCACATTTATCCACATTATACTGCATCTGCCATGCATTTGTCCACTCACCTAACCTGTCCAAGTCACCCTGCAGCATCTTAGCGCCCCCCTCACAGCTCACACCGCCACCCAGTTTAGTGTCATCTGCAAACTTGGAGATATTACACTCAATTCCTTCATCCAAATCATTGATGTATATTGTAAAGAGCTGGGGTCCCAGCACTGAGCCCTGTGGCACTCCACTAGTCACTGTCTGCCATTCTGAAAAGGACCCGTTTATCCCGACTCTCTGCTTCCTGTCTGCCAACCAGTTTTCTATCCACGTCAGTATATCACCCCAATACCATGTGCTTTGATTTTGCACACCAATCTCTTCTGTTGGACCTTGTCAAAAGCCTTTTGAAAGTCCAAATACACCACATCCACTGGTTCTCCCTTGTCCACTCTACTAGTTACATCCTCAAAAAATTCCAGAGATTTGTCAAGCATGATTTCCCCTTCTTAAATTGATGCTGACTTGGACCGATCCTGTCACTGCTTTCCAAATGCGCTGCTATTTCATCCTTAATAATTGATTCCAACATTTTTCCCACTGCTGATGTCAGGCTAACCAGTCTATAATTACCCGCTTTCTCTCTCCCTCCCTTTTTAAAAAGTGGTGTTACATTATCTACTCTCCAGTCCATAGGAACTGATCCAGAATCGATAGACTGTTGGAAAATGATCACCAATGCATCCACTATTTCTAGGGCCACTTCCTTAAGTACTCTGGGATGCAGACTATCAGGCCCCGGGGATTTATCGGCCTTCAATCTCATCAATTTCCCTTACACAATTTCCCGCCTAATAAGGATACCCTTCAGTTCCTCCTTCTCACTAGACCCTCGGTCCCCTAGCACTTCCGGAAGGTTATTTGTATCTTCCTTCGTAAAGACAGAACCAAAGTATTTGTTCAACTGGTCTGCCATTCTTTGTTCCCCATTATAATTTTACCTGAATCTGACTGCAAAGGACCTACGTTTGTCTTCACTAATCCTTTTCTCTTCACATATCTATAGAAGCTTTTGCAGTCAGTTTTTATGTTTCTGGCAAGCTTTTTCTCGAATTCTATTTTCCCCCCTCTTAATTAAATCCTTTGTCCTCCTCTGCTGAATTCTAAATTTCTCCCAGTCCTCAGGTTTGTTGTTTTTCTGGCCAATTTATATGCCTCTTCCTTGGATTTAACACTATCCTTAATTTCCCTTGTTAGCCACGGTTGAGCCACCTTCCCCATTTTATTTTTACTCCAGACAGGGATGTACAATTGCTGAAGTTCATCCATGTGATCTTTAACTGTTTGCCATTGCCTATCCACCGTCAACCCTTTAAGTATCATTTGCCAGTTTATTCCAGCCAATTCACGCCTCAAACCATCGAAGTTACCGTTCCTTAAGTTCAGGACCCTTGTTTTTGAATTAACTGTGTCACTCTCCATCTTAATAAAGAATTCTACCATGTTATGGTCACTCTTCCCCAAGGGGCCTCGCACAACAAGATTGCTAATTAGTCATTTCTCATTACACATCACCCAGTCTAGGATGGCCAGCTCCCTAGTTGGTTCCTCGACATATTGGTCTGGAAAACCATTCCTAATACACTCCAAGAAATCCTCCTCTACCACATTGCTACCAGTTTGGTTAACCCAATCAATATGTAGATTAAAGTCACCCATGATAACTGCTGTACCTTTATTGCATGCATCCCTAATTTCTTGTTTGATGCTGTCCCCAACCTTTCTACGACTGTTTAGTGGTCTGTACACAACTCCCACTAGCATTTTCTGCCCCTTGTATTCCGTAGCTCCACCCTTACCGATTCCACATCATCCAAGCTAATTTCCTTTCTTACTATTGCATTAATTTCCTCTTTAACCAGCAATGCCACCTCGCCTCCTTTTCCTTTCTGTCTATCCTTCCTAAATGTTGAATAGCCCTGGATGTTGAGCTCCCAGCCTTGGTCACCTGGAGCCATGTCTCCGTGATGCCAATTACATCATACTCGTTAACTGCTATCTGCGCAGTTAATTCGTTCACCTTATTCCGAATACTCCTCACATTGAGGCACAGAGCCTTCAGGCTTGTCTTTCTAACACACTTTGCCCCTTTAGAATGTTGCAGTAATGTGGCCTTTTTTGCCTTAGGTTTCTCTGCCCTCCACATTTACTTTTCTTCTTTCTATCTTTTGCTTCTGCCCCCATTCTACTTCCCTCTGTCTCCCTGCATAGATTCCCATCCCCCTCCCCAAAAGCACGAGCAAACACTCCCCCTAGGACATTGGTTCCGGTCCTGCCCAGGTGCAGACCGTCCGGTTTGTACTGGTCCCACCTCCCCCAGAACCGGTTCCAATGTCCCAGGAATTTGAATCCCTCCCTTCTGCACCACTCCTCAAGCCATGTAATCATCTGAGCTATTCTGCGATTCCTATTCTGAGTAACACGTGGCACTGTTAGCAATCCTGAGATTACTATTTTTGAGGTCCTATTTTTTAATTTAGCTCATAGCTCCCTAAATTAATCTTGTAGGACTTCATCCTGTTTTTTACCTATATCGTTGGTACCTATATGCACCAGTTCAGCTGCTGAGGCCTTAAGATCTGGAATACCCTCCCTATACCTCTCCGCCTCTCTCTCCTCCTTTAAGATGCTCCTAAAAACCTACCTCCTTGACCAATCTTTGGTGGTATGTCCTAATATCTCCTTATGTGGTTCGGTGTCAAATTTTGATAATTTCCCTACGAGACGAATTTAAGGAGCTAGGAGTTAAATTAAAAAGTAGGACCTCAAAAGTAGTAATCTCGGGATTGCTACCAGTGCCACGTGCTAGTCAGAGTAGGAATCGCAGGATAGCACAGATGAATACGTGGCTTGAGCAGTGGTGCAGCAGTGGGGCATTGGAACAGGTTCTGGGGGAGGTGGGACCAGTACAAACCGGACGGTCTGCACTTGGGCAGGAACGGAACCAATGTCCTAGGGGGAGTGTTTGCTAGTGCTGTTGGTGAGGAGTTAAACTAATATGGCAGGGGGATGGGAACCAATACAGGGAGACAGAGGGAAACAAAAAGAAGACAAAAACAAAAGACAGAAAAGAGATGAGTAAAAGTGGAGGGTAGGGAAACCAAAGGCAAGAAACAAAAAGGGCCACTGAATATAAAAGGGCTGCAGGAGGGGTAAAAACTAAAAATCATGGTTTAAAAACTAGGATGAAAACACTCTACCTAAATGCACGCAGCATTAGAAATAAAGTAAATGAGTTGACGGCACAAATCATTACAAATGGGTATGATTTGGTGGCCATTACAGAGACATGGTTGCAAGGTGGCCAGGACTGGGAATTAAACGTACAGGGGTATCTGACGATTCGGAAAGATAGGCAGGAAGGGAAGGGAGGTGGGGTAGCTCTGTTAATAAGGTATGATATCAGGGCAGTTGTGAGGGATGATATTGGCTCCAATGAACAAAATGTTGAATCATTGTGGGTGGAGATTAGAGATAGTAAGGGGAAAAAAACACTGGTCGGTGCAGTTTATAGGCCCTCAAATAATAACTTCATGGTGGGGCAGGCAATAATCAAGGGAATAATGGAGGCATGTGAAAAAGGAACGGCAGTAGTTATGGGGGATTTTAACCTACATATCGATTGGTCAAATCAAATCGCAGGGGGTAACCTGGAGGAGGAATTCATAGAATGCATACGGGATTGTTTCTTAGAACAGTATGTAACAGAGCCTACAAGGGAGCAAGCCATTTTGGATCTGGTCCTGTGTAACGAGACAGGAAAAATAAACGATCTCCTTGTAAAAGATCCTCTTGGAATGAGTGATCACAATATGGTTGAATTTGTAATACAGATTGAGGATGAGGAAGTTGTGTCAGAAACGAGCGTACTATGCTTAAACAAAGGGGACTACAGTGGGATGAGGGCAGAGTTGGCTAAAGTAGACTGGAAACAAGGACTAAACGGTGGCACAATTGAGGAACAGTGGAGGACTTTTAAGGAGCTCTTTCATAATGCGCAACAAAAATATATTCCAGTGAAAAAGAAGGGCGGCAAGAGAAGAGATAACCAGCCGTGGATAACCAAGGAAATAAAGGAAAGTATCAAATCAAAGACCAATGCGTATAAGGTGGCCAAGGTTAGTGGGAAACTAGAGGATTGGGTAGATTTTAAGCAACAGCAAAGAATGACTAAAAAAGCAATAAAGAAAGGGAAGATAGATTACGAAGGTAAACTTGCGCAAAACATAAAAACAGATAGTAAAAGCTTTTACAGATATATAAAACAGAAAAGAGTGACTAAAGTAAATGTTGGTCCCTTAGAAGATGAAAAGGGGGATTTAATAATGGGAAATGTGGAAATGGCTGAGACCTTAAACAATTATTTTGCTTCCGTCTTCACAGTGGAAGACACAAAAACCATGCCAAAAATTGCTGGTCATAGGAATGTGGGAAGGGAGGACCTTGAGATGATCACTATCACTAGGGAGGTAGTGCTGGACAGACTAATGGGACTGAAGGTAGACAAGTCCCCTGGTCCTGATGAAATGCATCCCAGGGTATTAAAAGAGATGGCAGAAGTTATAGCAGATGCATTTGTTATAATCTACCAAAATTCTCTGGACTCTGGGGAGGTACCAGCAGATTGGAAAGCAGCTAATGTAATGCCTCAGTTTAAAAAAGGGGGCAGGCAAAAGGCAGGTAACTATAGGCCGGTTAGTTTAACATCTGTAGTGGGGAAAATGCTTGAAACTATCATTAAGGAAGAAATAGCGGGACATCTGGATAGGAATAGTGCAATCAAGCAGACGCAGCATAGATTCATGAAAGGGAAATCATGTTGAACTAACTTACTGGAATTCTTTGAGGATATAACGAGCATGGTGGATAGAGGTGTACCGATGGATGTGGTGTATTTAGATTTCCAAAAGGCATTCGATAAGGTGCCACACAAAAGGTTACTGCAGAAGAAAAAGGTACGCGGAGTCAGAGGAAATGTATTAGCATGGATAGAGAATTGGCTGGCGAACAGAAAGCAGAGAGTCGGGATTAATGGGTCCTTTTCCGGTTGGAAATCAGTGGTTAGTGGTGTGCCACAGGGATCAGTGCTGGGACCACAACTGTTTACAATATACATAGATGACCTAGAGGAGAGGACAGAGTGTAGTGCAACAAAATTTGCAGATGACACTAAGATTAGTGGGAAAGCGGGTTGTGTAGAGGACTCAGAGAGGCTGCAAGGAGATTTGGATAGGTTAAGCGAATGGGCTAAGGTTTGGCAGATGGAATACAATGTCGGAAAGTGTGAGGTCATCCACCTTGGGGAAAAAAAACAGTAAAAGGGAATATTATTTGAATGGGGAGAAATTAGAACATGCTGTGGTGCAGAGGGACCTGGGAGTCCTTGTGCATGAATCCCAAAAGGTTAGCTTGCAGGTGCAGCAGATAATCAGGAAGGCAAATGGAATGTTGGCCTTCATTGCGAAAGGGATGGAGTACAAAAGCAGGGAGGTGTTGCTGCAACTGTATAAGGTATTGATAAAGCCGCACCTGGAGTACTGCGTGCAGTTTTGGTCACCTTACTTAAGGAAGGATATACTAGCTTTGGAAGGGGTACAGAGACGATTCACTAGGCTGATTCCAGAAATGAGGGGGTTACCTTATGATAGTAGACTAGGTCTTTACTCCTTGGAGTTCAGAAAGATGAGGGGTGATCTTATGGAAACATTTAAAATGATGAAAGGGATAGACAAGATAGAGGCAGAGAGGTTGTTTCCATTGGTGGGGGAGACTAGAACTAGGGGGCACAGCCTCAAAATACGGAGGAGCCAATTTAAAACCGAGTTGAGAAAGAATTTCTTCTCCCAGACGGTTGTGAATCTGTGGAATTCTCTGCCCAAGGAAGCAGTTGAGGCTGGCTCATTGAATGTTTTCAAGTCAAAGATAGATAGATTTTTAAGCAATAAGGGAATTAAGGGTTACGGGGAGAGGGCGGGTAAGTGGAGCTGAGTCCACGACCAGATTAGCCATGATCTTATTGAATGGTGGAGCAGGCTCGAGGGGCTAGATGGCCTACTCCTGTTCCTAATTCTTATGTTCTTATGTTCTTATTAAGTGCCTTGGGATGTTTAACTTTATTATAAGTGTATAAATGGAAGCTGCTGTTATTGTTGAATTGGAAACAACTGTGAACAGCTGATCTCCTGCTTTATGTAAAACATGCACAGGAAGGGTAAGCTACTGTCAGTCCTGTGGCTACGTATTGGTAAAATGGGATACTGCATGGAAACAGGCAATGGGTAAAGGCAGAACAGGTTTTCTCTCGAGCTCTGTCTGCACATAATTAATGAACCTTTTGGAACTGTTGGAATTGAGAGAAAAAAAACCCTGCTTAGATAATATGTCCAGTAAAATGAAAAGCGTTAATCGCTGAATGAATGCACCGACTAATGGAAAAGAATGGGAGTAAGTTACTGATTATGCTTTATAATAGGCCCCTTTAAATAGAGTGGCTCGACTGTGCAGCCACAGAGCTACTGGAACAAATCCTGTCAAGTTCAACCCACGGTCATACATCTAATCGGAGTCCCTCGCTCATAAACTTCAGGACAGTTTTCCTGCTGACATGTCTCTGACTGGCTGGCTATCTATGAGGGCTGTCCACTAGCCAGCCCAGCAACTACATGGTCTGAGGGTGGTAGATCGGCTTCCAGGTTTCCAGGCTAGTGGCTGAGATTGACATGACCTAAGGCTGAACCTGAAAGAATTTGTTCCAGTAACTATCATTGCATGCTGTGAATGCCCAGCAAATTCAGACAGCGCTACTGCACAAATGCATTCTGTTTACTGAAATTCTCCAGTTCACTCCTATTCTTTTACACCAGGCAATGGCTTAAATAAAGGTTTTAATTCTTCCCTTGTTTCTATGAAGTTGCTTATAATCCCTGGCCCATTCACAGAAGGGTTCATACAAGCAGAACACCATAGAGGCTCCGACAGAGAAGACTGCAGTAAAAATGTCTAATGTTCATTCAAAAATGAAAAAAGAAACTCCCTAATCATTTCAGAAAAAGCACAGTCAGCATAGGGAACAATAAACTGTAACACTGGGGGAGATTTTACAAATTCGCACTCCGGGTGCATATCGAAACATATACTGGGAATTTGGCCGCGAGGTTAATGCACCCCGCACCATTTTCAATAAATCGCCATTCCCCCATCGTCACTGGGCCAAAATCCTGGAACTCCTTCCCTAACACCATTGTGGGAGTACCTTCACCACAGGGACTGCTCAAAATGGTGGCTCACCACCACCTTCTCAAGGACAACTAGGGATGGGCAATAAATGTTGGCCTTGCCAGGAATGCCCATATCCCAAGAATAAATTGAAACAATAGCGGGGGCTGCACTGAAATCTGCAGCTGAATTCTTGATATGCTCTTCCGTTACTCAAGTCTCAGTGCCACGAACACTAATTTGAAATTCTTCCTCAATATCTGAAAACAGTAGGACAGATTTTGTTATTATTATGTTGGGCTGGTTGTAGCACCAGAGAAGGTTACAGTCAATTTGAAGGGGCAAGGCCATGAAGAGATTCAGACATAAGGAAGAGAATTTTACATTTGAGTTGTTGGAGGACCAGGAGCCAATGTAGGTCAGCGAAGGGTGATGGGTAAGCAGGACATGATGTGGGATAGGACATGGGCACCAGAGTTTTAGATGAGCTGACGTTTATGGTGGGTAGAGGATGGCAGGCTGGCAAGGAGAGCATTGAATTAGTCAATGTTGGTGCCAGAGGCCTATAGGAAAGACATTACTGCTCGAGAGGATACAGAGGCAAGAAACAAAAGCAATTCTGGGTATCAGGAAGTTATTAGGAAAGGTTAAGGCACAGTGGAGATCTACAACAAAGGATTGACTTGTTCACCTTAAACTCTTTCTCTGTTGGTTAAAATATTGAACTGTTGTTATAATGTCTTTGACAAGACACCAAAGCTTCACATTGCTATCAGTGTCTCCAACTAGACCTGTACAGACCAAAGGGAGAAATGCCAGTGTTATATTTTAAACACATGCCTGCGCGTTGAAAATGCCATCTCCATCTGCATCGTCATCACATGCATTTCCTGCCCCATCACCATCAGCATCTTCTTGTCCAGAATTGGGAACAAATATGCAGTTATCCTGAGGGGGGAAAAGATTAAAGAAATTAAATTCATTATATATATCCACTTATGAATTACTTGCAATGATTAGTTTCAGGCTGTACCGTTTTGAGAAAGTAGGACAAATAGATTGATCAGAAGAATAAGACCGCAGATTAGAACATTTTCCAATCCATCCACAGTCCCCTGTACAGGACTATTACCATTAGTATTACCATTCAAATGTCGATGTAGAGCCTTAGCTTAATGCAAATGTGGATTGGAAATATCGAGCTGGATTTTCATGGGGAACGAGGGTTGGGAGCGGGGGAGGAGCTCCGACACGGGTGGGAAGCCCAGGAGGACGGGTTTCCCACAGGCCCTAACAACTTTAATGGCAGGGCCTGATTTGCATCTGAAGCTTATGTTTCGCACCCACAGCTAGCCAGATGGAGAGATTGGCTGGCTGTGGGCGGATAGGCCTGCAGCACTAGGCCACACAGAGGAGGGGGGGAGGATTCACGTGGGGGCCGGTACTGACCTCCAGAGGATCGCAGGAGGGGGTGGGGGGGGGAAATGGGGAAACAAGGGATTGGGGCATCGAGGGGCTAGGGGAGAGGAGGCAAGAGATTGGGGCCATTGAGGGACCGGGGGAGAGGAGGCAAGAGATCGGGGCCATCGAGGGAACGGTGGGGGTAAAGAGATCAGGGCTACGAGGGACCGGGGGAGAGGAGGCAAGAGATCGGGGCCATCGAGGGACTGGTGGGGGTAAAGAGATCGGGACCATCAAGGGACCCGGGGGCGGGGGGGGGGGGGGGGGCCTGGGAATGCGAGCGGAGGCCTTATGAGGGGGTCTCCCATCGCAGGGGGTTATTAGGTAGGGACCCTGAATCCACGACATAGGTATAAATGTACTTAACACCTGGATGCAGCAATTCCCGCGTCGTTGTAACTGTTGGGTTTTACGAAATATGTAAAACCCAACCAGGTGCAATTAAAAATAAAATAGAGGTTAAAGAAGAGCCTTCCAGCCTTATTATCATATTAAAATTGCCATTCCACATCCTAGGTGTGGGTTGGCTGCCTGCCCCTGTCCTGCCCCCACCCCCCAACTCTGTCAAACCAGAAGTGGACAGGTTCAGGATTCAGGACGGGAATCCAAATTTTAACAATTTAGCTAGCCCCCATGCTCCAAACCCACCCCCTTTTTTTTTTAAAAGATTAAAATTCCCCCCCATAGCTATTACACTAAAACCCACATTCTGTGATCTATACTTGCATCTAGTGTGACTCCCAGCCAGCACCAGAGTTTCACAATCCTTTAAAGTTCCATGAAGCTAAATTCAATTGGTTTCATCAGGATATGGCTATTGTAATGTATTTGCTTCATGGGTTCTTTGCTTAAGAATTCATAGCAACACATTGCTATTAAGAACTAATTAGTTTATTAGCAAAAGTTTAACAATCACATTACACATTACCTGTTCATCCACCAGGCTCACAACCACCTGCCTCATCATGGATCCCCTGAACCCAACTGGCTGGGGTTTTATCAGTCTTGTGAACATCACGTGACTGGCTAAGCCATTCCCAACTCAATAGTTCGACAAACCTGTGAGCATACTCAGGTGCATACATTACAGCTATCTATGGAAGTGTCAGAAGGTCACCTAGTGGTACCCTTGATTGGTTATGTTAGGAGGTCTCCTAGTGATTGTGTGTTTCAGGAGGATATCATCAATTGTGTGAGTTAGACCATCTGGTTGAAAAGCAGAAGAAAAAAAGACAGCGATCCATAACATCGGGTCTTCATCCCATTTTTATTATTTCTGAGGTTTCCCTCAGGGGAACGGGGGTGGTGCAAGCTTGCAAACGAGTCTGAAAGGATATAATAGCACCTTCTACCTGATTTCCTGTCTGAATGTCAGGCAGGTGCCTATTAGGAAGAATGTCTAGAAGGCTTTGTGTAAAACCTCGCTCCTCAAAGGTGCTGAAAGGGACAGGCAACATAGAGCATGGTGAAGGCTCTTATTTTCAGGTTCCCCCGTAGATCTTCAGGGCTGGAGGCCTTCTGGCTGCTGTTTTTGGACAATAGCCAGAAGACTTTGCAGCTGACTGCCATTATCTCAGCTACGGGCCTGCGGGAACTGCTGGATTTCTGCACCCATCTCCAGGCCCAAAACCCTGCCACCGCCTGTGCCAGGGGTATGTTAGGCCCAGGAAAATACACACGGTTTTAAACCAGGTCAGACAGAACACATTGAGGTGGGCTCCACCTGACTGGTGTACAGTTGGATGAAAGTCGGTCCTGCAGTGCTCAGGACTACATTTCCATATATAATGCTGAATTACTTCAGAAGTGAGAGAGCTGCCAACTCATACTTAATTTGCTTTAATCTTTCTCCGACACCGAGTACCTCGGATTTGAACATTTACTTGCTTGCCATCTGCCAGTGTTATTTTTAAAGTTGCTGCAGTCAGTAACAAGCAATTGAATTAAAAAAAGATGGTAAACTGGAAGTGAAACTGAATTTGTGAACCCAAGTTCTATTTCATGAGGCCAGGACTACTTCTAAGAAAAGAGGCCCAGTGAAACCATGTTAGTGTCCTCTTTGTTTCAGCTCTGTCCCCCATTCCTAAGCAGCCATTTGATAGGGCAGAAAATGCTGGACGCACTCAGCAGGTCAGGCAGCTTCTGTGGAGAGAGAAACCGAGTTAAGGTTTCAGGTCGATGACCTTTTGTCATAACTGGACGAAGTTAGGGATTAAACAGTTTATAAGCAAGTGCAGAGCCAGGGAAAGAAGGGGAAAGAACAAAAGGAAAGGTCTGTGATAGGGTGGAGGACAGGAGTGATTAAATGACAAAAGTGCAAAACACAAGGGCTGGCAATGAGACAAGTGAAGAAACAAAAGATGGGTCTGGAGCAGCTGTATATGACAAGGGCAGAACCATTACCAGCACCTGCTCCCAGTCTGAGAGAAATGGGAGCAGTGATTATGATCTGTAGTTGTTGAACTCGGTGTTGAGTCTGGAAAGCTGTAAATCGAAAGATGAAACTTGCTGTCCCTCAAGCTTCCATTAAGCTACATTGGAACAGTGGAGGAGGCCAATGACTGAGAGGCCAGAGTGGGAGTGGGGGGGGGGGGGGGGGGGGGGGGAGAATTAAAACTGCAAGCAGCCGGAAGCTCAAAGTCACGCTTGCAGAACAGAGGTGTTCAGCAAAGTGATCATCCAATCTGTAGAGGAAGCTGCAGTGTGAGCAGTGATTACAGCATACTAAGTTGAAAGAAGTACAAGTGAATCGCTGTTTCACCTGGAAGGAGTGTCTGGGGCCCTGGATAGTGGGAAGGGAGGAAGTGAAATGGCAGGTGTTGCATCTCCTGAGCTTGCATGGGAAGGTCGGGAGAGGGCCGGGGTGGGGGGGTTAAATTATTAGGATCAAACAACCTGACCCCATTCCCGCTGCTTAAATCTTTTAAAAAATCAGCCCATTGATGAGGCTCCCGCAAAAGGCAGGCAGGGGTGTAATTAACATTGAAAAGTCTCGGCCCGATGACATCATCGGTGCTGTGACTAATGGTTAACTGTATGTCAGGGAGAGGCCCACCCTGTCAGATGCCCAGCAGCAGATCCGAGGCGGGAGGTGGTGACTGCCTAAGGCAAGTACAAGATTGGCTCCTTTTAGCAGTCCTGTGGGCCAGGAGGAGCAGGAGCGCTCCCCCCAGGCCTTGCAAGGAAGCTCCCGGTCTCCCCCAGCCCTGCTCACTCAGCCTGCCTCCCCTCTCCAGATCACAGCCCCGATCCCTCAGACTCCACCCTCTCACCCCTCAGCCCCCATCGTGTCCCAGAGCTTCTGCCTCACCACTGACTGCCACGGACTTTCCCCCGGGGCCTCGGCTGCAGCCTCCGGATGCTACTTACTGCTTCCGGCCGCTGGCCAGGCAGTCAATCTGGCTGGCTGTCAGGCAGGAGTCAGCCCAAAAGTATTCAAATGAAGCCCTGCTGATCACATCCCCTGGCCTTGCCGGGTTTGTCACCCACTCCCGGGTTCTCCCACACCTTTCCCGCCTCCCCATTAATATCTGGGTCAACACGTCAAAGGGTGAAAGTGAAAGAATCAAAAGAGAAGGGAGAATAAATAATTAAAAGAGATTAAAGAAAGAAAGCAACAAGAAAGACTTGCAGTTTTGGTTTCTGTCATGTATTCAACTATCATTGTAACCCATGTATAAGCTGACCTAAGTTGTACACCTTGAGAACATTGACCACAGAGGGCGAACTTGTGGGAGACACTCCTAACCTGGACCTCCGGTATAAAAGGGGAAGCTCCACCCACCCTCGCTCTCTTGTGGTCTTGGTAATAAAGGTAACTGGTCACAGAGTGACCTTCTCTCAAGTATGGGCCTCGTGTGCATTTATACTGTATAGTAAGGACATATTAGTTTCCATATTTACAAAAGGATATACTTGCTTTGGAGGCAGTTCAGAGAAGGTTCATTAGGTTGATTCCGGGGATGAGGGGGTTGACTTATGAGGAAAGGTTGAGTAGGTTGGGCCTCTATTCACTGGAGTTCAGAAGAATGAGAGGCAATCTTATCGAAAGACTAGAACTAGGGGACATGATCTTAGAATAAGGGGCCGCCCATTTAAAACAGAGATGAGAAATTTCTTCTCTCAGAGGGTTGTAAATCTGTGGAATTCGCTGCCTCAGAGAGCTGTGGAAGCTGGGACATTGAATAAATTTAAGACAGAAATAGACAGTTCCTTAAACGATAAGGGGATAAGGGGTTATGGGGTGCGGGCAGGGAAGTGGAGCTGAGTCCATGATCAGATCAGCCATGATCTTATTAAATGGTGGAGCAGGCTCGAGGGGCCGTATGGCCTAATCTTGTTCCTATTTCTTATCTTCTTATATCATGCCTTTCAAGACCACCAGACGTCTCAAAGCACTTTACAGCCAATGAAGTACTTTTGAAGTGTTGTCACTGTTGTAATGTAAAGCATAAATAGGAGAATCAGCTAAATGTTAGAAAGTGGGAAGAAAATGCAGCATAAGGAAATAAACAGGAAACCAAACAAGATGGAGAAACGAAAAGGGAAGGGGTTAGATAGAAGAAGAGAAAATCAAAATAGGAGTGATATTTAGAGGGAGAAAAACAATTGGGTTTATTTTCTTCTCATAGTGCACTAGGTAACATATTTACATAAATGAAGAAGTTAATGACTACACTGAAATAGTCCATGGAGCAACTTTCCGTGAACATGTTAATCTGTGCCTTATCACAGGAAATTAACCTCAAAGGCTCCAACATTTCTGGGGCTGGAAAAGACGCAAATTCCATTTTCGCCTTGGGAGTCAGAACCTGGGCTAGATTCTGGCTCTGCCAGAATTTCAGACCTTGAAATTCCAGTTCATGTATCCTTAAAAGGCCTCAGTGGAACTCTTGCCAGTTGAGACCTAGCTGGGATTGATTACATTCCGTAGTTGGAGTAACTCCAGTGGGAGCTGAAGCGAGTTATTAATTTTTTTTTGAACTCAGTCCATTTGGGTCTCAGTAGGATTCCACTCTGCCTAAGAAGGGTTGCCCCAACTCTGTTAATGACCCTAACCCAGAATCTGGGATGGGTTTCCGACATTGGGCGTGGGCGGCCGGGGGTTTAACTCCGACATACTCAGTGGGAAAAGTGAGGCCGTTGAATTTCCAAGCACGAGATCTGTTCATGTGTGTATCTAGCTTACTTACTACATATTTCCTGTGAATTTCCTCGACATTTTGGGCCCAAATTTGGGGCCGCACCTAAAACGGCGCTGCCCGGAACTGGACACCCGTTTCTCGCGCCACAAAGTGCGCCTAAAAAAAACTTTCCTATTCTCCAGCTCCCTGCAGGCCCTCTGGAGCTGGGCACGGCGCAGCACGAGCTGTGGAGGAGCGGAGCCAGGTCCCTGCGCTGAAAACAGTGCCGGGACCTCTGCACATGCGCGCGACAGTGGGCACGCATGTGCAGTCGCTCCAGGCGCCCAAAACTGTGGGAGGGGCCCGAAGCACGTAGCCCCTAGCCCTGGCCGAATGGCCTCACTGGGGCTGCGTGGATAAAGCTCCTCCCACTCGACCGGACCCGACCCCCGCTCTCCCGCCCATGACTCGATCTCTGCTTCCCCCTGCCCCACCCCTCCCCCCCGGTGACCAACCTCCACTACCCCCCCCCCCGCCCCCGGATCTCCGCAACTCTCTCTCACCCCCCTTCCCCCCCGGACCCCTGCACTCTTCCACCCCCCCACCACCCCGGACCTCCGCGACTCTTCCCCCCCCACCCCCTCCCTGGACCTCCGCGACTCTTCCCCCCTAGCCCCTCCCCGGACCTCCGCGACTCTTCCCCCACCCCCTCCCCGGACCTCCGCGACTCCCCCTCCCCCACCCTCGAGACCCGACGCCACCTACCTGTAAATGTAGCCTGACGTCTTGGGCCCGGCCTTTCAGCCTCCTTCTCTTCCTTCCCCCCCCCCCTCTCTCCCCTTCCCTCCTCCCTCTCTCCTTCCCTCCCTCCCTCACTCCTCTCTCCTCCCCTCCCCTCCCCTCCGTCTATCCTCTCTCCCTTCTCCCCCTCCATTCTCTCTCCCTTCTCCCTCCATCCTCTCTCCTCCCCTCCGTCCATCCTCTCTCCCTTCTCCCCCTCCATTCTCTCTCCCTTCTCCCCCTCCATCCTCTCTCCCTTCTCCCCCTCCATCCTCTCTCCCTTCTCGCCCTCCCCTCTCCCTTCATCCTCTCTCCCTTCTCCCCCTCTCCCCTTTCCCTCCTCCCTGCCTCCCCCCCTTCTCCTCCCTCTCCCCGTCCCCTCTCCTCCCCCTCTCCTCCCACCCCCCTTCTCCCCCACCCCCTCCCACCCACCTTATCCCCCTCCTCCTCCCCCTCCCACTCCCACCCCCCTTATCCCCCTCCCCCTCCCCCTCCCAACCCCCTTCTCCCCCTCCTCTCGCTGTCAGAAACAGACACACACACAGACAGACAGAGAGATAGAGACACTGACAGAGACACACTGGGGGGGGGGGGGGGGGAGTGGGGGGGCTGTCCCAGCACGCTGTTGGAGGACTCCCGGTGCTGCAGTCGGTAAGTAGAAAATGTTTTATTTATTGATTTTTTTTATTTTTTTTATTTTTTATTAATTTTTTTTGATTGATTTATTGGTTGATTTATTGATGTATTTATCATTTATTATTGATGACGGCTCTTTATTTGTAAAAGTGAAGTGTTTAATGTTTGTAAACTTCCCTTTAAACCCCCCCCCCTCCCCATTCCCTACACCTAATTTGTAACCTACGCCTGATTTTCTAAAGTGTAGACAAGGTTTTTT
This sequence comes from Pristiophorus japonicus, assembly GCF_044704955.1. Lineage (NCBI taxonomy): Eukaryota > Metazoa > Chordata > Chondrichthyes > Pristiophoridae > Pristiophorus > Pristiophorus japonicus. The sequence continues at coordinate 50,948,664 of NC_091977.1, forward strand.
CGAATGTACAAAAATCTTCACTTACTCCATTCTAAGTTAGTTTGGAGTAAGTTTTCACTGCCGAAACTTTGAAAACAGGCGTAAGTGGCCGGACACGCCCCCTTTTGAAAAAAAAATTCCGTTCCAAAGTGAAACTGTTCTAACTGACTAGAACTGGAGCAAACTAGATGCCGAGAATTCAAATTTCTAAGATATTCCATTCTAAACCAGTTGCTCAAAAAAAACAGGAGCAACTCAGGCCGAAACTTGGCCCCTAGGTTTTTATTTACACACAGTTTGAATCATAATGATCTTGTTATTTAATTGTTTCCATATCTGGTATGCGGACACATGTGTACAAAGGAAAGGATACTGGAAAACTACCAGAGAAATGCAACCAACATGCAAGATGGAGTCGATAGGAAAAGTCTCAATTATAATCTGATGCTAAACATGTTTTATAAACTTAATTTAAGTTATGCAGTTCAAAGCTCTGAAGTCCCCTCCATCCTGCTGCCTCCTTTCCTTCCTTACAGATTGCCGCTTGCCCTCTAACCGTGCAGTAATATATACTCTGTGCATCTTTGCATTTGTGCTCTGGTGTGATTGAATCCCATTTTTACTGTAACTGAACGCAGCCAGTGTGAATGTATACATTATGCTCACCTTTCTGCAGCTCTTATCGGGGCATCTGAGTTCCTGGTCAGGATACCCATCGATGTCGGTATCTTTGCCACATGTGTAACCATTTCCAGCCCAGCCGATTCCGCACTACAGAAAGAAACAAGGTAGCCGTGAGCAGTCTGTCATGCACATGCTGCCAAGGCTGCGCAGACTGCTGTCTGAAGTCCTGTGGGACCTGCAGTTAGCGAAGCTTGGAGCACAAAAGTGCAAAGTGTTCCCATCCCCAGCACCGACCCCTTGCAGTTCGTCAAACACAAACATTTTAATCAGTTGGTAAAATAAAGAGTTAACTTTCGTGCGTAGCGATGAACAGAGAAAATGTAAAAAAAAGACACAGCCGATCAATCAGCATCTGAAAGAGGACGATGAACCAGTGGGTGAAGCTCTTCGTTAAAACTGGCCGGGACCTGAACCATTAGCCTTTCCATCTGTTTCAGAAGCCGACTTGCCTGCTGCAGATTTCCAACATTTTTCGGTTTGTGGATTTCCAGCACCCACAGTTTATCTTCGTTATCGCTAAAAATTACACTTTTACTCCATTTTGGACTAGCAGTAGGTTACTGGAATGAGCAAAATATTGGTGATGATCTCACCTTAGAATCCTGAAATGGATCCACTGGTGGCTCCCTGTGTTTGCCCAGTGCATTGTCGAGACACAGGGCGCTACAACTGAGTTCCGCACCCCCTGGACCAGGACAGGGAAAATCGGTCAGGGTTCCTGTCCCCGATTGCCATCCAGTGACCCCTGCCGGGACTGGTCATTTGTGGACATCAGCTGAGAGCAGGATCGAGCTGAACTGTGATGGTTCCCACAGTCTAATAGCCTGCCACTCACAGTCGAAGGTCATGTGACAAACTTGGACAAGATGCTGGAGGTCAATTGGTGCCCATGAAATCATACCTCATTAGAGCGTCCACATTTCAGGAGAGGGGAGGGGTGCGGAGGGGAGGGGCAATGGTAGTAACAAATCTGGAAAGGTACATGCAATCTTACTATTAACACAGCGAGTTGGCACTTATCCAGTTCCACTTACATAACTTATATACTGTTAAACTATAATTAACGCATTGATTACAGTGAGTGTTAGTTTATGCACAAAACCCCCCACTGACTAAACTGAAACAATGAAATGCACTTTATGTACCCCATATAGCAGATTACTTCAATTATGGTGAGTTTATTTTCAAGATACTGCATTCAGACACTGAAATGGAACAATTTCCTCCAACCCAATTATCTTAGTCACAAAGGTTTTCCTGCAACAACCCACTGGATAGTGTTAATTGCAGTATACATTTCAATTAATTCAGAATGTTAGAAAGACCATAGAGACCATTCACTCATTAAGTCTGCTTCATCCACACAGCAGGTACAATCCGTCCTTTTGTGGACTCAACCCCAGCCATTTAATCTCCCGAGGCCTTGAAACATCCTATGTCGTCTCTCATTTCACAGTGCACCGAAGCATCCAGTTTCAATTGACATTAGATCTGACTGAGTCATAGAGTGCTTTCTGTCACTGCACTGCTCTTATCAGCCGGCCCATGGCACTCAATGCCACTCATTCACACGGTGTCAGTGCTGTAAACTCACAGTGCAAGAAATGATGCCATCCCTTCCCAGAAAGCATTGCGCGTTTGCGTGGCAGGGGTTCAGGAGTTTGTTACTGCAGCTCTTCTCTGGCTTGCAGCCTCTCAGTTGGTCTCCTACATATCCAGTTAGACAGGCCCCACATCTGAATGATCCCTAGTACAATCAGCCAAAAAAAAACAAATCTAGTAAGCAAACAGATTGGAATGAATCACTGCCTACTGCAATGGAAAGCCTTTTATCCGGTCCTGACACACAACAGAATGCTGGTTTACTGAAAGACAAAAACATTCACGTCAATCCTTTACAGATTGGGCATTAAATCAGAGTTCATTTTTTCCCTCCCATTTTGGTCAGTAGGAGGAGAAAGAGCGAGAGGGAGAGTTACACCACAGTAGGAAGGTACAGGGCAGGAGGAACAGCATAGGACATAAAGTACAGCAGAGACTGAGGAGTATCAAACAGGACAAAGACTGTGAGAGAAATATCATATGGGAGAAAGAGTGAGAGTGATACAATTCACATGGAGACATTACAGGAGGGAAAAGATGAGGAATACTGTATGGGAGAGAGAGAGAGAGAGAGAGGTACAGCACAGGAGAAACACAACAGAGTTCTAGTACAGGAGAGATTGAGAGGTACCATGCAGGACAAAGCGTGTGGGAGAATTACCATATAGGAGAGAGAGTGAGACTGATACAATTCACGGAGAGACAGTGAAGGATACATTAAAGGAGCAAAAGGGTACAAATACTGTATGAGAGAGATACAGTGTAGGAAAGGCAGTATAATGAGATATAGCACAGGTGGAGGTGAAAGGTTCCATACCGGACAAAGAATATGAAAGATACTGTACAGTAGATTGAGAGTGAGAGATACAGTACAGGAGAAAGAGTGAGTGACATAATACAGGGGAGAGATGGAATGATATATTACAGGAAGGAGGGAGGGAGTGAAAAAGAACAGTTCAGAAAGTGAATGATACTGTACAGTACAGTACAGTACAGATGAGGGAATTTGATTCATAGTGCAGGAGAGACATATTTTAATGTCTTCCCGCCTATTATCGGGGCCATATTATTTAATTCCTAACAATGAAAACATATTTTTTGTTTCTAAACAAACATTCTCAGGGGCCGAAATTCCCGTTCTGCGCCTCCCATTAGCATCTCCAGGGGCGCTAACGGGACGTAAAACTGTTTCGCGTGGGGTGGTGGGGGGGGGGGGGGGTGTCACTACCGGCTCCTGCGAAATTGCGCGGGAGTTAGCGGAGACGCGAGCACCGTAACGCCGCGCCCTGCTGGTAGCACCCCGGACTGCCGCGCCTCCAGCGATGACATCATTGCGTGCATGGCGACCCTTTTTGTCCCGCGCTGACCCCGACAGAAATTGGCCAGCGCCCGTGAGGCTGCCGTGGGCGATGTCAAACACCAGCCTCACAGGTCGCGAACTGGGCTGACCTCTGTCCGTGGGGTGGAAGTTAAAGGGGAGGTGCGCTGCGCAGCGTGCCACCATTTTTTCTTCTTCAGCCGACTCAGTGGTCGGCCCGTTCCGCTTTACCGTCGCGTGGTCTGGGCCGCCATCGTACAGCCCGGCACTTCATCTAAGTGTCGGGCTGCGGCAACAGCACTACGCAGCCCTGGTGGCCCATGGAGGCCTTCTTTAACGGCAGGGGAGTGGCATTGAAACGGGTCAGCGCTATGCGGACCACTGCCAAAGCCACCTGAGTGGAGCCCCCAAACCCACCCAAAAGAGAAGTTGAGCGCGTGACATTGTGCTCCATTTCCTATGAGGGGCGGTAACCACAATTTCGCGGCCGGGGTGGGACTTCCACACTGGGTGCAGGAAGTCCCACCTCTCCTCAGTTGTGGCCCCCAAATGGGACGTAACGCAATTTCGCACCTCATACTTTTATAAAATTATTCCCTGCAAGTTCCCCTCCATGTTACACACCATCCTGACTTGGAAATATATCGCCGTTCCCTCATTGTCGCCGGGTCAAAATCTTGGAACTCCCTCCCTAACAGCACTGTGGGAGTACCTTCACCACACGGGCTGCAGCGGTTCAAGAAGGTGGCTCACTACCACCTTCTCAAGGGCAATTAGGGATGGGCAATAAATGTTGGCCTTGCCAGTGACACCCACATCCCAGGAACTAATATAAAAAAATAATTCTCTCTGCAAAGCAGTCTTTTGAATAAAATGCATTGAGAAGGTAGTGCAATTGTCAGGATCCTTACCATGGTGTTAATGCACTGGGAATTCACAGCACAGCCTCCGTTCCTTCCATCACTGCATTCATCTATATCAATGCAGACCTGTTGCAGATACATTTCATTATGGTTAGTCATGCCACATATGAACCTTATTTCCTCACCTTTCTGACTTGCTTGAAAGTACTCGGTAAATTCTCTCCCGTTTAGTGTGAGCTACTGGCCACTGAGGTGATGATATCACAGGGTTTCTGCAGTTCTACTGCTGCTGTTCTGATGGACGCAGGAGAACCCTTGTGGAAATTCACCCACTTCGTCCTTTTGCTAGCAATTTGGGGTTATTTTCGATTCGGTGCAACTTTTATTGCACCGGTTAACTTATTTCCATTAAATTCCTGTCTGTGCTATTTTATTGCAGCTGCTAATTTATTTAAAATAAATCAAATGGCTGCCTTAAGATAAGAATTTAACGCAAAAGCATTAGCCGCGTATTAAAAGTAATTATCAAGGGGGATATTTTCTTCATTGTATTAATGTTAACACAAAGTAGATGCAAATAAACAGGTCAGGTGAACAAGCCTGGCAGAAACCAGTAACAAACTTTGCAGCCATTTATCTTGCTACTCTTTCAAAAGGGAGTTAGTTAGATGTGGCTCTTACAGCTAAAGGGATCAGGGGTTATGGAGAGAAAGCAGGAATGGGATACTGAAGTTGCATGATCAGCCGTGATCATATTGAATGGTGGTGCAGGTTCGAAGGGCCGAATGGCTTGCTCCTGCATCTATTTTCTATGTTTCTACCTCTGTAAACTGGGTTCACAGAAATTTGCAACTTTTTCATTTTTATCATGTTATATAAAAAAGATGCAATAATATGTTTCAATGTGATTTACAGTGGTCATAGTATAATTGGAAACAAAAAGAATGAGCTAGGGGAAGAAAGTAGATTTTTATAAATGGGATATCTCAAAGATCTAAAGCAGGCAACGGTTGCTTTCCCAAGGAGACTAATGGATAGTCCAATTCTAAATCTAGTGAGTTGTGGGCTCGTAACAGAAGAAACAAGGTAATGAAAAGCTGCTGGATTGTTGTACAAACCCAATTGGTTCACTAGTATCCTTCAGGGAGGTTGACTTACACACCACCCAGTTTCACCTACATATGACTTGAGTCCCCCACTATGAGCTGTATTTTTACTCGGAGACGGGGATGGAGTGGGGGTATGGTGGGGTGGGCTGGATTGAGGTTGGGCAACCTGAAAGAATGGGTTACCCTCAGGACCTGCCGAATTTAATGGCAGAGCCTGATTAACATTTTCTTAAGCAAAATATTGCGGATGCTGGAATCTGAAATAAAAACAGAAAATGCTGGAAATCTCAGCAGGGTCACAGACCTGAAATGTTAACTCTGTTTTTCTCCACAAATGTTGCCTGCCCCGCTGAGATTTCAAGCATTTTTCTGTTTTTGTTTAACATTTTCTTATTCTGTTTCCCGGTCGGGCAGGTAGGTCTTCGGCACCAGGCCGCACCTGGGGAGCGGAGAGGGGGAGAGGGCGGGATTGAGGAGGCCGGAGCGGAAGGTTGAGATTGGAGGCTGGGTCGGGGGGTCAGATAGAAAGGGTTCGGGGTGGGGGGGGGGGGCGGGCAGTGGAAACGTTGGTGGGCTTGTGCGGAAGATTGGAGGTCTCGTGGGGGAGGTCAGTGGGGGGATCGGAAGGGTCGAGGTTTGTTTGATTGTGGGGTTTCGGTGAAGCAGATAAGCTTACCTTCTGGATCCAGCAGTCCTCGCACACCTTTAGCTGCTGGATTTCCTGAGGTTCAGGAAACCCGGCTGGCCAGGGTTAAATTTAAAATGGTGGATAAATATGAGGCCATTTTTAATTGCCAAGCAACGTCCTGTGAGCGGGTTAGTTGTCCTCACCCCTCCTGCCTCCGTTAAAACCAGAAGTGGGTGAGTTGAAGGTAGTTTGGGGGTCAGGATTCATATTTTTAATATTTTAGCATCCCACTCAATCCAAATCCCCCTGTTTCTTGAGATTAAAATCCACCCCTATGTGATTGACTCTTATTGCCCTCTCAAGTGGCCTAGCCCCTCAGCTGTCAATTAAAGATGGCCAGTAAGTACAGTCTTTTCAGCTTTGGCCACATCCCAAGAACAAATAAATAAATAAAACCTGGAAGTGAGAATATAGAGACTAATGGACAGCAACTGTAGAGATTGGGGTTCCTGAAAAAGTGACATCAGAACAACACTTAATTTTGATTTCCAATTTGTTCTTTAACTCAGTCTCTGTTCTTCATTCACACCCCACTCAGCAAGACTGTTCCCAGTGCTCTTCGCTCATTGCTTAGCTGACTCCAATTCCTCACTCTCTCTTGATGCCCATTCCACACCCTTTCCTGACTCATTCCCATCTTTTCAGTCTCATTCACACTTCTCGATCGAAGTTCATACCTTTGCTTGAAACCTGTTCCCTACCCTCTCCTGACTTCCACCTTCTCTGACTCACATTCCTTACACTACTTTGACTCTCAGACCCACCTGCTCTTGACTTCCATTCCAACCTCGTCCCGACTTTCTCTCGACTTCCGTTTCCACCCTCTCCCGACTCCCACTGCCACTCTCTCCTTACTCCCATTCCCTACCCTCTTTTGACTTCCAATCCCCACATTATTGCACTTCCAAGTAAGGCTTTCATGCTGCGTCCATTGCTTACCTGTTTATTTAACGTTGCATATTCCAATCCCACCCCTTGGACTCTTCGTCCTGAATAACCTGCTGGACAATCGTCACATCTGAAACCAGGGAAAGTGTTCACACAGCGAACTCCAGAAGAGCATGGGCTCCTCTGACACTACATGGGAAAATTGGAAATCAGGATCATTAGATACAAGTCAAGATTGTTCATTGCCAAGATAACTGTAAGCAAAGATTTACCAAAAAAAGGAATCTGTGTTTTTTGTTTGTTTCACTGTCATCAAAAATGAAATGATCACAAACTAAAATGAATAGAAATCCACCATTGGTTTTGCCATTGTACTCTACCTCATCTACATCAGTGCACCGAACCCCATCACCTATAAACCCTGCAGGGCAGGGGCCACACTGGAATCCATCCCGAGTCTCAATACACGTCACACCTCGGAAACAGGAGTGAGCAGTACATCTGGGTTTAGGAACGGTGGGGATCACAGGAGGTTCAATTTCTTCCTCCGGCTCAATAAATCCAACACCTAAAATAGGAGATTTAGAAATGCAGTAATTGATACATGGAAGTCAGTAATCCGCCTGTACCTCGTATCAGAGGAAGCACCCCATTTATGTACACACTACAAACCCGGCTTGTAGAAATTTACAGTTAGCCTCTCCCCCATTTGTTTCAAGGTTTAAATGTCACAGAGTGATGCTGAATGATAAGATTCTCACATTGAAACATCTCACGGTGCTTCACGCAATGAATTATTTGTTGAAGAGCACAGACTATTGTCATGTAGCAATAATGTTCACTGACATATGTTGCACTACATTTTGATGTTACTTACAGGTTTACCAGAAAATAACTTGAAGCATGATAATAGCAAATTCCATAGACACACATATAAATACATAAATAATTCTATACAGTAACCATACCATATATAGACAATGGTACTTGTTATTCTTGCTGGTAATTGTAGAAGAACATTTAACATGCTGGTACAACAATGCCCCTGGTTGCGACACTGGCTCGATTTTTAGCCTCCCACCCGACCCGTAGCACTGCATAGAGCGCCGTGCTGGGACCACCAGTGAAAACGGGCGGTCCGATCTATAATGGTTGCAGAGAGGTAAGTAATGTCCACCTCAGGTAAGTGTGATTGCTTTTTATTTTATTTATTTTGCGATTTATGTAGTGGCGTCGTGAGTTATTTATTGGGAATGATTTTGATGGGTTTTTTTTTCTCACCAGGCCTCTCTTGGAGCACTCTGAAGCCGGCTGTTTAGCTCGGGATTTCCGCATGCTAAGCCAGCCTAGCACCCTAGGAGAGGAGTGCAAAGCCTCCCTTAGCACTCCGCCCCACACTCAGGGCCCAGCTGCCCAATGTTACTGACTGAGGTGCAAACTTTTCCAGCCAGTATCAGGTCCACCGCGCCGCCATTATGCCCCGCAATCTTAAAAGCCAAACATCCAGTCCTTTAAATCTGTTGTCTGATTCCTTTCGATAGGATGTTCTTTCTGGGATTCACTATGTACTAGTTTTTTCCATCCCGCCTACTAGTCCCACAATATTCACTATGGAGAAAGACAAAAGCAGAAATGTCATGGGAATACCAGCACCTCCGAGTCACATATTATCCTGCCTTGATTTTTTAGCGATGTTTTCTCATCGTCTCTGGATCTATGTCCTGGAATTCCCAATCTAATACTATTGTGCAAGTGGATTCGGACAAGGACTGCAGTGGTTCATGAAGATCCACCACCACCTTCTCCAAGCATGCAGGGATGGACAATAAATGCAGCCTTGCCTGCGCTGCCCACATCCCAAGAACAAATGCATGCTAGGAGGTTCTGCGCAGGCGTGATTTAAGAGAATCCTTTGACGTATATATGAAAACGGACTTTTGGCCCTGAGATTCTGCAGGAGCTTCTCCCTGTCTCTTCCATAACTTGGGTGGGAGACTGTCGGAATTTTCAGGGAAGTGGTGCAAGCACTGAAATCGGCTATTTGCACTGTTTCCCTATGGGTTCCGCCAGTCTCCCCATTGAAGTTACAGTAGAACACCCGGAATATCCCAGGGGGATTTCAGTGCCTTTAACTTTGCTTTCATTGGGCAGTTTGTTCACTTGTAGACATTTTTGTCTCCGATTTTTAGCCGCAGAATTTACCAATGCGACCCCTCTAAATCGGGATATGGGAATTCCAGTCATGAATTTTCTCTTATTTGGAAGAAGAAGGTGAAATGAGCCCTTAGACACAAGGTCATGCACACAGACCCATGCACACCTGGGAATGTGTGAGAAAAACTCCAAACTCTTGGAATCTGACCCATAGATAACCTCCACCACAGGAGCAGTACGGCCAGTAGCAGTCAGGGTCACTGCAGCATGAACATTTTATGTCTCTGCTCATTCCAAGCTACCATAGGAGGGCATCAGCAAGATCAGTTCAGAGTGCAGAGATATATTAAGCGGGACACAGCTGAGGCTCAGCACAGCAAACACCTGCTCCCGGAATCCCGACAGCAGAATGAAAGAACCTGCAATTTTTCTGCATCACAGGATTCCGAAAGTTCAGGGAATGATTGATGGCACTCATTGCCATCCCGGGTCCCTTCACAGAACCTCGCGATCTTCATGGCCCACAAGAGTTCCACTCCATCAATGTCCAGTGAGCAGCAATGCAGGATCATGCAGGTCACTACCCACGTCCAAGATAGCAGACATGATGCTTTCATTTTAAGACAATCCTCTATGCTAAGGTTATTCAAGGGAGAAGCTAGACATCAGGGGTGACCAAGGCTACCCTCTTCAGCCCTGACAGTTGTCAGCCATGGATCAATGGTAGCACCATCGCCTCTGAGTCAGAAGGTTGTGAGTTCAAGTTGCACTCCACAGACATGAGCACATAATCTAGGCTGACACTCCAGTGCCGTGCTGAGAGAATGCTGCAGTGTCAGATGTGTGCGCCACCTCAGGATGCTAACGCATCAAAATTGCTTGTGGCCAAAGGTGGACGATGCTCATCTTCTCCATGGACAGATAGGGGCCTCTCACAAACACTAGCTTCTTCAACACTCCTGGGATAACACACATAGAAGAGGATTGGGGTTCACAGATTTGAGAAGGAACACTAAGGCTACAAAAGCAGAGTGACATTCATTAGCACAACGGGGGTCAGTTTTGCATCTTTAGTTCTCCCTTCTGCATTTAAAATGAATCAGTAGCAGAAATAAAATCAAGTGGCAGGTCGGCACGGCGACTTACTGCTGTGTTGACATCTGTCCCGATTTTCTGGTAGATTGGCACCCTGGCAGCCGGACCTCCCATTGGAAATAGGCGGGAGCCCCATACAGATATCCAGAAAGAGGTCAAGTGACACAATCAAGACTCCAATGCCATTTTTAGCCTCTGCCCATCTAAGTAACCTACTCCATTTATTAATGTGTCACCTATGGCTCAGTGGGTAGCGCCCTCGCCTCTGAGTCAGAAGGTTGTGGGTTCAAGTCCCACTCCAGGAACATGAGCACATAAAGCTAGGCTGACACTCCAGTGCAGTGCTAAGGGAGTGCTGCACTGTCGGAGGTGCTGTCTTTTGGATGAGACATTAAACCGGGCTCCGTCTGCTCTCAGGTGGACGTAAAAGATCCCATGGCACTATTTTGAACAAGAGCAGGGGAGTTATCCTCGGTGTCCTGGCCAATATTTATCCCTCAATCAACAACAAAAAAACTGATTATCTGGTCATTATCACATTGCTGTTTGTGGGAGCTTGCTTGCGCAAGTTGGCTGCTGTGTTTCCCACATTACAACAGTGACTATACTCCAAAGGTACTTCATTGGCTATAAAGTGCTTTGAGACATCTGGTGGTCATGAAAGGCGCCATATAAATGCAAGTCTTTCTTTCTTTTACCCATGAATCATGGGCCGACAAGTTGGGAGGTGGCCATTTCAAGCGATACTTAAAGAAATCTTCAGCTGCTGTCAGATAAAGCTGGATGGTACTTTGGGAGACCTTTTTCTGGCAGTGGGTTTGCATCTTAATGCATCTGAAATGTTATGTAGTTGCTGGGGTCGGTTCTGCACACATTTTGGCAGCTACTCCACAGTGCTGCTTCTTTTTGATCCCAACGCTAAATAAACCTGTCCTTTAAATATGCTTCCCCTTTAAGCTGCTGCAGAAGGCCGTTCTCGAGGGGCTGGCTTACCCCATTCTTCGGCTGCCTGAGGAAGAGTGTGTTCGAAGACCAGATGCTCAAATCTGGCACCAAGTTCATGGTCTACAGGGCTGTAGTGATACCCACCCTCCTGTATGGCTCAGAGACATGGACCATGTACAGTGGACACTTCAAATCGCTGGAAAAAGATCAACGATGTCTCCGCAAGATCCTGCAAATCCCCTGGGAGGACAGACGCACCAACGTTAGTGTTCAACATCCCCAGCATCGAAGCACTGACCACACTCGACCAGCTCCGTTGGGCGGCCACATTGTTCGCATTCCCGATACAAGACTCCCAAAGCAAGCGCTCTACTCGGAACTCCTACACGGCAAGTGAGCCCCAGCTGGGCAGACGAAATGTTTCAAGGACATCCTCAAAGCCTCCCTGATAAAGTGCTACATCCCCACCGACACCTGGGAATCCCTGGCCCAAGACCGCCCTAAGTGGCGGAAGAACATCCGGGAGGGCGCTGAGCACTTCGAGTCTCATCCTGAGAAATCAAGCGCAGGCAGCAGAAAGAGCATGCGGCAAACCAGACTCCCCACCCACCCTTTCAATGACTGGCAGTCCCACCTGTGATAGAGACTGTAATTCCAATATTGGACTGCACAGTACAGTCATCTGAGAACTCACTTTTAGAGTGGAAGCAAGTCTTCCTTGATTTCGAGGGACTGTCGATGATGATGATTACCCATTCCACAATTCCATATCGGAGAGCTTCTTATTGGAAAGCACGTTTCCCGCTGGCAGCTCGACAACTGCATTATAATGAGGGCCCATCACAAAAAGCAATCGGCTCCATGCCAACTCTAGGCAGCAACTGCCCAATTCCTGCAGGTGCACCTAAATTGCTCCCAATAAATTCATCTCACCCATTTATTTGGTGTCACCCATTTCCATTGTGTTTCGCATAAATGCATCTTTTCACACAGTGCAGTGCTGTACGTGCACTCCACATTGATATTTAAGATACGTACAACGACCTACACAATAATAGATATTCTAGTTAAAAACATGTTGCCTCCAACTATAATATCATGCTTCCTGGGACTGCCCTGCATGCACCAGATTTATTGGAGAATTTATTGCACACAATGGAAAACAACACCAATCAGCACTAAGCTATTGATAAGCTATTAATTAGCGTTATTAAACAGATAGCACTAAATTAACACTAACACATTCTTTTCTCGCAGGGTAGAAATTCAAGGTGGCATTGCAAGCACTTTGTATCCTGGTATTAGACATCAACCAAGATGGGCATTAAGAGCAGAAAGTTATAGCCACCTATTGCCAAGATTGATATCTGCTGAAGGAAGTGTTTTGAGGGAATTTTTTTTAGCCAGTACATCAATGCAATTTAAGATTGATGGAGACAATATCATTCTCAGCTCAGTTTCTTTTTAAAATATGTTGTTTTTCTTTCCATATATAAAATCGATTTCCTGTCAGGAAGCCTATAGGAAGGTACATAGTGGTGCTCGATTTAAAATTACAAAAGGAGGAAGTAGCTGGAGAGAACTGCAGTGCATCGGGAAGGCCTGGCAGAGCTATGCTTCACCTTCCAACTATGCAAGAACTATTTTGGACACAAAAGTGAAACTCTGAGAACTGCCAGAGGCTGTTATCTGTGTTGTTTACTCCATTGGTCTTCCCACTTAGTCGGACAGTTACAGGATTGTCAGACTGCTTGTCTGACATTCAGGGGTTCTCGGGAAGTTCTGCGGGATTATCTCGCTTGTTCACAGTAACCTCGGCAGGATATTCACACAAACCGCCCCCCTAAAAAGGTGTACTCGGGTCTTGGCCCATTTTTTCAAGGCTTCTGCCGAAGACAAATGGGAGAAGCCCCTGTGAAAATTCACCCTCCTGGATTTCAATGGATCTTAATGACCTCCAAAGACTAAACCCATCCTCCACCGAAAACTCTTCTCCCTTCACCATGGTTTCCATCTCACCCCGCACCGACAATCATTTTGACAGAAAAGGACTGTTTGCAAACTCAGTGTTCTGTTCGATCCTGAGCTGACCCTACATCATCTGCATCACAACACCACTTACTTGCACCTCTGCAACATTGCACGCCTCCATCTCTGCCTCAGCTCCCTCCCCTGTCACCCCCAGACTCAACTGCTCCAATGTTCTCCTTGCTGGTCACTATAAACTACCCTGTCAAAAACTCAGCTGCACTAAATACCGCTTGCCCATCATCCCGGTCCTTGCTGACCTATATTGGTTCCTTATCCCCAGCACCTCAAGTTTAACATTCTTGTGCTTATCTTCAGATGCCTTAAGGCATTGCCCCACTCAATTGCTGTAATCTCCTCTAATCCTATATCACCCCTACAATCTCTCTCTTCTGACTCTGTCCTTTCATGCATCCCCTCCACGTTCTGCGGCATTAGTGATACATAGAAATATATAAAAATATATACAAGTTACAACACGTAATCAGGCCATTCGGCCCAACCAGTCCGTGTCAGTGTTTACCTTCCATGTGAGCAAATAGTTCTAATCGCATTTACCCACTCTGTTCTGATATCCCTTCAGCCACTTTTCCGTCATTCACCTATTCCTGAATGTTGACATCGTTTCTGTCCCAATCTCTTCTCTAAGGCAGTCCCTGGGAGTCGAGGATGACTCGACCATTAACCCTGACAGTGAATTCACAGCCTTATGGCAAAGCCTTCAGCTGCCTGGGCCCAACTCTCTGATATTCTCTCTCTGAATACTTCTGCCTCTCCACTTCCCTCTATGAGTCACAGGGCTTGCTGGTGGTCAGCAAATTCAGTCGTTTCTTGGACAGGATGTTAAGTGGAGTACTTTGACAGAACTGGAGAATTCTACAAAGGTTTGGGGGCAAAACATGAAAAAATTATCCATTTTCTGTACTTTCCAATCTGGATCCCCAGATTAAAAAAGATGGAGAGTATGTCAAAGGTGTGTGGGAAAGTAGGTGTAAGGGTAATCAGTGGAAAAAAATACCTGAAAATCCCCTGTCCCTCATACTAAATGTTCATGTCACATTTCAGGGTTGAAGTTAAAGATGAAAAAAAGTGTTAAGATGCTCACCACACGCCTGACACTCTGCAATGGTGTGACGCAACAAAGTGGTTTCTGTCACCTGTGGAAACAAACAGCAACCCTAAAGGTCAAGTAACAATAAGCTGGAGGCTGTACAGTGGCACATCAACAACAACAACTTCTATTTATATAGCATCTTTAATGTAGTAAAATGTTCCAAGGTGCTTCACAGGAGTGTTATAAAACAAAATTCGACAGTGAGCCACATAGGGAGAAATTAGAGCAGATGGCCAAAAGCTTGGTCAGAGGTAGGTTTTAAGGAGCATCTTAAAGGAGGAAAGAGAGGTAGAGAGGTGGAGAGGTTTAAGGAGGGAATTCCAGAGCTTAGGGCCTAGGCAGCTGAAGGCACAGCCCACAATGATTAAAATCAGGGATGCTCCAGAGGCCAGAATTGGAGGAGTGCAGATATCTCAGGGGATTGTGGGGCTGGAGGAGATTACAGAGCTTGGGAGGGGCGATGTGCACGAGGAGGCTAACCAGGAGCAGGAAACACGGCTTTCATCGCCAATTTTGCTAAGCTTTGCATCACCGTGTAAAGGAAAATTAGAGGCAAAGGTTACCCATAGGGCATGTCACATGCCTGCTGGTGGCCAGCTGAAGATCACCATAGGATTAAACTGTGCTTGGCTCACTGATCTGTCTTCTCAGCCATGTGAGGTGTGAGAAATGTATGGGGGAAAATATGGGAATTTCATATCATCTGGGAAAAAATTTACAGGGATTGATATTCATCAGTTTGATGCAATTGCTAACTTGTTTGTGACAAATTCCTCTCTATGTATTCAACAAAGCCACTAACCCATTTATTTTAAATTAATTGTTTAAAAAAAAATAGAACAGACAGGAATTTGAAGCAAATGCTTCAACCAGTGTGTTAAAAATAGCATAATGAAGAATCTTGATTCCAATAATCAGACATAGTCCTTGCCAATTCCCATACTCAGCCTCATCACCCCTGGGCTCGCTGACCTACATTGGCTCCCGGTTAAACAACGCCTCGATTTCAAAATTCTCATCCTTGTTTTCAAATCCCTCTATGGTCTCGCCCCTCCCTATCTCTGTAATCTCTTCCGGCTACACAACCTCCCCCAAGATGTCTGCGCTCCTCTAATTCTGCCCTCCTGAGCATCCCTGATTATAATCGCTCAACCATTGGTGGCCGTGCCTTCTGTTGCCTAGGCCCTAAGCTCTGGAATTCCCTGCCTAAACCGCTTCACCGCTCTACCTCTCTTTCCTCCTTCAATACTGCTTTTTAAAACCTACCTCTTTGACCAAGCTTTTGGTCACTTAACCTAATTTCTCCCTATGTGGCTCGACAGCAAAGTTTTTGTCTCATCATATTCTTGTGAAGCACCTTGGGACACTTCACTATGTTAAAGGCGCTATATAAATACAAGTTGTTGTTGATTTATCTGGGAGATATAGCCCATAGGTTAACTGTTTTCTGTCAGCCTGTCTTGGTTTCACTAACCTGCTGTAGATAACCTATGGGATGAAATAGTGCTGAACGAAATTAGTAACAAACGTGTTGACATGTTTGTATGAAGTTCTTTCATTACTGCTTTAGCAACGGCGTAACTAGTTTAATATAAATAGACTAACAACCACAGTAAATAGCAGGCAAAGGAATGTCACGTGTACATGTTGTCATCAATATTACACACCACAATTTCACCCGAGTAAATTCTGCTCCCAACTCCGAGCCTATTTTGGAGGCTCTGCCTGCAGGAGAAAGGGTTTTAAAATGTATTTACATACATACGATACGATGATATAAATTACATTAAAAGCATTGTCGCATTATTTCTTCATGAGACTGGCATGAGTCTTCAGGCTGTTTTCCTTCCCTATTGCTGAAATGAGCCTTTATTTATATCATATGCTGTGCGCAAATTGGCTGCTGCGTTTCCCACACTACAACAGTGACTACACTTCAAAAGTACTCCATTGGCTGTAAAGCGCTTTGAAACGTCTGGTGGTCGTGAAAGGCGCTATATAAATGCAAGTCTTTTTTACATAGAATCATATAGTGAAAGGCAACCGAAAGGCATCTCACTCAAAAAACAATCATCGTTTTAGCTGGAAATTAAGATAATCGGTAGGAATTGTATAAGCGGTGTCCAGAAAATTGCAAGTTTGGTATCTTGCCCCTGCTCTGTGCTTTATGACAATCTCCTTACCTGTTGCATGCTTGCAACCTGATCTTTTGCTTCATAATATATTATACACAATGGACAGAACAGTGTGGAGAATATATGCCTGAATTCCCAATATGTACCCCCAGAAGCCAAAGCTTGGACAATACACACAGGGTGAGAGTACAAAAGTACAAATTACAACATTCACAAGTCTCCTGCAATGGATTGGGAGAAACTTTCTCTTCCCCCACAAGAGAGAAAACATAGAAAATAGGTGCAGGAGTAGGCCATTCGGCCCTTCGAGCCTGCACCACCATTCAATATGATCATGGCTGATCATGCGACTTCAGTACCCCATTCCTGCTTTCTCTCCATACCCCTTGATCTAAGGGCCACATCTAACTCCCTTTTGAATATATCTAACAAACTGGCCTCACCAACTTTCTGTGGTAGAGAATTCCACATGCTCACAACTCTCTGAGTGAAGAAGTTTCTCCTCATCTCGGTCCTAAATGGCTTACCCCTTATCCTTAGACTATGACCCCTGGTTCTGGACTTACCCAGCATCGGGAACATTCTTCCTGCATTTAACCTGTCCAATCCCGTCAAAATTTTATATGTTTCTATGAGATCCCCTCTCATTCTTCTAAATTCCACTGAATATAAGCCTAGTCGATCCCAGTCTTTCTTCATATGTCAGTCCTGTCAGCCCGGGAATCAGTCTGGTGAATCTTCGCTCCACTCCCTCAATAGCAAGAATATCCTTCCTCAGATTAGGAGACAAAAACTGTACACAATATTCAAGGTGTGGCCTCACCAAGGCCCTGTACAAATGTAGTAAGACCTCCCTGCTCCTATACTCAAATCCTCTCGCTATGAAGGCCAACATGCCATTTGCCTTCTTCACCGCCTGCTGTACCTGTATGCCAACTTTCAATGACTGATGTACCATGACACCCAGGTCTCGTTGCACCTCCCCGTTTACTAATCTGTCACCATTCAGATAATAATCTGCCTTCCTGGTTTTACCACCAAAGTGGATAACCTCACATTCATCTATATTATACTGCATCTGCCATGTATGTGCCCACTCACCTAACCTGTCCCAAGTCACCCTGCAGCCTCTTAGCATCCTCCTCACAGCTCACACTGCCACCCAGCTTAGTGTCATCTGCAAACTTGGAGATATTACACTCAATTCCATCATCTAAATCATTAATGTATATTGTAAATAGCTGGGGTCCCAGCACTGAACCTTGCGGTATCCCACTAGTCACTGCCTGCCATTCTAAAAAGGACCCGTTTATTCCTACTCTTTGCTTCCTGTCTGCCAACCAGTTCTCTATCCATGTCAATACATTACCCCCAATACCATGTGCTTTAACTTTGCACACTAATCTCTTGTGTGGGATCTTGTCAAAAGCCTTTTGAAAGTTTAAATACACCACATCCACTGGCTCCTCCTTGTCCACTCTACTAGTTACATCCTCAAAAAATTCTAGAAGATTTGTCAAACATGATTTCCCTTTCATAAATCCATGTTGACTTAGACCGATCCTCTCACTGCATTCCAAATGTGCTGTTATTACATCTTTAATAATTGATTGCAACATTTTCCCTACCACCGATGTTAGGCTGACCGCTCTATAATTCAGGTTTCTCTCTCCTTGCCTTTTTTAAAAAGTGGGGTTACATTAGCTACCCTCCAGATCCAGAGTCGATAGGCTGCTGGAAAATGACCACCAATGCATCCTCTATTTCTAGGGCCACTTCCTTAAGTACTCTGCAGACTATCAGGCCCCGGGGATTTATCAGCCTTCAATCCCATCAATTTCCCTAACACAATTTCCCGCCTAATAAGGATATCCTTCAGTTTCTCCTTCTCACTAGACCCTCGGTCCCCTAGTACTTCCGGAAGGTTATTTGTGTCTTCCTTCATGAAGACAGAACCAAAGTATTTGTTCAATTGGTCTGCCATTTCTTTGTTCCCCATTATAAATTCATCATTCGGCAGTCTATTCCAGCCAATTCACGTCTCATACCATCGAAGTTACTTTTCTTTAAGTTCAGGACTCTAGTCTCTGAATTAACTGTGTCACTCTCCATCTTACTAAAGAATTCTACCATATTATGGCCACTCTTTCCCAAGGGGCCTCGCACAACAAGATTGCTAATTAATCCTCTCTCATTACACAACACCCAGTCTAGGATGGCCAAGCTCTCTAGTTGGTTCCTCGACATATTGGTCTAGAAAACCATCCCTTATACACTCCAGGAAATCCTCCTCCATAGTTTGTTTAGCCCAATCTATATGTAGATTAAAATCACCCATGATAACTGCTGGACCTTTATTGCATGCAACCCTAATTTCCTGTTTGATGCCATCCCCAACCTCACTATGACTGTTTGGTGGAGAAAGCTTGTGCAACAAACTTCCAGAGAAGGAGGTTGATTCACAGTCAATCAACAACTTTACAATGAATTGCATTCATGTTTGTTGAAATGCAGGATTGAGTGTTATAGAGATCCTTTGGTGGTAAAAACAGAGAGACAGACTATTATCTGAATGGTGACAGATTAGGAAAAGGGAAGGTGCAACGAGACCTGGCTGTCATGGTACATCAGTCATTGAAGGTTGGCATGCAGGTACAGCAGGCGGTTAAGAAAGCAAATGGCATGTTGGCCTTCATAGCGAGGGGATTTGAATACAGGGGCAGGGAGGTGTTGCTACAGTTGTACAGGGCCTTGGTGAGGCCACACCTGGAGTATTGTGTACAGTTTTGGTCTCCTAACTTGAGGAAGGACATTCTTGCTATTGAGGGAGTGCAGCGAAGTTTCACCAGACTGATTCCCGGGATGGCGGGACTGACCTATCAAGAAAGATTGGATCAACTGGGCTTGTATTCACTGGAGTTCAGAAGAATGAGAGGGGACCTCATAGAAACGTTTAAAATTCTGACGGGTTTAGACAGGTTAGATGCAGAAAGAATGTTCCCAATGTTGGGGAAGTCCAGAACCAGGGGTCACAGTCTGAGGATAAGGGGTAAGCCATTTAGGACCGAGATGAGGAGAAACTTCTTCACCCAGAGAGTGGTGAACCTGTGGAATTCTCTACCACAGAAAGTAGTTGAGGCCAATTCACTAAATATATTCAAAAGGGAGTTAGATGAAGTCCTTACTACTCGGGGGATCAAGGGTTATGGCGAGAAAGCAGGAAGGGGGTACTGAAGTTTCATGTTCAGCCATGAACTCATTGAATGGCGGTGCAGGCTAGAAGGGCTGAATGGCCTGCTCCTGCACCTATTTTCTATGTTTCTATGTTAACAACACTCCTTGTTTTTTTTTTAATCAAGGGAATTTGGGGAAGGAAATTTGTGTTCTCTAAACTAAGGGATCAGGAGATGGTGTGAGAGGGAAGTTCACAGGGTGCCGAAGTGGAATCAGCAGCCAAGTGCAGACTGGGTAGCCTTTGTCTCCAAGGAGCCAGCCGCAATATTGGTTTGGCCCAGCAAAGACGCCTGGCACACCGGTCTGCCGCGGGATGAAAGCATCGTGGCTGCTGCCAGGATAGCGGGCATCAACTGCCATGATTTTGCAGTTGTGGTTGCACACCAGCTGGACATTGAAGAAGTGGTATCCCTTGCGGTTATGGAAGATCTCGGGATTGTTCTGTCGCGCCCTCAATGTGACGTGGATACAGTCTTTGGTGCCCTGAACACTGGGGAAGCCCGCAATCCTGACGAATCCAGTCTCCTGCTCCAACTGCTTCTCCTTGCTCATAGGGAAGGATATGTAGTCTCTCCTCCTCTTATACAGAGCATCAGTCATCTGATGGATGGAGCTATGTGCAGCAAACTGGGAAATGTTGGAAATGTCTGCTGTTGCAACTTGAAAGAATCCAGTCACATAGAAATTGAGGTCAATGGTGCCCTTTGATGTGATGGACAGAACTGACCTCACCCTTGTTTGAGGCTGCAGGAGATTGCACAGCTCCGTGACGATATCCATGCGGATTTGCAGTCTCCGGAGACACTGGTGGTCAGCGAGGTCCATGTAGGAGAACTGCTATCTGTAAACCCTTTTGACGATAGGGCCTTCTGCCACCAAGTCTATGTAGGCATCTTCCTCTGACAGCTGCCTCATTGCCTTCTCCTTCCTGCTCTTATTGGTCCTCACCCTTTGCAGCCTGCTGCTGGCAAGCATCTGCCTCCTGTGCATGCTGCCTCCTGTCCATCTGGCCCACTATGTTGTGCTGGGGATTTGCGTACCTGACCGAACTACAAGAGAAATGCAGGGAACAGCACCAACCCTTGTACATGTCCTTCTTTGACCTCACAGAGGCCTTTGACACTGTCAACCATGAGGGACTATAGAGCGTCCTCCTCAGTTTCGGCTGCCCCCAAAAGTTCCTGACCAATGGATCCACCACAGACCCAATCCATGTCCGAACCGGGGTCAAGCAAGGCTGTGTCATTGCACCAACGCTCTTCTCGATCTTCCTCGCTGCAATGCTCCATCTCACTCTCAGCAGGCTCCCTGCTGGAGTAGAGCTAAACTATAGAACCAGTGGGAACCTGTTCAACCTTCATCGTCTCCAGGCTAGATCCAAGGTCGTCTCATCCTCTGTCATCGAACTACAGAACGCGGACGATGCTTGCATCTGCTCACATTCAGAGGACGAATTCCAAACCATCATAAACACCTTCACCGAGGCGTACAAAAGCATGGGCCTTACACTAAACATCTGTAAGACAAAGATCCTCCACCAACCAGATCCCACCTCACCGCACCACCCCCCCAGTCATCAAAATCCACGGCGCAGCCTTGGACAACGTGGGTCATTTTCCATTCCTCGGGAGCCTACTATCAGCAAGGGCAGACATCAATGACAAGGTCCAACATCACCTCCAGTGTGCCAGCGCATCCTTCGGTCACCTGAAGAAGAGTGTTTGAAGACCAGAATCTCAAATCTGGCACCAAGCTTATGGTCTACAGGAAAGTTGTAGTGATATCCACCCTTCTAAATGGCTCAGAGAAGTGGACTATACACAGTAGACACTTCAAAGCGCTGGAGAAGTACCACCAGCGCTGCCTCCGCAAGGTCCCGTAAATCCACTGGGAGGATAGACGCACCAACGTCAGTGTTCTCGATCAGGCCAACATCCCCAGCATCGAAGTAGTGACCACACTCAAACAGCTCTGTTTGGTGGGCCACATCGTCCACATGCCAAACACGAGACTCCCAAACCAACGCTCTCTTTATAACTCCTACATGGCAAGCGAGCCCCAGATGAGCAGAGGAAACATTTCAAGGACACCATCAAAGCCTCCTTGATAAAGTGCAACATCCCCACCGGCACCTGGGAATCCCTGGCCCAAGACCACCCTAAGTGGAGGAAGAGCATCCGGGAGGGCGCTGAGCACCTCGAGTCTTGTCGCCAAGAGCATACAGAAATCAAGCACAGGCAGCGGAAGGAGCATGTGGCAAACCAGACTCCCCACCCACCCTTTCCTTCAACCACTGTCTGTCCCAGACAGAGACTGTAATTCCAATATTGGACTGTACAGTCACCTGAGAACTCACTTTTAGAGTGGAAGCAAGTCTTCCTCGATTTCGGGGGACTGCCTATGATGATGATGGCTTGATCCTCCTCCTGACGGCAGGCCCTTTCTGAGGTCCTTCGCAGTGCACCTCTCTGGGATCAGCTTGGATGCCATCTCCATGGCCTTCTGCATGTTCCTCAGCCATGTGAGCTGCGCTCCTTGCCCGCTGCCTCTCCAGCCATTGGAGATGGCGCCACCTTCTCCTGTGTGCCTCCCTGCTACACACAATGTGCAGGAAGCGTTCTACTGTCAGCACTGACCCTATTTAGTTCTCCTACTCAAGCCCAGCCTCCTCAATCAGCGCTCTCTGTTGTAGAGTATGAAGAGCCTGGACTACTATTACTCAATCCCGGTGTCCAGGAGGCAACTCACAATACTTTCACCCATCCGAAAAAATCTCGCCGACAAGAATGGTGCTAGATGCACCGCACCTTTAAATGCCGCTGGCAGTCTAGAGCAAGCAGTGTGTACCGACCCAAAAACCTGCTGTTGGCACCGACAGGTGGCAGGAAAACAATTTAAGCGATTCCGAGGCGGTGCGTGATCTGAGGACCTTGTTAACGATGCATATGCAGGAGCGGGGCGGAAGTGGGGGGGAGTGGGCCGGATATCCATACCGCAAAAACCCTTCAGGGCAATGCCGCGAATGTCAGCCAGTCCGCCGCGACTCAGCCGCCATTCCTCACCGACCCATGGCCGCTGCTTTCAGACTCCATGGGGCCAAAATTGCCCCCTTCATAAACTCCATTACCGCCTCAAAGAGGTTATAAGAACACACTTTGTGGCCTGCATACATAGAGCAGTTCCCTGATATAGGAAACTGTCCGATAGCTTATTTGTAAATGAAATTTTAGTAACTGGACAAGTCTGCTTTGTATTGATACGGGCCTGCCGAGGATACATTCTATTAGACTCCTAATTAAAATATCATGTGGACTACTGAAACTTTGAACTGCAATTGCTCTTGCAGCAGCAGCAGTGTAATGACCTATTTTGGTGTTAACAATTCCCTGACAACATACAAGGGCCCTAAGAGTGTGTGCTAGATAGCACAGCTGCTCGCCAGCCCATCCATCTTTCCAGCTTCACAGGGGTGGAGGAGATGTGTGACATCTTTATGAAGCAAGGTGCCATCACAGGCCGGTGGAGTAACACTATACTGACATTCTCTGCACAGGAAGGAATGTTTGTGGATATATGTAAACATTGCCTTGCTGTCTAATTCATTGCCATATAGTTCAACTATTAGTTTAAGAAGTTTTATAGTTCCAGTTAGTTCTTGAAGTAGAACATTTGATGGTGGGAAGAGAGCACAATGCAGAACTGTTAGTCTGCAAGGCCATCCCTGCAAAAGGAATGCAGTAAGAGATAAGAGAACAACGCTCCTTTAGTTAGATAGAAGGCCTTTGTCAGCCCATTCATTTTACTCTGCGAGATTGCGTTCTGTAAATTTCCTCTCGTGTATCAAAGGCAGCCCCTCAGAATCGAGGAAGACTTGCTTCCACTCCCAAAGTGAGTTCTTTGATGGCTGAACAGTCCGATACGAGAGCCACAGACCCTGTTACAGGTGAGACAGACATTCGTCATGGGAAGGGGTGGGTGGGGCTGGTTTGCCGCGTGCTCCTTCCGCTGCCTGCGCTGGACCTCTTCACGCTCTTTGTATTGAGACTCGAAGAACTCAACGCCCTCCCGGATGCACTTTCTCCACCTCGGGTGGTTTTCGGCCAGGGTCTCCCAGGTGTCATTGATGATGTCGCACTTTACCAGGGAGGCTTTGAGGGTGTCCTTATAACGTTTCCGCTGCCCACCTTTGGCTCGTTTACCATGAAGGAGCTCCGCATAAAGCATTTACTCAGGGAATCTCGGCATGCGAAATATGTGGCCTGCCCAGCGAAACTGATCGAATGTGGTCAGTACTTTAATACTGGGGATGTTAGCCTCTTCCTCGCCGCCATGCTCCACCTCACAATCGACAAGCTCCCCGCTGGAGTGGAACTAAACTACAGAACCAGTGGGAAGCTGTTTAACCTACACCGCCTCCAGGCCAGGTCCAAGATCACCCTCCTCTAGTATGATGATTTGATTAACAGACATGGCAAGAGTCATGCAGGCTGTAGTTTCAGGCCTTAAGTCGAGGGGCAGTTAGCAGCCGAGTTGAGTGCGTGTGCCCGGGACAAATAAACTGCAGTTCCAGTCAAAGTGGAGCATCTTCTGGTGCCTCCCAGATTTAGTAACTAGGGCAGCAATATTTACGGGGAGGGAGCAGAGGAGCATGGTTGCAGGTGGAGAAATCCAGAAATCCCGGGAACCTGGAGGCCCCGCCGAATTTAACAGCAGGAGCTCAGTCATTTTTTAATCTATTCCTCACCCGGCAGCAGGCAAGATTTGCAGGCTGGCTGGCAGCCGGTCGGGAAAGCCAATGGTGAAAGGCGACTGGGAAAGATCAGGGGCAGGAAAGGGGTATCGGGCCAGTAATCAGGAGGTAGGGGTGACTGGGAGAGATCAGGCACGTACACGGCGGGTTGGGGTCACGTTACGCGATTAACATTTTATAAATTCCCCCTCAACCTTCTCCCGTCCATTGTAGGGGAGTTAAAATTCCCCCGTCAGTCTGTCTAGTTTATGGATTGAGCGGCCGGAATTTTAACTTGAAGGCGGGTAGGGAGCAGATAGGCTGGAATGCGATTCCCTCAGGCACGGCCGAATTTAACAGCAGGGTCTGATTAACAATATGTTTCTTTGTTTCCCGCCTGCAGCCAGCCATTGAGAGGCTGGCTGGCTGGCGGGAAGGTAGCGGAGAAGAGGGTGAGAAGGATAGGAGCCCGTGAAGGGGGCGGGGGTGGGGCGAGGATAGGAAGGCCGGGATCAGAGATCGGGGTAAGGTAGGAAGGCCGGATCGGAGTGGGTAGAGGATCAGAGACCTATGAGAAAGGGGTTTGGAGGCTGAGGCTCGGAAGCCAGAAGGCCGGAAGGCTGAAGAGGGTGTCGGAGGGGGGATTGGAGGCTGGAGGGGGCAGAAGGCCGGAAAAGGGGATCAGAGGCCTCATGGAGGGGGAAGGAGGTCGGGGGAGGGGGGGGTGAGGGGGTCGGGGGTAGATTGGAAGGGTTCAGGGTGTCTGATTGAGGATGGGGTTGGCGAGGCAAGAACGCTGGATCGAACAAGGAAGGCACTTAACTCCTGGTTCCAGCAGTCCTCGCCTTCCTTTAGCTGGCAAGTTCCCCGAGGCCCAGGAATTCCAGGCAGCCAGAGTTAAATTTAAAATGGAGCTTCAAAATTAGACACACAGCCTCATTAGAATCTTTAAACTGCAAACACACCCCCTGGTAGTGTTAAAAGGGAAGAGGGTGGGTTGGAGGCACGTTGGGGTTGGGATTCAGATTTTTAACAGCTTAATTTACCAAAAGTCCCTGGATTCTGGGGAGGTCCCAGCAGATTGGAAAACTGCAAATGTAATGCCCTTATTTAAAAAAGGAGGCAGACAAAAAGCAGGAAACTATAGACCAGTTAGCCTAACATCTGTGGTTGGGAAAATGTTGGAGTCCATTATTAAAGAAGCAGTAGCAGGACATTTGGAAAAGCAAAATTCAGTCAGGCAGAGTCAGCATGGATTTATAAAGAGGAAGTTATGTTTGACAAATTTACTGGAGTTCTTTGAGGATGTAACGAACAGGGTGGATAAAGGGGAACCAGTGGATGTGGTGTATTTGGACTTCCAGAAGGCATTTGGCAAGGTGCCACATAAAAGGTTACTGCACAAGATAAAAGTTCACGGGGTTGGGGGTAATATATTAGCATGGATAGAGGATTGGCTAACTAACAGAGAACAGAGAGTCAGGATAAATGGGTCATTCTCTGGTTGATAACCAGTAACTACTAGGGTGCCGCAGGGATCAGTGCTGGGACCCCAACTATTTACAATTTATATTAACGACTTGGAAGAAGGGACTGAGTGTAACGTAGCCAAGTTTTCTGATGATCCAAAGATGGGAAGGAAAGCAATGTGTGAGGAGGACACAAAAAAATCTGCAAAAGGACATAGACAGGCTAAGTGAGTGGGCAAAAATTTGACAGATGAAGTATAATGTTGGAAAGTGTGAGGTCATGCACTTTGGCAGAAAAAAATCAAAGAGCAAGTTATTATTTAAATAGAGAAAGATTGAAAAGTGTCACAGTACAGCGGGACCTGGGGGTACTTGTGCATGAAACACAAAAGGATAATATGCAGGTACAGCAAGTGATCAGGAAGGCCAATGGTATCTTGGCCTTTGTTGCAAAGGGGATGGAGTATAAAAGCAGGGAAGTCTTGCTACAGCTATATAAGGTATTGGTGAGGCCACACCTGGAATACTGCGTGCAGTTTTGGTTTCCATATTTACAAAAGGATATACTTGCTTTGAAGGCAGTTCAGAAAAGGTTCACAAGGTTGATTCTAGGGATCAGGGGGTTGACTTATGAGGAAAGGTTGAGTAGGTTGGGCCTCTAGTCATTGGAATTCAGAAGAATGAGGGATGAGCTTATCGAAACGTATAAGATTATGAGGGGGCTTGACAAGGTGGATGCAGAGAGGATATTTCCACTGATGGAGGAGACTAGAACTAGAGGGCATGATCTTAGAATAAGGGTTTGCCCATTTAAAACAGAGATGAGGAGAAATTTCTTCTCTCAGAGGGTTGTAAATCTGTGGAATTCGCTACCTCAGAGAGCTGTGGAAGCTGGGACATTGAATGGGACAGAAATAGACAGTTTCTTAAACGATAAAGGGATAAGGGGTAATGGGGAGCGGGCGGGGAAGTAGAGCTGAGTCCATGATCAGATCAGCCATGGTCTTATTAAATGTCGGAGCAGGCTCGAGGGACCATATGGCCTACTCCTGTTCCCATTTCTTATGTTCTTATGTTCTTTTTAACCTCCCACCTGACTCCAATCCACTCATTTTTGGGGGTTAAAATTTCCCCCAGCTTGTTAGATGAAGATTTATGTCTCATTGTGTGTATTTTATATGAAGTGAATAATAATTTTTGTAGAATCTCTTATATAATGTATGTTTTGTACATTACTGTGGCATCTACACTTCAAAAATTCAGGGGGACTAATGTGTATGGAGTGTTTCATGGCAGGAAATTTCTCAAGGGAGGCGGATTGGGGCAGGGGCCTGTGCGGCAGGTGGGAAACCCAGGAGGTTGGGTTTCCCGTGCGCTCTGCCAACTTTAACGACAGGGCCTGATTTGAATGTGAGGCCTTAGATTCCCGCCCGCAGCCAGCCAGATTGAGAGGTAGGCTGCCTGTGAGCGGGTAGGCCTCAGATGCGAGGGGTTGGTCCGGGGGACGGATCGCGGGGTCAGTACGGTCGAGGATCCGGGGTTTGGGGGCGGGGGGTGGGTGGGGGGGGGGCGCGGAGGTAGGTCGGCATGTTCGGGAATCGTGGGTGGGTTGAAGAATTGGCAGGGAATCGGGGATCGAGAGGTGGTTGGAGGATCAGGAGTGAGTGTTGGCTGGGGATCGGTGGGATCAGGGATTGGTGGGAGGATGGTTGGGTATCGGCATGGGCAAGGTCGGGGATTGGGAGGGGGGAGTTGGGGATCGACAGGAGGGGTGTTTGGCCGGGATTCGGCAACAGGGGAAGAGAGGATCGGGGCTGGTCACTGGAAGATTGTGGCTGGGCTCAGCATTATCGTTGGTGTGGTGCGGGGGAGTGGGGAAGGCCTCATGGTGGAGATCGGAGGCCTGGGAAGGCGATTGGAGGCCTCGTGGAGTGGTCTCTGACCACGGGGGGGGGGGGGGGGTTAGGCAGGGATCCTGAATCCAGGAGGTAGGTAAAAAGCCACTTACCTCCTGGATCCACCAGTCCCTGCCTCGGTTTAACTGCTAGGTTTCACAAATTGTATGAAACCCGTCCACAAGCTAAATACAAAATGGAGGTGAAAAAACAGGCTTCCAGCCTCATTCTAAATTGATGTTCCGCCCCCTGGGAGTGGGTTGTTCACCTGCATCCCGTCCTGCCCCCATTAAAACGGGGTGGGAGGTGGGGGGGGGGAAAGTGTACCCGCCCCACCCCTTCATCAGAATTACTCAATGATATGCGATAGAGGCAGAAATACTTCGGCCCATAAAATGGCGTGCAATTTCTAGCCTAATACATATTCTACCCGATTAGAGATGAATTGCTGAGAAATCCCTTATTTCCCACTAGCTAAGGGCCAAAATGCCCATCTTTGCTAATATTGGTAAAGATGTGAATAAATGTGACATTCATCACCTATTAGACTGCTCACCCCCATACCAGATTTACTGACCATCGTTACCTAGAACTATAGATTACACCTACTGAAATTATCACTTTTAATATACATTTTACTCCTGTCCCTTTTTATTCTAACATTAACCAAGGCAGGAACTTCAACCGCTTGATAGGCACTTGTGTGGCAGCAGGTAGCTTGGCTTTAAACTGTCCCGATCTGCATGTTTGTAACAGCTTGGTACATTGCATGATTCAGCTCAGTTTTCAGTCAGTAGCTTGTCTCAAAATAGGGACTCGTGTGCTGGTTAGATTTCCTGAAGAGGCTGTGGGCATACACTCAGGAAATGAAATCATGTCAGATTGTATGCCTCACTTAACCAGTGATAACTGTAACACATGGGAGAATTTTCAGCTAAATGTGTATAATCTTTTTTGGGTCCTTCCTATTATTGAGCACAAGTAAACTATCCCTCCTCATCCTTCTGGACCTGTCTGCAGCCTTTGACACAGTTGACCACTCCATCATCCTCCTCCAACGCCTCTCCACCAATGTCTAGCTGGGTGGGACTGCACTCGCCTGGTTCCATTCTTATCTATCTAGTCAGAAAATCTCCTGCAACAGCTTCTCTTCCCACTCCCGCGTCGTTACCTCTGGTGTCCCACTAGGATCTATCCTTGGCCCCCTCCTATTTGTCATCTATATGCTGCCGCTTGGCGACATCATCCGAAAACACGGCATCAGTTTCCACATGTACGCTGACGACACCCAGCTCTATCTCACCACCACTTCTCTCGGCCTCTCCACCGCTCCACGGTCTCTAAATTGTCAGACTGCTTGCCCGGCATCCAGTACTGGATGGGTAGGGATTTTCTCCAATTAAATACTGGGAAGACCGAAGCTATTGCCTTTGGTCCCTACCACAAACTCTGTTCCCTAGCCACCGACTTCAACCCTCTCCCTAGCATCTATCTGAGGCTGAACCAGGCTGTTCGCAGACAGGTGTCATGTTTGACCTTGAAGTGAAGTTCTGACTACATAGCCGCAGCATAACTAAAACCGCCTATTTCCACCTTCATAACATTGCCCGTCTCGCCCCTGCTTCAGCTCATCTGCTGCTGAAACCCTCATCCATGCCTTTGTTACCTCTAGACTTGACTACTCCAACGCACTCCTGGCTGGCCTCCCACATTCTACCCTATGTAAACTTGAGGTCATCCAAAACTCAGCTGCCCATGTCCTAACTTGCACCAAATCCCATTCACCCATCATCCCTGTGCTCGCTGACCTACATTGGCTCCCAGTTGAGCAACGCCTCGATTTCAAAATTTTCATCCTTGTTTACAAATCTCTCCATGGCCTCGCCCCCCTGTAATCCCCTTTAGTCTCACAACCCCCTAAGATATCTATCTCAAATTCTGTCCTCTTGAGCATCCCTGATTATAATCACTCAACCATCGCTGGCCATGCCTTCAGCTGCCTAGGCCCCAAGCTCTGGAACTCCCTCCCTAAACCTCTCCACCTCTCTATCTCTCTTTCCACCTTTCAGACTCTTCTTAAAGCCTACCTCTTTAACCAAGCTTTTGGTCATCTGCCCTCATTTCATCATATGCGGCTCGGTGTCAAATTTTTATCTTATAGCACTCCTGTGAAGCGCCTTGAGACGTTTTACTACATTAAAGGCACTATATAAATACAATTTGTTGTTGTAATAACTTTAATTCTCACACAGAACTGACTGGTTCTCCCTCCATCAGCTTCACTCCTATGTGTAAAAGAGCCAATGTTTGGGTGGTCGAAAATGTACACCTACCAGATTCAAACAAGGAAGCAATGAGCGCTGGTCCCATGCGTTTGCACTCTGTCTCTGCATTATACAGCAGAGCCCAGCGCACCTACAGGGACCAGTTTCCAATGTGCAGTGCAGTGTAAAGCTGAGAGAACGATACACAGCTGTCCTGATACATGATCTCAAAACTTGACGTTTAAGCACATGAGTAAAAGGGGGTGAAAATTCCACCATTCTGGCATGCTGCCAGTGTAAACCCACGGGAGTGCACCAGAAGATTATCTGGGAGCCAGATACGTTGTATCTGGACCTTATGTTGGGGATTCCATGAGCCTTGTAAGGAGTGGAGCCTTTGCCCATCCCATAGAAGGCCAGTGGCATAGGAATGGGCGGGACCAAGCTGGAGGACTCCCAACACCAGGGGTTCCCATGTCGCCAACCTCCCATTAGCTGCTTCATCAGTGAGAGCAGGCGTATCAGTCAGCTAAAATATAGTTGTGGACCCACCTGGGGGGTCCAGGCCAAAAATCGTGTCTGGACCCCCAAAGATTTGTAAGTGGCCCCCTTACAAAGGGGGCCAAGAGGGCAGTTCTTTAACAGTTTGCCCGGATCCAGCAGAGTACATCATATATGCGGCCTCTTCAGCAGGTGAGCACCCAAAATGCATCTCTAGTTGCACAGGTACATGCCATTGGCAGTCAAAGTAGGGAAGCTCATTCTAACCCTGGTAAGTCTGCCGGGGTCAATGGTTGAGGTTGCTGGTGGTCACAACCCAGCACCTATATTGGGATGTGCTTCCTCCACAGGTTTTTGGACCCAAAATGCTTCATGTCACCTCTCCAAGGCAAAAGAACTTCCAGTCTGGGAAAGTTATGTTACCTGCTGTCTGAGAAGCTGTTTCATTTCTGCAAGCATCTGATTGAGTTGTGTCATCTGGACGACCAAATGTCTTCCTGTATCACCTGCAATATAAAGGGAGCTGGTTAGCTTGGGGGTCTTATTGGGGCTCGATATAGATTAAGATCACAAAGACAAGTTCAGATGATGGAGGCCAGCCTTTCATAGAAATCTCCAGCTGCCTCCATCATAGCATCCGGTTTCCCCTAGAATGCCTCCATATTTTGCCTGGAAGCCCGTTCAGTCTTTGATCAAACATTCCATGACGCAATGATTTCTGTGCTTCTGAAGCAGTGGAGGGGGCTGTTGTATGTATAGAGCAGCGGGCTGAGTTTGAACAGTGGAAAAAGTAGTTTGAGTAGTTGGAATAAATGGATATTCTAGTGTCACGTTTCAGGATTTTCTGCCCATTTTTCTACTGAAAGGAATTGTACATTTTTTTTAACTTTCAAATACTGAGATCTGAAACACAGTGGGCGGGATTTTGGTCTTCTGCCGCCCCTGTTAGTGCCCCGGAGGGGCAGCAATGGAGGCGGTAAGCACTTCTGGGCGGGGTGACTAGCTTCCAGCGCTCTGCCGGGACATTCGGTGCCGGTTTCGAGGGGGTATGGAGCATTACCGCCCAGAAGTAGCGAGCCAGTGTGCAACACCCCTGGTTGCGACAGCGGCTCGATATTTGGATCGTGCCTGATCCATAGCGCTGGAATGCCTGTGGAAGCTGACGTTCCAACCTGTAGCAGCCGCAGTGAGGTAGGTAACGTCGAACTCAGGTAAGCGTGATTGGTTTGTTTCTTTGCGGTTTATGTTGTGGTGGCGTGAGTTATTTATTGGGTCACGCCGAGGTCGGTGGTTTAGCTCGGGATTTTCGCTAGCTCAGCCGGCCTAGCGCCCTAAAAGAGGTGTGCAACCCCTCCCTTAGCGCTCCGCTCCAAACTTAGGGCCCAGCTGATGAGTTTTGCGGCGGCAGACGCAAACCATTTTCCGACACAAAATTTACCGCTCCGCCTGGATTTGCGCTGCCACAGAGGCGCGACCAAATTTCCACCCCAGTGAATTTGCCCAGGTTTATAAACAAAGGTCACAGAATGTGTATTAAAACTAAACATTAGCCAAGATGATCAGAAACAATAGGGAATCTCAACAAGCATTTACGCTGAGGGGGATGGAATGTCCCTTCATGTTGAGCTTGGCATGAGCTAGTTTCAAAGAAGGAGACATTGTGGCAGGTTTGATTAGTAGCTCTTCTAGCCAACCCCTGGGCAGGGGGAGGGGTCAGGAGCTTCTTGTTGGGACAAGCAGGAGGTGAACAAAGACCTACCGGTGAGCAGTCAGGTTTTAGGTAAATGAAAATGTCACAAAATCCTTCGCTGAGGCAGGTTCAGAAAGTCAGGAACAGTTTGGAGATCTCTTGTTTGAGTCTAATAAGATGACCCACTGACGTTCAATAGTGTGGCTTTTTTTGTCACTTATAAAAGAAACGTAAACCACAAGTATCCAGCTCAGATCAAGGTTGAAAAGCAGGGAAGCTATGCTAAACCTGTATTGAACCTTGGTTAGACCACACTTAGAGTACAGGTAAAGTGTCCAAAATCCGCAAAGCTCGGGACCGAGGCTGTTCCAGATTTCTGTTATTTCCAGATTTCAGAACATCTTTCCAACATCCCGAATCCGGAAACGCCCGGATATTTCCAGATAGCGGAACATCTTTCTGACATCCCGAATCCGGAAACCTCCCGGGCCGAGGTAAGGCCGCATGCCAGTGGAGCGGAGGGGAGTGGCGCCGGAGGTGGAGCGTGGGGGGGGTCGGTGGGGGTGGAGCATGGGGGGTGTGCGGTGGAACGACACCGGAGGCAGAGCGTGGGGGGTTGGGGCAGAGCGGGGGGGGTGGGGGTGCGGTGGTGAAGCGAAGGGGGAGTTGGCGGCGGACCGGGGGGCAGCAGCGGGCCACAGGGGTGGGGTGGCAGAGCGGGGGGGGTGGGGGGTGCAGTGGAGGAATAGGGAGGGGGCAACAGAGCGGGGGGTGCAGTGGCGGACGGGGCGGGGGTGCGGTAGCAGAATGGGGGGGTCGGCAGCAGAGCGGGGGGGTGCAGTGGTGGAGCGATTGGGGAGTCAGCGGCGAACCGGGGGGTTCGGCAGCATCGGCTGCGGGTCAGGGGTCGGCAGCCGGGTAAAACCTGCGTTGAAGACCTGCAAAAATGGTAAGTTAAAGTTTTTATTTTTTAATTATTTTTTTCGATTTAGTAGACAAGGGTTTTGTGAATTTTTTTTTTCGTGTTTTTCCCCCTCTCTAGGCCCAACTTGCAGTGGTAATCGGTTTTTAAAAATGTCCGGATTTCGGAACATTTTTTGGATTCTGGACGACCCCGCCACGGATCGGCTCGGTGTCCAGATTCCTGAACATTCTGAATTTCGGAACTCGGATTTCGGACGCTCAACCTGTACTGTGTACAGTTCTGGTCGCCATATTATAAAAAGGAGATTGAGGTACTGGAGAGGGTGCAGAGAAGATTGGTACACCTCGGTGAAGATGTTGACGATGGCTTGGAGTTCGGCCTCTGAATGTGCACAGACGCAAGCATCGTCCGCGTTATGTAGTTCGATGACAGAGGATGGAATGACTTTGGATCTAGCCTGGAGGCGATAAAGGTTGAACAGATTCCCATAGGAAGGTAGATGCAGCAACGTCAGTGTTCTCACTCAGGCCAACATCCCCAGAATCGAAGAATTGACCACACTCGATCAGCTCCGTTGGGCGGGCCACATCGCCCGCATGCCCGACACGAGACTCCCAAAACAAGCGCTCTACTCAGAACTCCAATACAGCAAGCGACCCCCAGGTGGGCAGAGGAAATGTTTCAAGGACACCCTCAAAGCCTCCTTGATAAAGTGCAACATCCCCAACGGCACCTGGGAATCCCTGGCCCAAGACCACCCTAAGTGGAGGAAGAGCATCCGGGAGGGCGCTGAGCATCTCGAGTCTCATTGCCGAGAGCATGCAGAAATCAAGCACAGACAGCGGAAGGAGCGTGCGGCAAACCAGTCCCACCCACCCTTTCCTTCAACCACTGTTTGTCCCACCTGTGACAGAGACTGTAATTCACGTATTGAATTGTTCAGTCACCTGAGAACTCACTTTTAGAGTGGAAGCAAGTCTTCCTCGATTTCGAGGGACTGCCTATGATAATGGATGATGAGAGAAGATTTACAAGGATGATACCAGAAATGCGAGGGTATACATATCAGAAAGGGTCTCTTTTCTCTTGAAAAAAAAGGCTGAGGAGTGACCTAATAGAGCTCTTTAAAATTATGAAAGGTTTTGATAGAATGGTTAGAGAGAGAATGTTTCCACTTGTGGGGAAGAGCATAACTCGAGGCCATCAATATAAGATAGTCACCAAGAAATCCAATAGGGAATTCAGAGGAAACTTCGTTATCCAAAGGGCATTGAGAATGTGGAACTCGCTACCACAGGGAGTGGTTGAAGTGAATAGTATAGATTTATTTAAGGGGAGGCTAGACAAGCATATGAGGGATAAGGGAATGGAGGGTTATGCTGATAGATTTAGATGAGAAAAGACGGGAGGAGGCTCGAGTTGAGTATAAACGCTGGCATGGACTGGTTGGACCGAATGGCCTGTTTCTGTATCGTATATCCTATGTATGTAAACCTATGTATTACAGGGGCTGTGATTGGTCCATCCCTGGGTTACAATATCGTACAAGTAAATACAGTGAAAGTCAGCTCCCATAACAATAGGATATTCAAACCACTTATGGCAGGCAACTGATGTCATAGAAGCCAAGAAGGTATCTAGGGCAGACCTGAATTTGTAACTTCAGGACCAAATTTAACCTGGAGCAATAATTGGGTGGGTGAGGTCAAGGCATGAGCCAAATCGCCCTGACCTCAGCAGCATGAAGCCCGGGCGATTTTAACTCGTGGGTCTCATCTGCACATCTGCGATCAGGTACAATTCTGAAGTAAATAATGTAATTTCTGGGGCAGCCTCATTTTCCTGTTACTTGCAAACATGAACCACTTTGAGAGCAGGCAAAGTTAATGGAATTTAGATTGTATTTTAAAACAGGTGTAAATCTTGCAAATCTGACTTATGCCCCAAATTCTCGACCCCTTCACCAGAACTATCTCACTTTCTGCACATCCTTTGAAGGTGCCTTTTCTCTTTGCATGCATTGTCTTTGTAGTGGCACTGATGGGCCCTGTGGTTTCCTCCACAGCACCAGCACGGGGCTAGCCGGTTTGCCCCATGTGGCGGACTCAGGGTTGCAGGATTCGGGGCAGCATTTCTGCCCTTAAAAGTATCAATGCGGTGCACTGCTCTCGTCGGTTTAGAGTCCCTTAGTGCTTCATTTAGGTGGTCGCCAAAGTCGCACGGTGCAGCCAGTCTCCTTTTGTGTTCCAATCTTTCTACAAAAGCGTCCCAATCTTCCCCATCGGTAAATTGCTGAAAATTGCTGAGATTCGACATGCTGAGCGTGTGGTTCGTGACCTCGTATTCCCATCGCCAGTTGTGGCGTATGTACGCATCTTTAGCAATGACTCCACGAGGCAGGGTATGATACTTAAACTGTGTAGACCTGTAGTCCTTTATTTGCAGCTCCTGAGTGAGGACAACAAGCTGTGTGTTCCTTTTTATATTGGATTACTTGCAGTGTGCAGGTAACCCTTAGTCTCGAGCAGCAGCACCCTCTGGTGTACAGGCAAGGTGTGTACAGTGTAAGGGTACATTCAGTGTTGCATAACAGTGTTACAGACATCACACAGTAAACAGACATGCATACACAATACCCTCCAAGTCACACACCATCCTGATTTGGAAGCATATCGCTGTTCCTTCATCATCGCTGGGTCAAATTCCTGGAACCCCCCCCCCCCCTAACAGCACTGTGGGAGTACCTTTACACACGGACTGCAGCGGTTCAAGAAGGCGGCTCACCACCATCTTCTCAAGGGCAAGTAGGGATGGGCAATAAATGCTGGCCTTGCCAGTGAAGCTCACATTCCATGAACGAATAAAAAAAAAAGTGATTCACTCCACGTGATATCAAGGAACGGTTGAGCGCACTGGATACAGCAAAGGCTATGGGCCCTGACAACATCCTGGCTGCTGTGCTGAAGACTTGTGCTCCAGAACTAGCCACGCCTCTAGCCAAGCTGTTCCAGTACAGCTACAACACTGGCAGCTACCCGACAATGTGTAAAATTGTCCAGGTATGTCCTGTCCACAAAAAGCAGGACAAATCCAATCCAGCCAATTACCGCCCCATCAGTCTACTCTCAATTATTAGCAAAGTAATGGACGGTGTCGTCGACAGTGCTTTGAAGCGACACTTGCTCACCGATAACCTGCTCACCAATGTCCAGTTTCGGTTCCGCCAGAACCACTCGGCTCCAGAACTCATTACAGCCTTGGTCCAAACATGGACAAAATAACTGAATTTACAGCCAATGAAGTACTTTTTGGAATGTAGTTACTGTTGTAATGTAGGAAACACGGCAGAAGCAATGTGATAATGACCAGATAATCTGTTTTTCCTATTTTGTTTAAGGAATAAATATTGGCCAGGACACCAGGGATAACTCCCCTGCTCTTCTTCAAAAGAGTGCCAGGGTATCTTTTATGTCGACTTGAGAGGGCAGACAGGGCCTCGGTTTAACATCTCAGCCAAAAGGCAGCACCTCTGACAGTGCAGCACTCCCTCAGCATTGCACTGGAGTATCAACCTAGATGTTTGTGCTCAAGTCACTGAAGTGGGCCTGGAACCCACAACCTTCTGACTCAGAGGCAAGTGTGTTACCCACTGAGCCACAGCTGACACCACAACATTGACCAGAAATTTAACTGGACCAGCCACATAAATACTGTGGCTACAAGAGTGAGTCAGAGGCTGGGTATTCTGCTGTAAGTATCTCACCTCCTGACTCCTCAAAGCCCTTCCACCATCTACAAGGCACAAGTCAGGAGTGTGATGGAATACTCTCCACTTGTCTGGATACCATTCATAGGCATGTGGCGAGCTTTCATATTTATGCTGATGGCACTCAGCTCTATCTTTTCATCAGCACTCTTTTCCATGACGAACAGGGATCTGACATCAAGTTGCAGATGTTTTTCCAACTCGGTATCAGCAAGAAGCCATCCTATTTTTCGCTTGCTAAAAATAATACATCTAGCCCCTGATTCTATCTTCCTCGCTGGTCCCTTTAATATCCTCCCTTCACTTCCTTCCACCTTTGGTAGCAGAGCCTACACCTGTCTGGAAATCTCTCATAAAACCCTCCCACCTTGTTGCCTTTCTCCCCACCTTCCACACCTTCCGGTAAACACACTTTGACTATAACCAGTCATCCTCTAATTTACCGCTGTGAAGTACCTTGGCTTATTTTACTATGTTCAATGCTAATAATCAGATATGGGGGAGAGCTCCTCTGCTCACTATTATGTAGCAAAACTATAAATTTACGTCTAAAGTATGTGTTTGCAATCTTATTAAAAAGGTGAAAGAGGAAATGTTCCCCCACCCAATACTGCACTGTAGGGTCTACTTTATAGGGTGAATTCCTCAAAGCTGAACATATGCTTGGATCAGCTGTTGACCTTAATAACATGTTTTTTTTTGTGATGTAAGAAGCTGCCGCAAATTTCTTAAACCAAGGCTTTGCTTATAGCTTCCGTTACCAGTGTTAAAATCCCTCCTGGGCAGCCCCTATCGCCGTCACACAATCCGCTCAGTGCAACATAGAAACATAGAAAATAGGTGCAGGAGTAGGCCAATCGGCCCTTTGAGCCTGCACCGCCATTCAATGAGTTCATGGCTGAACATTCAACTTCAGTACCCCATTCCTGCTTTCTCGCCATACCCCTTGATCCCCCTAGTAGTAAGGACCTCATCTAACTCCTTTTTGAATATATTTAGTGAATTGGCCTCAACAACTTTCTGTGGTAGAGAATTCCACAGGTTCACCACTCTCTGGGTGAAGAAGTTCCTCCGCATCTCGGTCCTAAATGGCTTACCCCTTATCCTTAGACTGTGACCTCTGGTTCTGGACTTCCCCAACATTGGGAACATTCTTCCTGCATCTAACCTGTCTAACCCCGTCAGAATTTTAAACGTTTCTATGAGGTCCCCTCTCATTCTTCTGAACTCCAGTGAATACAAGCCCAGTTGATCCAGTCTTTCTTGATAGGTCAGTCCCGCCATCCCGGGAATCAGTCTGGTGAACCTTCGCTGCACTCCCTCAATAGCAAGAATGTCCTTCCTCAGGTTAGGAGACCAAAACTGTACACAATACTCCAGGTGTGGCCTCACCAATGCCCTGTACAACTGTAGCAACACCTCCCTGCCCCTTACTCGAATCCCCTTGCTATGAAGGCCAACATGCCATTTGCTTTCTTAACCACCTGCTGCACCTGCATGCCAACCTTCAATGACTGATGTACCATGACACCCAGGTCTCTTTGCACCTCCCCTTTTCCTAATCTGTCACCATTCAGATAATAGTCTGTCTCTCTGTTTTTACCACCAAAGTGGATAACCTCACATTTATCCACATTATACTTCATCTGCCATGCATTTGCCCACTCACCTAACCTATCCAAGTCGCTCTGCAGCCTCACAGCATCCTCCTCGCAGCTCACACTGCCACCCAACTTAGTGTCATCCGCAAATTTGGAGATACTACATTTAATCCCCTCATCTAAATCATTAATGTACAGTGTAAACAGCTGGGGCCCCAGCACAGAACCTTGCGGTACCCCACTAGTCACTGCCTGCCATTCTGAAAAGTACCCATTTACTCCTACTCTTTGCTTCCTGTCTGACAACCAGTAAAAGATCCCATGGTACTATTTTGAAGAAGAGCAGGGGAGTTATCCCCGGTGTCCTGGGCAATATATATCCCTCAATCAACATAACCAAAACAGATTATCTGGTCATTATCACAGTGCTGTTTGTGGGAGCTTGCTGTGCGCAAATTGGCTGCCGCGTTTCCCACATTACAACAGTGACTACACTCCAAAAGTACTTCATTGGCTGTAAAGTGATTTGAGACGTCCGATGGTTGTGAAAGGTGCTATATAAATGCAAGTCTTTCTTTTTAATATATCACATGCATTCGTATCACTGGAACTTCTTCAGGCTTTCCTTCCTGTTTTTGTGGCCCAATTCTCAGTTTCACTCTGTTGGGGGAACTTTCACACCTAGGTCAGAAGGTTGTGACATCACGCCCCACTTCAGGACATGAGAACAAATCTTAGGTTAGTACTTCTGTGCAATACCGAGGGAGTGCTGCATTGTTGGAGAAGCTGTCTTTCAGATGATATGTTAAACCAAAGTCTCCTGTGCCTATGCAGGCGGATGTAAAAGATCCCATGCACTTGGGAAATTAACCCCATTCCGTTCCCCCTCTAATTTGCCTTCCTCATGGGATCTTTTACCTCCACCTGAGAGAGCAGACAAGGCCTTGGTTTAACATCTCATCCGAAACACAGCACCTCCAACCGTGCAGTACTCCCTGGAGTGGGACTATGGACCCACAACCTTCTGACTGAGAGACAAGAGTGCTACCCACTGAGCCACAGTTGACACTATTAGCAAACCTCACAAGCGTGGTCTGTAAATAACGTGGATGAAAGACACAAGAGAATATATCATTTACTCAGAATTGGCTTTCCTTTACATCGTTATACACACTTCATGAACAGTCAGTGGAGCAGTTTGGAGTTTGGAGCGCGAGGCTGTATGATTTTGCTTGTATGATTTAGGTTTTCAAAGTAGTTCTTCACACACGGTTGGCCTGGATTTTCCTCCAGGACAGCAGCACCATCAGAGTGCTTGAATGTATTTTTACTTGCCAAATTTTTCTATAACTCAACATTTGAATCTCTCAAATTAGGTTTCTATCAATGCCACAACACTGAAATGGCCCAAACCAAAGTCAATATTGACTGTAACTATAGTCCACTCCCCGTCCTCATCCTTCTCGACCTCTCGTCAGCCTTTGATACAATAGACTACACCATCCTCTTCCATTGTCCAGCTCAGTGGGACAGCCCTCGCTTGGTTCCACTCTTAATTATCTGATCGTAGCCAGAGCATCTACAGAAATAGCACCTCTTTCCACCTCTGGAGTTCTCCAAACCAAAGGTCTATCCCTCTAGTGTTCCTCATCTAAATACTAGCCCTTGGCAATATCTTCTGAAGACAAAGGATTAACTTACACATGTATGGTAATAACACCCAGCTCTATTTCTCTACCACCTCTCTCGACCCCTCCTCTCCTCCACTGCTTCAGACTGCTTGTCTAATACCCATTCTTGGATGTGCTGCAACTCCTTCCAGTTAAACATTGGAAAGACTGAAGCTATCGTCTTCGGCCCCTGCCGCAAACTCCGTAACATCACCATCAATTCATTCCCCTCCCCAGCCACTGTCTCAAATTAAACCAGAAACGTTTGCAACTTCACTATCCTATTTAACCTCGAGCTGAACTTTTGACCTCATATACTCTCCACAAAGACCATATACTTCAACCGCTATACCATCATCTGCCACTGCTCCTGACTCAACCCATCTGCTGCTGAAATCCTCCTCCCTGACTTTTTCACCTCCAGACCTGACCAACCCAATTCTTCTTCTCCTTCTTCTTCTTCTTAGGCAGTCCCTCGGAGTCGAGGATGACTTGCTTCCACACTAAAAATGAGTTCTCAGGTGACTGATGAGTCTGATGCGGGACCTACAGTCTCTGTCACAGATGGGGCAGACGGTGGTTGGAGGGATGGGTGGGTGGGGTGCTTGGGTTGTCGTACGCTCCCTCCACTGTTTGCGCTTGGCCTCCGCCTGCTCTCGGCGAAGAGACTCGAGTTGTTTGGCGCCTTCCCGGATGCTTCTCCTCCATTTTGAGCGGTCTTGGGCCAGGGATTCCCAGGTGTCGGTGGGGATGTTGCACTTTTTCAAGGAGACTTTGAGGGTGTCCTTGAAACATTTCCTCTGCCCACCTGGGGCTCACTTGCCGTATCGGAGTTCCGAGTAGAGCGCTTGTTTTGGGAGTATCGTATCTGGCATGCGGACGGTGTGGCCCGTCCATTGGAGCTGATCGAGCTTGGTCAGTGCTTCGATACTGGAGATGTTGGCCTGAGCGAGAACACTGATGCTGGTGCACCTATCCTGCCAATGGATTGAAAGGATCTTGCAGAGGCAGCATTGGTGGTACTTCTCCAGTGCTTTGAGGTGCATGCTGTACATAGTCCACGTCTCTGAACCATATAGGAGGGCGGGTATCACTGCTGCTCTGTAGACCATGAGCTTGGTGCCGGGTCTGAGGTCCTAGTCTTCAAACATTCTCTTCCTCAGGCGACCGAAGGCTACACTGGCACACTGAAGGCAATGTTGAACTTTGTCATCAACGTCTGCCGTTGTTGACAGTATGGGAGATGGGAGGGATGGGCAGGACTAGGTCCTCCTTCCCTAGACAATATGTTCATCCCATTGCTTGTCCAATGTCATGCAGTTTGCAAACTTACCTACAATCACAGCTGAATTGAGTAACGCGCTCCCAATCACCCACCCATTCGCCATGCCCCGCAAACTTCAGCTCATCCAAAACTCTGCTGCTCGTATCATATCCTGCTCCAAGTCCCATTCATCCCTCAGTCCTGTTCTTGCTGACCTATATTGGCTTTCTCATCACCCAATGCCTCCAATTTAATATTCTCATCTTCTGTTTAAAGCCCTTCATGGCCTTGCTCATGTCTGTAACCTCCTCCAGCCTGGCTAACCTGCCTCCCTACGACTCTGGCCTCTTCTGCACCCACCTCCCTTTGCCCCACCATTGGTACATGTGCCTTCAGCCCCGTGCTCGGGAATTCCCTCCCTAAACCTCCTCTCCTCCTTCAGGACCCTCCTTAAAACCTACCTTCTTGACCAAGTTTTGAGTCTCCCCTCCTTCTTTTGCTCAACGTCCATGTTTATCTGTTGGTGCCTCTGTGAAGGGCCTTGGGACATTTTTCTACGGCAAAGGCACTTTATAAATGCAAGTTGTTGTTGAGGTGAATCAAGAGGGATTTCTGCCCAATGTGACTGATCTATTTTCCTTGTTTGGGAGTAATTATTTATGCCCAGCAGTGTCTCCATTCTGTAGAGGGAGCCCTCCACAGCCAAATAGGGGATCCCCGTGGCGCTTCAGCACCAGAAAGGAGGAGGATCTATAGTTAAAGAGAGCAAATACCATTTGAGGATTTCCCAAACATTTAATAAAAATAGTCCTCAGACCTGCTGATGATAGAATGGCATTGAGAGTGATGGGCAGAGATGGGCAGGACTCGGTCCTCCTTCCCTGGATGGCATGTTCTTCCCACTGCTTGTCCAATGTCATGCAGTTTGCCAACTTACCTACAATCCCAGCTGAATCACTTTGTTGGAACATGCAGTCCTGCAGCGCTGCCACTTTAGCGATAGACCCTCCCAGGACAAGTTTCATCTCCTCTACAGAATCCTGTAAAGAACAAAAAAGTGTACTTGTATTAAAGAAAGTAATTTAATGTGATGGCTGCATTCCCACAATTAGTTTATTGTAAGATACAACGTCATTTTAAGGAATTGAAAAGGAAAAAAAAAAAATTGCAGGGCTGTGAGGAAAGAGCAGGGGAGTGGAACTAATTGGACAGCTCTTTCAAAGAGCCGGCATAGGCACGATGGGCTGAATGGCCTCCTTCAATGTTGTATAATTCTATGAATTAAATGGGTCTGATCAAGTGTTGGCCCGAGAATCATAACAACTACAACAACTTGTGTCTCTGTAGCACCCCTCATTTGCAGGAAGACAACTCAAAGCACTTTTATATTGAAGACAAAACAGTGAACGGCAAGTCAGAGAGGGAGAAATGAAGGGGGTGGGAGGGTGGGGGAGTGTGGCAAAAGGTACATTTGACAAGAATAGTTTTGAGAAGGATTATGATAGTAAGGAGGGAGATGGCAAGGTGGTGGTAACTATGCAGGGTGTTTCCAGAGAGTAGGAGCACAGTCGCTGGATGAACGACCACCAGTGGTGGAGAGGAAGGACTGGGAGACTGGTAGTCTAGTGCTGGAGGTAATAGAGGAACAGAGAGGGTGTACACCAGCTTTAATCTGGAGCAGATCATTAAAGAGACGCAGGGGGAGCCTGTGGATGAATTTGAAAGTGATAATGATAATTTTGCAGTCAACTAACTGGGGTAAAGAAAGCCAATAGAGGTGGGGGAGCATGGGAGAGCAGGACTTTGTGCAGGTGATAACACAAGTAATGGGGGTGGGGCATGTTTTCAATGTGTTTTAACTTGTAGAGAGTAGGGGCAGGGTAATAGACCCAGATCTATCTTTGATTCTAATCTGGTATACACAATTGAAATGAGATGCAGCATTTTCCAGTTGTGGTGCAACGTTAGAGTATTTAATCATCATCATAGGCAGTCCCTCGAAGCGAGGATGACTTGCTTCCACGCCAAAAAGGGATGAGTTCACAGGTGTTTCAATGAAGGACCTAATATTCCAGATCCCGAACTACATCGTGAAGGGTGGAAGATGCCTGTGCTTGGATTTCTTGGATTTTGTTAATGTGTGGTGGCCGTTGCACACCAGCCACCACACGGGCTTGACAGAGCTAGGTCTTGGTCCAGTGGCAAAGATTACCCAAGACTAACTGATATTTAATATCAGTTAATATTTAATATCAGTCTAACATAAAAGCGGAAGCATCCATAAATCCTGGCATCCAAGATTGAATTGGCAAAGGTGCAATCTCTTAGCGTCCCCCTCACAGCTCACACCGCCACCCAGTTTCGTGTCATCTGCAAACTTGGAGATATTACACTGGATGAAGGAATTGAGTGTAATATCTCCAAGTTTGCAGATAACACTAAACCGGGTGGCGGTGTGAGCTGTGAGGGGGACGCTAAGAGGCTGCAGGGTGACTTGGACAGGTTAGGTGAGTGGGCAAATGCATGGCAGATGCAGTATAATGTGGATAAATGTGAGTTTATCCATTTTGGGGGCAAAAACACAAGGCAGAATATTATCTGAATGGCGGCAGATTAGGAAAAGGGGAGGTGCAACGAGACCTGGGTGTCATGGTTCATCGGTCATTGAAGGTTGGCATTCAGGTACAGCAGGCGGTGAAAAAGGCAAATGGTATGTTGGCCTTCATAGCTAGGGGATTTGAGTATAGGAGCAGGGAGGTCTTACTGCAGTTGTACAGGGCCTTGGTGAGGCCTCACCTAGAATATTGTGTTCAGTTTTGGTCTCCTAATCTGAGGAAGGACGTTCTTGCTATTGAGGGAGTGCAGCGAAGGTTCACCAGACTAATTCCAAGGATGGCTGGACTGTCATATGAGGAGAGACTGGATCAACTGGGCCTTTATACACTGGAGTTTAGAAGGATGAGAGGGGATCTCATAGAAACGTATAAGATTCTGACGGCACTGGACAGGTTAGGTGCGGGAAGAATGTTCCCGATGTTGGGGAAATCCAGAACCAGGGGACATAGTCTTAGGATAAGGGGTAGGCCATTTAGGACTGAGATGAAGAGAAACTTCTTCACTCAGAGAGTTGTTAACCTGTGGAATTCCCTGCCACAGAGAGTTGTTAATGCCAGTTCATTTGATATATTCAAGAGGAAGTTAGATATGGCCCTTACGGCTAAAGGGATCAAGGGGTATGGAGAGAAAGCAGGAAAGGGGTACTGAGGGAATGATCAGTCATGATCTTATTGAATGGTGGTGCAGACTCGAAGGACG
Source organism: Pristiophorus japonicus (assembly GCF_044704955.1). Lineage (NCBI taxonomy): Eukaryota > Metazoa > Chordata > Chondrichthyes > Pristiophoridae > Pristiophorus > Pristiophorus japonicus. Next base: position 50,993,589 of record NC_091977.1, read on the forward strand.
GAATGGCCTACTCCTGCACCTATTTTCTATCTTTCTATGTTTCTAATCACAAAACTCCAGTACCTAAATGGGGTGAAAGTGGTCTTCGGCAATGGCGCAAAATGGGTGATAGTGAATCGGCCTTCCCATTTCACACCCTGCCAAAATGTCCACTGCTTGAAGATTGTCACGTAGCTCAGAGAGGAAGGGAACTGAGAAAACAGGAGCAAAATAAATTATTGCTTTGATTTAACTCTCTACGAATGTCCACCAGTTTTTGGTATTATATCTGATTTAGTCAGAAGCCAGAGGTCTGTGGACGATTACGGTACGATTTATTCACAATAATATAATTCTTCCCAGAATGTACTGCAGGAAGCTGAAGCAACAGCGACCCCTGCTGGTAACAAAAAAAAATGCAATGTTACACTGCGAATTTCTCCACAAAATGACATCATCATAATTCAGTTTGTTTAGTAAAAGACCAGCATGTGAGAAAATGATTCAAATGCATTATTAAAAAAAAGTATACACATACACACTGGCGATTTCTTTTAAGCTTGCCCCGATGAAATGCAAATTGTTATTTTGGATTTCCATACACGAGATACTGATCCTGTCAGGATACTCCCACAGAACATTCAGAAAAGGCCAACTAATCCTAACTGATCCACCCACATCGCTCCCCAGCCTCTTGCTTCCTCCCCAGCACATCAACACACCCTAGGGAAGAAATTCAACTTGCTTTGGTTTCCAGCACAATAATGGGCGGCAGAAACCCGATGAGTGCCTGATTGAAATTGGGCCTCGGGCCTCATCTGTATGAAACCAGTGTGCTGCGGATGCCAATCAGGCCTCCGATGCAGCGCACCAGTCAGGGCCCTAGGATTCTCAGCGATCTCTGTGCGGGCTGGCACGCAGGTAGACTCTAGCGGATGTGGGGGTGGTGGAAACGAAGCAATAAGGTGGGAGTCTGGACCAACAGTGCTCCGCAATATTTTTATGGAACCAGGAGGACTGTCATGTCGTAACTTGATTCACAAAAATGTGATTCAGCTTGTCAAAACATTGGATCAGAAAACCATAATGCTTCGCTTGCATATTAGCCTTGATTTTGAAATTATGGCAAAATTGAGAGTTGATAGGCTATTTCTCCATGGAACTGAAGCACAGCTAACCACGATCCTGCCTCCACCCAACATGTACATTCTTCAGCAATGGATAGTGAAATGGAGAGAGAACCACTGCCAAGTTTTCCTCTCTCTAGTCCAGGGATGTCAATTGTAGAGTTCCCACCAAGACATTTTTGAATTAGATTTTTTTTTAAAATCCTTATGTCACGCTTTTACTGTATTGTAGATGTTATTTCTCTCGCCCCGTTGCCACTCGATCGAATCATCAGTCGGCCTCGGTCAAAGCTGCTCTTCACCTGTTCATTGATGGCTTGTCTGCTGTATTTTCCCCGTCTCTGGGAACGTGCTCACCTGTGTCCTCTAACCGTCCCACTGAGAACAGGCTCTCACTGTGAAAAGGATTGGGTCCCAGAACTTGCTACGCCATTACTATAACAACATATGGTGCTATTTGATTTTACTGAAAGTGCAATCAATATAATAAAGAATTAGGTTTGAAAGAGGGGTATATACATTTAGTTAATCTACCCCAACAGCAGAAAGCACATTTGAAAACCTACTGATAGTGTAACACAGCATTGACACATCAGTACCTGTGCTGAGTTATCTCTGCAGTTTTATGAAAATTGGGCTGGGTCTCAGGTTTCAGATGATGTTAATAAACCAGTTGAGCTTTGCTAACAGTTTAATCCATCTGAACAGCTTGCCTGTGCTACAGACTTGTAACATTTTGCACGGTCATTTCATATGTTTCCAATCCCAATCTATCATCTGGAAATGGTAATCAACGAATTACTATTCATGTCTCATATCATTATTTATGACCTATTAGAAATAAGAGACAACACTGGGAATCTGTTGCTGACTTCCAGACATTAAGGCCCTGTAGATATGTTTCCACCGGTAATTACTCATGATTACTGACCACGTGGAACACCACCGTGTTAAAATGAATAGCAGCTGAACTTACTGCCAGTTGTAAGTTAAGGCACCCGATCAGAATACACTCATAGTCTAGTATCTTAAAAAGCAGGAAATGAGCCACTTAATCTGTGTAAGACAACAGGGAAATTCATCCAGCCCTACTGATCAGAAACCCGAAGGCCCCAATCTTCAAAAGCACACTTTATGGCGTCTGAGACAATACTAATAATTGATGTGTGAGTGGCGAGAAGGATCAGGTTTTTCAATACAGGGAGTAATCCCTAGAATCCTCCTACAAAGGGAAGAGGCCAAGGAGGAGATTACACAGTGAACACATGCACCACCACAGGCTCTTGGCAAGAGATACACAAATGAGTTAATGATGTAAAAAAGCTGCAAAAGACAAGAGAGCATTCATTGGCCTAACTAGAAAGAACAGCTTTTCAGGAAAATGCAAACAGCTGAGACCGTTAAGAGAATCTGACACAGAGGTTACCAACCCCTTTTGCCTGGAAGCGATTGAAGAGGTGGCTGAGTGTGCAGTAGTAACAATGCTGCTATCAGGCATGATGCATGCATATCAGTATATTAAGGGGATGCGCTTATTTGTACTGTGAAAATGGCCACCCTGGACTGCCCTTTGGTTCCCTTGGAGGATAAGCCACATCCTGAAGTTTCTCTGGAATGTGTAACTGAAGCTGCCCATCCCAAGGTCTCACTAACTTTGCAAATTGTAACTCGATCCACTTTGACTTCCAGAAGCCACAAAGGATAGATCTTGCCAGAAGACAGCAAGGGCCAGCCGAAGTGCCTTACCCCAGTCCAAGTGCATGCCTCCCCTAGCCGAAGTGCCTTACCCCAGCGCAGGTGCATCCCTTCCCCAGCCAAAGTCCGTCCTTACCCAACGCAAGTGCATGACCTTTACCCCCACCCCACCATAGATGGGGCATTGTGTACGGATTGTTAACAGGTTTATTGGGTATGAAGTGAATAGTGTCAGTGTCGTGACTTTTGGATATCATCTACTCCAACTCCAGGGGATTGGAAGAGCGTGATCCGTCTTCCCCGAGTTCCCTCCCGCCCCTCCGATTTATTCCCCCCCCCCCCACCCGTGTCTCTCCTCCCCCCGTCTCTCCTACCCCATCTCTCTCTCTCTCTCTCTCTCTCTCTCTCTCTCCCCCCCTCCCCCTCCCCCTCCCTCCCCTAGTCTCTCTCTCTCTCTTCCACCCGACTCTCGGCCCCCTGCCGCATCTCTGCCCGCCGCCGTTCTCGGCCTTCCGTGGGCTCGCTCGGCCCCCCTGCCGCCACTCTTGCCCCCCGCCCCCCCCCGCCACCAACGGCACTTCCGGTTCGGGTGGGAGGCATCGGGGGAGGAGCTTGACAGACACATGCGCAGAAAAAGCACAGTACAAATAGTTACATCGATGTTAAGGATGGTTTCATGAAAGTGATACAATACTAATATATTCCATCCCCATAGATCAACTAGGGACAACTGGACTCCAGCACCAATCCTCAAGACATAGCATCACCACTATCAGAGATATGCAGCACTACGCAAAGTCTCAGGTTCCTACGCAAATACCTGACACTGATGTACCTCGATGCGAGCATGTGGAAACATTACCAGTGGTGGATGCCAAACTGAAGAAGCTATTGCATGGCCGAAGGTGTTGTAGGGCAGAGGCACTGACAGAGACATGGGTTGTGTATGGCAGACAATGGCCCAATCCTCAAAGAGCATTAAAACATCAGTATATGCACAATGCTGTTAGACAACTGTGAAACACCACTGATGAGCGCTTTCATCAATATGACTATGGTACAGTTCTTTATGGACAGAAGCACATTTGTCATGGTAGCTGCCACTGAACTGTCATTAACTCAGGAAGCTAGACACAGAGGGACATCAAGTACACATGCACTGACTGTGGCTGTGTCCAATATGGGGACTAATCTCCAAACAACTTCATGGTGAAGGCTGTCACGTTCTTCAAGAATGATTTCAGTCTCGTCACTGTGACTGAGACCATGGTGCATTGTCCCTTCTCAACCTCTCTGCAGCACTTGACATGGTCTCCAACATCATCCTCTTCCAACACCACTGTCCAACTTGGTGGGACTTCCCTCACTTGCTTCCTGTCTGATCATTGCCAAAGCATCTCTAACAAAGTTATTTCCTCCCACTTCCCGACACCATCAGCTCCAGAGTCTCCCAAGGATCCATCCTTGACCCTCTTTTCTTCATTTACAAGTTGCACCTTGAAGACATCATCTGTCGACATGGGGTCTGATTTCACATACACTCTAATGACACCCAGCTCTACCTTTCTGCCGTGTCTCTCGACTCCTCCACTGCCTTCTGTCGGACTACATGACCGACATTCAGTCTTGGATGGGAATAAAGCTCCTGGCACAAACTCCATATGCATTCAATGATGCCATCCCCTTCCCCGCCACAGTCACATACTGAACCAGACTGCTTTTAACCTCCGCCTCCTGTTTAACCCTGAGCTGAGCTTCTGACCCCATATCATCTCCATCAGAAAGTCTGTTTGCTTCACCTCCCTATCATTCCACCCCTGCCTCAGCCCATCTGCTGCTGCAGTCCTAATTCATGCCTTTGTCACCTCCAGATTTGATTGCTTCAATGTTCTCCGGACTAGCTTGCCATGCTCTACTCTCCATAAACTCCAACATGTCTAAAACTTTGCAGCTGTATCTGTCCCACACCAGGTCCAGTTCACCCATCACTCCTGCCCTCACTGACCGACTGTGTTCATGAAAGGTGCTCTATAAATGCAAGTCTTTCTTTCCTTTTGATAAATACAAACAGCAGAGCCCCTCCTGCATCAAAAGAATGACTTGCATTTATACCGTGCCCATCACAAATTCAGGGAGTCCCAATACACTTTACATTTAATTAAATACTTTTGAAGTGTAGTCACTTTTGGAAATACAGCAGCTAATTTACAAACATCAAGCTCCCACAAACAGCAATGAGATAATGACCAGATAATCTGTTTTAGTGATGTTGGTTACGGGATAAATATCAGCCAGGACACCGGGGATAACTCTTCTGCTCTTCTTCAAAATAATGCTGTAGGATCTTTTACCTCCACATGAGAGGGCAGACAGGGCCTTTGGTGCAAAGTTTCATCCGAAAGACAGCACCTCAGAGTGCAGCACTCCCTCAGTACTGCAGTGGAGTGTCAGCTTAGATTTTGTACTCAAGTCACCGGCGTAGGACTTGAACTCACAAATTCTGACTCAGAGGTGAGAGTGCTACCCACTGAGCCACGGCTGACACCAACATCAATGGTTTATTATACTGAATTGTGTACATGTTTGTATCTGTGTTCTGCAGATCCCAGAGAACTGTGCAATACCGACATAAACCATGCGACAGTCATGTTTCCTGTTATGTTGGAAGACATATCTTTACATAGAACAGAATGCTTTTCCACAGGGAGTAGCTGAGACAGACAATTGCATCCTTTAAGGGAAGAATAGATAATTATTTGAAGCAGAAGACTATGGGGGAGAGCAGGGCAGTGGGACTAATTGGGATTTTTTTCTATGTCCTCAGAATGTGGGCAATGCTGGCAAAGCTGTATTTGTTGCCCATCCATAGTTGCCCTAGGAAAGTGGCATGCCAATGTACAAAACTTGGAAGAAATAACGAAAGAACTTGCATTCATATAGCATCTTTCATGACCTCAGAAGATTTCAAAGCCCATGGATACTTTTGAAGTGAAGTCACTGTTGCAATGTCGGCAAATGCAGCTTCCAAACGGCACATGGCAAGGTCCCACAAATAACAATGAGATCAATGACTAGATAACTTGTTTTTTAGTTCTGTTGGTTGAAGATTAAAGATTGGATAGGGCATTGGGGGAACTCGTACATACAGAGTCTCCTGCACATCTTTGAAAACTGCTATAGGATCTTTTATATTCAGCTGAGGGGTCTCAATTTATCATCACATCCGAAAAGCAGCACCTCCGACAGTGAAGCACTCCGTCGGTACTGCACTGAAGTGCCAGCCTGGATTGTGTGCTGGAGTGCTGGAGTGGGGCTTGAACCTGCAACCATCTGAATCAGAGGCGAGAGTACTACTAGTGAGCCAAGACTGACATCTAAAGACCTGACCAACAGCTTCAGAAAAGCTTGCACAGGTGCCCCCCCCCCAAAATCTGATCATTTAAAATAACAAAGCACAACTGAACACAGCCAATGCCACTGCTTCGTACATAACTGCCAACTGTCCATTTTATGCTCGGACACCAGCTTTTTCAACCCTATTTATACTATGGCCAATATTTATCCCTCAATCAACGTAACAAAAAAACAGATTTCTGGTCATTATCAGATTGCTGTTTGCGGGAGCTTGCTTGTGCGCAAATTGGCTGCTGCGTTTACCACATTACAACAGTGACTACACTCCAAAAGTACTTCATTGGCTGTAAAGCGCTTTGAGACGTCCGGTGGTCATGAAACATAGAAACATAGAAAATAGGTGCAGGAGCAGGCCATTCGGCCCTTCGAGCCTGCACCACCATTCAATATGATCATGGCTGATCATGTAACTTCAGTACCCCACTCTTGCCTTCTCTCCATACCCCCTGATCCCTTTAGCTATATAAATCCAAGTCTTGCTATGTGCTTGGAAATCTGCTGTTTCCCAATTGCGTGTATGAAATTCCACGTTGCCTGAAGGCACTTAGCTCCTGTGCTGTTCAAAGACATTACATGGAGCTGGACTGAACTGTGCCCCTCTTATGTGTCCCTCTGGCATTGTGTGGACTTGCTCGGATCCCAGTCATTCTGATCCCATCCAGTCCTCTGGTGAATGTGGGCCAGGTCACGCAGCTTTCTCTCTGTCACTCACTCGGGGACAACATGAGCACAGACTACAGTTCTCCAGCCCCCAACACCCAGCTGCTTTCCACTTGATAACAATGGACGCTTTAAAATCAGAGCCCTAGCATCACCATTGCCAGACATCAGAGTGCTCCTGTTCTCCTGACATTGGGATTGTATTATGAATACAAAAATCTCAGGCCTGTCGGTTAGTAGTTAAAAAAGGACCTTCCAGGATGCTAACTTCAGCTTCACTGTGGGACTTGGAGCTCAAAACATATGGGACATAAAATGCCTACCCTATGTGAGATTAATAATAAGACAAATTCATATACACACAGACAAATAAAGACTAATTTCTCAAAATGTGTGCAAGGTTCCCTGCCAGCAGTACGCATTCATAAAATCACCCCTATAATGTGTGCAGAAATCACAGTGTGCCTAACCTTTAAAATCCTAATGAATTCCTGTTTCCACGGTAACCTTATCCCATTATGTAAAAGCTATTAGTTGTTGGGTATGATTCAGTGATCAGGTAATAGCTCTATTCTGGCACAGAGTTGTAGGAGTGCTGGGGTGCTCCACAGGAGAGGCACCCGCTGTCTTCTCTCAGGATGGCAGCATGCTGACTCCCCTGCCACCCACTCTGCCAGTGCTCTGATCAGTGACAAACAGCCAATCGGGCCCGACTGCTCGTGGTAGCAAGGACATCAGTGATAAGGACTGTAAGTGTATTGGGAATGGGAGGGATGGCCCACTATTTGATGAGCTGTTCTCTAAGAGTTCTGGCAGCTAGGGGGCACTGGTAGTCGATGCTGCTCCTGCCCTTCTTCTCCCTCCTCCTCCTTCACTTCTTGCTGTCCAGGTGGTGGTGAGGTCCGTTCCCTCATTATCGCAACGTTAGGCAGTGTGCAGCACACTACCACAAATCTGTACACACAGTCATGGCTGTGATGCAAAGCTCCCCCCGTGCCCCCCAAACGGTCCAGGCAGTGGGAGCGTTGCTTGAGCATGTCAACGGTCAGCTCGATGAGGTTTCTGATGGCAGCAAGACTCTCCTTGTAGGCCACCTCTGCGGCTGTGCCCAGGCTCCGGAGTCATGAGGCATGTCTGAAGGGGTTGGCCAGTAGTCAGCTTGTGACCTGACGGTTTGGTTGGAATAAAGACGGCACTGAGGACGGGCGCAGGATAAATGACAGTTGCCAGGAAACCGGGCACAGACCTGTCTGATGCACTGCCTGCGGTCACAAACAGAGAGGGAGTGGAATCCCTTTTTATGAAGAATGATGCCAGGCTGATGATGGAGAGCACGCAAGGCACCTTGGAATCTGGGGAAGCCTGCAATGTGATGACTCCTTGTGCTCTCTCCTCTTGCTTTGCTCTGTCCATTTGGGCAAGTGATGTCAGTGTCTCAGCTAGCTTAGAGAACCAATGTCACTTCCCTGCTACAGCGGTGCACAGGAAACTGAGAACTGTCACTGATGTCTCCTGCTGCAGCCTGGAAGAAGCTTGTTACATAAAAGAGAAACTCCATGCTGACCTTGACAGCCACAGGTAATGCGGTCCAAGCCCTGGTTTGAGGCTCCAGTTATGGTTGCAACAGGTGATGTAGCTCAGAGACAGCCTCCTTGGTCAAGTGTGATTGTCTAACATATTGCTCCTCAGTGAAATTAAAGCAGGACAAGTGCTCCCTGAAAACATGCAGTGGGTATGGCCTCCTGCGCAGAGCTCTCCTCCGTCAGCTGTGGCTCAGTGGGTAACATGCTCGTGTGTGAGTCAGAAGGTTGTGGGTTCAAGTCCCACTCCAGGGACTTGAGCACATAAATCTAGGCTGACACTCTGGTGCAGTGCTGAGGGAGCACTGCACTGTCAACTTTCGGATGAGACATTAAGCTGAGGCCCCATCTGCTCTCTCAAGTGGACGTAAATAATCCCATGGCACTATTTTGAAGAAGAGCAGGGGAGTTATCCCTGGTGTCCTGGCCAATATTTAGCCCTCAATCAACAAAACAAAAAAAACAGATTATCTGGTCATTACAAAATGGTCATCACATTGCTATTTGTGGGAGTTTGCTGTTTGCAAATTGGCTGCCACGTTTCCTACATTACAACAGTGACTATACTCCAAAGTACTTCATTGGCTGTAAAGCGCTTTGAGACGTCGTGTGGTCATGAAAGGCGCTATATAAATCCAAGTCTTTCTTTCTTTTCCTCCTTCTCCCATCTGCTCCTGCTCTCTCGTGTCTTTGTTTATCCCCCTTGTTCTCCAGCCCCAAAGACAGACCTACCAGACCACTCATGACTGGAATAAAACTGTTTTGAAGACAGACAAAAACTGCCCAGCACCGGCAAAAGGTTGTTAGCAGAAGTCAGAATTCAGTTGTTGAATGCAGAAAATAGGCAAAACAACAGTCGGGTGTTAATCAGCTGTCGAAAGCGACAAACCAGCAACTAACTAGTAGGGAGTGGATGAGCCCTTTAAAAACACTGCTGCAGGGTCCTTCCTGCCTGTTAGTGCCATGAGTTACTGGGCGAGTTTATCTTGTGGCAAGTCAGGCATTGGGACAGACCAATTTCACAAAACTGTCCCACAACAAGCGCAGCACCCTTATTTAAATATTACAACCACTGTTTCTAATATCTCTGGCGATGCCCTGGGTGCCTACAGAGGAGCCAAATCCGATTTGGTGGGTGGTGCACTTTCGGCACAGCATGAGCACGATCCTGCCTCCCGCTATATAGGACCCTGAGGCGTCCGTTTTCCGACTGTAAAACAGGAGCAGAGTGATCCGAGTTTCGAGGTCGTATTGTCAGAGATAATAGCTTCCACAAGTGGTTATCTTTTCAAATAACATGTTTTTTGCATGAGTATCATCACTATAATGGACAGGTGAAAATTATTACCCTGAAAATAATCTAATCATTGATGAAACAAAAGCAAAATACTGCGGATGCTGGAATCTGAAATAGAAACAGAAAATGCTGGAAATCTCAGCGGGATCGGGCAGCATCTGTGGAGAGAGAAACAGAGTTAATGTTTCGGGTCGATGACCCTACTTCAGTTCTGACCAAGGATCATCGACCTGAAACGTTAACTCTGTTTCTCTCTCCACAGATGCTGCTGACCCCACTGAGATTTCTAATCATTGATGAGATTGTTTTCTAATAATTACTGTCAGCAACCCATTGCTTTCTAGGAGAAAACATTTTTCCCCCGCATTGTCTTTCGGTGTTAGGATTTGAATAGAAACTTTGCTTAATCTCCAGAAAAAAATCATTACCTGCACTGTACCCTGCCCGCCCCGCCCCCCCCCCCCCCCCCCCCCCGGCCCCATCACCTCAATCTGTGGAAACAAATTGTGTTATTTAAGAGTTGATTAGAATTTTTGCTACGAACCTGTGCTCTTCTCTGGGCGGTTCGGATTTCAATGGTGTCTGCAGTCTGTGGCATGATTGTGAACACCGCCGGTAAGTTATGAGCTGTACCAGCCTGTGTGCAGTCGATGTAGAGCTCAGCTGTAGTAGGCCCATGCTGTAGCCCCTTTATCTGCAGTAGGAATGCGTGGCGCTTCCCATCGGCCAGCTGAACATTGTGAAATGTGCTCACGTGTGGCTTCCCATCACTTTTTAAATAACGAAGGCTGGCTGTGAACAGAAGCACAGAATACTTGAAGACCCACAAAGAGAGGTCATCTCTACACCCTGACAGGGGTTCGAGGGTAATACCTCAGGTACCCCAGGTCCACTCAACAACACAAAAAAAGCACATCGTTGCACAATTCTCAATAAATCTTCGGGTAACAATATAATTTAAATATGGATAAACGTATTCATTACAATCAGCAGAATCTAGGATACAGTGAATCTACTTGGAAACTCCATCCAGAACTAATTATAGCATTTGTTATTGAAGTTGAAGGTGGAGGGGCATGGGACAGGGATTTAAGGAGATGTTTGGTAAAGGAAAAAAAGAAGCCAGAGGTTAGCTTTGCTCTCCTGGATGGATCTTGTAGTAGTGGGCAGTTGTAGTAGAGGAGGCAGAGGCCCAATAGCGCTTGATGGGTTTAACAGAGAGCTCCACCTAGTGGACATAGAAACATAGAAACATAGAAAATAGGTGCAGGAGTAGGCCATTCGGCCCTTCGAGCCTGCACCATCATTCAATAAGATCACGGCTGATCATCACCTCAGTACTCCTTCCCTGCTTTCTCCCCATATCCCTTGATCCCTGTAGCTGTAAGGGCCACATGTAACTCCCTCTTGAATATATCCAACGAACTGCCATCAACAACTCTCTCCAACAGAGAATTCCACAGGTTAACAACTCTCTGAGTGAAGAAGTTTCTCTTCATTTCGGTCCTAAATGGTTTACCCCTTATCCTTAGACTATGACCCCTGGTTCTGGACTTCCCCAACATCAGGAACATTCTTCCTGCATCTAACCTGTCCAGTCCCGTCAGTATTTTATATGTTTCTACGAGATCCCCTCTCATTCTTCTAAACTCCAGTGACTACAGGCCCAGTCGATCCAGTTTCTCCTCATATGTCAATCCTGACATCCCAGGAATCAGTCTGGTGAACCTTCGCTGCACTCCCTCAAGAGCAAGAACGTCCTTCCTCAGATTAGGAGAGACCAAAACGGAACACAATATTCCAGGTGAGGCCTCACCAAGGCCCTGTACAACTGCAGTAAGACCTCCCTGCTCCTATATACAAATCCACTAGCTATGAAGGCCAACATCCCATTTGCCTTCTTCATTGCCTGCTGTACCTGCATGCCAACTTTCAATGACTGATGTACCATGACACCCAGGTCTCGTTGCACCTCCCCTTTTCCTAATCTGCCGCCATTCAGATAATATTCTGTCTTCATGTTTTTGCCACCAAAGTGTTTGATGCTGTCCCCAACCTCACTACTACTGTTTGGTGGTCTGTACACAACTCCCACTAGCGTTTTCTGCTGTTTGGTATTCCGCAGCTGCACCCATACAGATTCCTCATCATCCAAGCTAATGTCCTTCCTTACTATTGCGTTAATTTCCTCTTTAACCAGCAACGCTATCCCACCTCCTTTTCCTTTCGGTCTATCCTTCCTGAATGTTGAATACCCCTGGATGTTGAGTTTCCAGCCTTGGTCACACTGGAGCCATGCCTCCATAATGCCAATTATGTCATATTCGTTAATAGCTGCCTGCGCAGTTAATTCGTCCACCTTATTCCGAATACTCCTCGCATTGAGGCACAGAGCCTTCAGGCTTGTCTTTTTAACACACTTGGTCTCTTTAGAATTTTGCTGTAATGTGGCCTTTTTGATTTTTGTCTTGGGTTTCCCTGCCCTCCACTTTTACTTTTCTTCTTTCTATCTTTTGCTTCTGCCCCCATTCTACTTCCCTCTGCCTCCCTGCATAGATTCCCTTCCCCTGCCATATTAGTTTAACCCCTCCCCAAAAGCACTAGCAAACACTCTCCCCAAGACATTGGTTCTGGTCCTGCCTAGGTGCAGACCGTCCAGTTTGTACTGGTCCCATCTTCCCCAGAACCGGCTCCAATGTCCCAGGAATTTAAATCCCTCCCTCTTGCACCATTCCTCAAGCCACATAATCATCTTAGCTAGCCTGCAATTCCTACTCTGACTAGCACTACTGATGTACTGATGTAAATAATAAAGGATCATGTGGCAAGGTCACATGATGACAGTTTCTGTATGGAGCCATCTTGTGTAGTGCATATCTTAGTGATGTCATAAGGCTATTACATATAAAATGATAGGATAATCGGATTTCCATCTGAAATTTTTGTTAGTGGATGATCCTGCCAACCGACGGAGAGACTTTGAGAGGATCTTTGTTTTGCAGAATAGGTAACAATCCAAGGTAAATTTCAAGCACACTTGGCTGAACTGTCGACGTTGCCAGAGTCCAAATGGACGTGCCTATGGGAATGATAAGGTGCTTAGGTGAGTTCCATCGTTACCGAGAGACTTTCAGAGTGTAGATGGGGTGGCTAGAAATGTTTTTCATCGTGAATAGTATCGTCGAAGTCCCCGACGATGAAAACCATAACCGGGTGGTTTTAAAAAAGGAAACAGGTTATTTAGAAGTTAGAACTACACTTAAACCCCTGGAAATTGATGAAAGTTATTGTTTTGAACCAAGAAATCAATTAATTAACGAGGGTATCAGTGAGTACATTGTAGCTTTAAAAAAACGATTCAATCACTGTCAATTTGGAAACTTTCAGGACCGAGCATTGCGTGACCGCTTTGTTTGTGGGATGAAAAATGAAGCAATCAGAAGGAAGTTGTTGACAACCCTTAATTTGACTTTTGACTTAGCTTGTCAGACAGCTATGTCAATGGATATGGCCGACCAATACTCCTGAGAATTTCACGCCATTTCCAGTCGTCAGACAACCGAGGTGAATCGCCTGCAGGTTAAAAGTGAAAGGCAGTTGGGCCCCAAGGCCTTAGCAACTGGCCAAGGTAACAGTACATTGAAGTCATGCTATTGGTGCCCGAGACAACACATCACTCAAAGCTGTCCATATGTGAAGGTAGAGTGTTTCTTCTGCAAGAAAACTGGGCACCTTGCGAAGGCATACCAACTGAAGAGTAAGCCGATGTTCAATGCTAGAAGTAGCAATCGCCAGAGGCTACACAGCATTGAAGAGAAGTAACAGGATGAGGAGATTCTGGAGATACACGTCATCAGGAGCACGAAGGTATCTAACAGCGATTCGCAAAGTATCATCATCCAAGTAGACATTACAGGAACCAGGATATCCATCAACACTGGTGCATTTGTGAGCATAGTACCAGAATCACTATATATCGACAAGTTGAGTGATTTTTGACTGGAGAAATCAAAGATAGAGCTGCGAGGCTACTCAGGAGAGTAAATCCCTGTTGTAGGACATATCACCATACCATACAAGGATCAGTTGCAGAGCTTGCCTCTCATCGTAGTGTCAGGGGACAAACTTGCCTTGATAGGTACAAATTGGTTGGGATCACTGAAGCTGGATTGGAATGAGATTTTTCGTGTGGAAATGAAATTTGTATCGAAAGTTGATGTTATCAAGCAGTATCCGAAGGTGTTCTGTGAAAACAGGCAGTCTGATCCAAGATTTCAAGGCTAGTGTCAGAGTGCAGAAGGACGGAAGACCAGTTTACTGCAAGCCACGTCCTGCACCATATGCACTCGAGGAGAAAGTTGAGCAAGAATTCAAAAGACTAGAGACTGAGAACATTATCTCTAAGGTAGAAGAAGTGTTATATTTCTCATGCATTAATGAGCTGCCAGTCAGAGCTGAAGAGATTGGTAGAGCAACCAAACGTGACCCAGTTATGTCAAACGTGTATGACTACATAGCAAATGGATTGCCAAACCAGGTATCAGAGGAAAATATTCATCAATACTTTGTTCGTAGGAATGAATTGTCAGTGTATAAAGATTGTATCTTGTGGGGTGCAAGAGTAGTTATCCCAAATAAGTTCAGGTCCAAATTGTTGGGAGATTTTCATGACGTTCACCTGAGAATGTGCTTGACCAAGAGTTTTACATGCAGTTACTTATGGTGGCCAGGTTTAGATAAAGACAGAGTATATTGTTAGTCAGTGTACAACATGTCAATCGATAAGCAAGAAACCACCGTCAGTACCATTAAAGTCATGGAAATAAGAACATAAGAAACATAAGAAACAGGAACAGGAGTAGGCCATACGGCCCCTCGAACCTGCTCCACCATTCAATAAGATCATGGCTAATCTGATCATGGACTCAGCTCCATATGCCTGCGGGCTCTCCATAACCACTTATCGTTTAAGAAACTTTCTATTTCTGTCTTAAATTTATTCAATGTCCCAGCTTCCACAGCTCTCTGAGGCAGCAAATTCCACAGATTTACAACCCTCTGAGAGAAGAAATTTCTCTTCATTTCAGTTTTAAATGGGCGGCCCCTTATTCTAAGATCATGCCCTCTAGTTCTAGTCTCCCCCATTAGTGGAAACATTCTCTCTGTATCCACCTTGTCAAGCCCCCTCATAATCTTATACGTTTCGATAAGATCATCTCTCATTCTTCTGAATTCCAATGAGTAGAGGCCCAACCTACTCAACCTTTCCTCATAAGTCAACCCCCTCATCTCTGGAATCAACCTAGTGAACCTTCTCTGAACTGCCTCCAAAGCAAGTGTATCCTTTCGTAAATATGGAAACCAAAACTGCACGCAGTATTCCAGGTGTGGTCTCACCAATACCCTGTATAGCTGTAACAAGACTTCCCTGCTTTTATACTCCTAAAAATCCATTGGTGTTTTGCTAGTACATTCTCTAATCTTTTGTATATTTAAATGTTAATATTTAGTTGTTTTGTGTGAATAAATGGCATTTTCTGAATTACTTGGGTGAACATTTAATAGATCATCATTTACAAAGGTAATACTTATTGCAACTGATATGTTGCTTTGTGTGGCAAAATGATTATTACATATTTAACAGAATAGATTCCTCAGGAATGAATGAGGCAATTAAAAAAAAAACGATACACATAAGGCAAGCTGTCAGATTTCTGTACCGAGAGGAGAGTTGTATTTTGAAAAACGTTGAGTAAAATGAAATACTTCATTTATAGCAATACAGATGAAACCCATCAAAACATTTATTTTAGCTCAGGAACAGATGTCACAAAGTAATTATTGTGTGAAGCACTTTGAGACATTTCTGAGCGATGTGATGATGTACTAAATAAATGGAAGTCGGTCTATTTTTCTCTCAACATTTTTTTTGAAGTAATATATTTGGATCAGAGTTTCCATACACCAGCACTGAACAGGGAATAGTGATATGGTATGCTATAAATCTGTGCTTGAACTGAAATTATGTTTGGTCTGGCTGGTCCCAGACGGTTAAATTTCATCAGTTTTTGGACACTTGCTAATCAGGGAACTGCACATCAACAAAGTATTCCATCTCGGGGGGCAGATGGAAGCCAACAGCATCCAGCTCACCTAACCTCAGTTCTGCTCACAATGTCGTACTGACTGATGGTAATTGTAGAAATATTCCACTTTCTTAGCTGGAACAGAGGAGGCCAAGGGGAGACCTGATTGAGATGTATAAAATTATGAGGGGTCTGGATAGAATGGATAGGAAGGACCTGTTTCCCTTGGCAGAGGGGTCAATAACCAGGAGGCATAGATTTAAAAGTAATTGGGGGGAGGTTTAGAGGGGATTTAAGGGGAAGTTTCTTCACCCAGAGGGTGGTGGGAGGTCTGGGACTCACTGTCTGAAAGGGTGGTAGACGCAGGAACCGTCACCACATTTAAAAGATACTTGGAAGTGCACTTAAAGTACTGTAACTAACAGGGCTATGGACCAAGAGCTGGAAAGTGAGACTAGGCTGGATAGCTCTTGGTCGGCCGGCGTGGACACGCTTTTTCAAAATGGCCTCCTTCCGTGCTGTAAATTTATATGATTCGATAACTCTAAGAGGATGGGCAGAAGTCAACCACCTACCATTTGTGATGGAAGAAGTCGTTAACAGGGACACCAAGTCACCAATAACCTGCTCACTGATGCTCTATTTGAGTTCCACCAGAACTACTCACTTCAGGCCTCATTACAGCCTTGGTCCAAACATGGGCACAGAGTTAATTCCAATAGTAAGGTGAGAGTGACTGTCCTTGACATCAAGGCACCATTCAACCAAGTGTGGCATTAAGGGGACCTAGTAAAACAGCCAATCATCTCAGCCCCAGGACATCACTGCAGGAGTCTAAATATCTTCAACTGCTTCATCAATAATCTTCCCTTCTTCATAAAAGGTCAGAACTGGGGATGTTCATTGATGATTGCACAGTGTTCAACTCCATTCACAATTCCTCAGATAATGAAGCAGTCCATGCCTGCATGCAACAAGACCTGAACAACATCCAGACTTGAGGCAATCAGTGACAAATAGCACTCACATGACACAGACAATGACCATCAACAACAAGAGAAAACCCAACCATATCCCCTTGATATTCAATGGCATGACCATCACCAACTCCAATACTATCAACATTCTGGGGTACACCATTGACCAGAAACTCAACTGGACCAGCTACATAAATGCCATAGCTATTAGAGCAAGTCAGAGGCTGGGTACTCTGCAGTGAGTGGCCCAATTCCTGACTCCCCAAACCCTTTCCACCATCTACAAGGCACATGTCACGAGCGCAGTAGAATACTCTCCAGTTACCTGAATGGGTGCAGCTGCAACAACACCTAAGAAACTCAACACTATTCTATATAAAGCATTCCACTTGATGGGCATTTCATCCACTAGCCTAAACATCCACCGTCCAGCATCAGTGTACTGTGGCTGCAATGTATACTATCTACAATATGCACCGCAGCAACTCACTAAAGCTTCTTCAGTGGCAAATCCCAAACCCACAACCTCCACCATCCAGAAGGACATGACCAACAGGTGCATGGAAACACCATCACCTCCAAGTTCCCCTCCAAGTCACACACCATTCTGACTTGGACATATATCGCTGTTCTTTCATTGTCACTGGGTCAAAATCCTGGAACTCCCTACCTAACAGCATTTTAGGAGCAACTTCATCTATTAAATAGTGCCTTTCATGATCTCAGGATGTCCCAAAGCGCTTTACAGCAAATAAAGTACTTTTAAAGTGTAGTCACTATTGTAATGTAGGAAACGCGGCAGCCAATTTGCGCACAGCAAGCTCCCACAAACAGCAATGTGATAATGACCAGATAATCTATTTCAGTGATGTTGATTGATGGATAATTATTGGCCAGGACACTTGGGATAACCCCCCTGCTCTTCTTCGAAATAGTGCCATGGGATATTATATGTCCACCTGAGAGAGCACAGGGGTATCGGTTTAACATCTCACCCGGAAGATGGCATTGGAATATCAGCCTAAATTTTTGTGATCAAGTCTCAGTGGTGGGATTTGAACCCACAATCTTCTGACTCAGAGGCAAGAGTGCTAACCACTGAGCCACTGAGCAGCTGAAGCAGAAGACCCACCATTAACTTCTCATTAACTGCCCATTAACTAGGAATGGGCAATAAAGGCCGGCCTTGCCTGCGATGCCCAGGTTCCAAGAATTAATGTTTAGAAAATGACTAAAACATGTCTTCTTACCTTTATTCAGTCGACCCAACACTGAAAATTCAAAGTATTTAATATTGCCTCTAGTGGAATAAAGTCCAAAGATGGTAGCCAGAGATTTTGGTTGCAGTTTAAACGTTGACACAATATAGACTTCATTTACTGCTGGGGTATCAGTTAGAGCTTGTTGTAGCAGGTCCACATAACCTCTGTGCTCTGACAAAGAAAGAAGGTCAAGTACTGCAAAAGAATTTAAAAGAAAAAGCTTTATAAGTACAGAATGATACAAAATTCTGCTAAAACAGTGGGAGGAAGACATGCACAGAACCAATAGCAAATGTATTATAGAGGATAAAGGTGGCTTTGACAACCTCTCCTCCATCTCACACACAGGATTAACTTTCCCAATTTCTAATATAATAAAGATTATGATTAGGATTGCACAACTGATAGAAACATAAGAAAGCTGCAATGAGAAAAGCCCATTGAGCTATAAAGTCCATTCCTTTCACAATAACAGAGCATATATATGGGAAAATGAACGAAAGAGGCAAAAGAATTGGGGGGACCTTCAAAGAAAAGAAAGACTTGTACTTATTGTTTGCTCCCACAGCCATGTAATAATGACCAGATAATCTGTTTTAGTGATAAATATTAGCTAGGATACTGAGGATAACTCCTCTGCTCTTCTTCAAAATAGTGTCATGGGATCTTTTACATCCTTCTTAGAGAGCAGACAGGGCCTCGGTTTAATATCTCCTCCAAAAGACAGCTCCTCCAATAGTATAGCACTCCCCCACTCCTGCACTGGAGTGTTAGCCTAGATTTTTGTGATCAGGTATCTGGAGTGGGATTTGAACCCACAACCTTCTGACTCAGAGGCGAGGCGGGGGTGGGGGGGGGGGAGGTGGGCTGCAGTTGGATAGAGTAGGCTGGATTTAGAGGACTGGGGGATGAGCGAGTGGATATAGGGCTGAAGATAGTTGCAGAACCAGTGTGGAGCAAGGCCAACGAGAGATTTATAAATGACAAGTGAGGATTTTAAATTCAATCTCTTGCAGGACGGGAAGCCAACGTATGTTAAAGATGACTGCGGTGATGGGCGAGCAGGAACTAATGCAGGGCCGAATATGGGCAGCTGAGTTATGGATTATTTTAGCTTTATAGAAGGCAGAGGACAGGATGGCAGCAAGTGCTAGAAAAGTCAAATCTAGAGGTGACAAAGGCTTTGGTGGCAGTGGAGGTAATATAAGGGCAGAATCATGTAATTGTTTGCAAATGGAAATAAGTAATCTGCCTTTCTATGGGTTCTATTTTACTTATTTAATCTTCTGAAAGTTCAGCAAAATTTCTTCCTTTTCCCCAACCTAAACAAGCTAATTACCCTTAAACTCTAAATGATTCATCGTTGGTAGTTTTCCATGACATGACTCAACAGCTCAGGAACTGTTGTGGACTTATAGAATACTTGAACATGCCTGTCAGTATATACCCAAACCTCTGGTCCTGTTTCCAACAAGAGATTTCTGATGAAAGATCATCAACCTGAAACATTAACTCTGTTTCTCTCTCCACAGATGCTGAGTGTTTCCAGCATTTTCTGTTTCTATTTCAGATTTCCAGCATCCGCAGTATTTTGCTTTTGAGATATATCTCCAGCTTTTTTTGAAAAGAAGTTTATCACCACATTATTAATGGATTTTGTTGGGATTCAATTTCACATTTTTACCGTTCTTACTATATAAATCAATCTTACTATATTAAATAATCTCTTTCAGAAATGCGTCAATTTATCGCTTGAACCTATTTATATCTCAATGTTTTTCCCCAGTTAACTTATTCCACAGGTAAGAGTCTTCTGCTGATTTCTCTCCTTTTGCCTATTGAGGTTCCGAGTCATGTTCCTTCTTGGTAATGTCCAAGAATGCAGGAAGATACCATACTGCTTGCAATGTTCATGAACTTTTCTCAGATTAAACTTTCCAAGATGGATAGCCTCAGTTGACTAAAGTGCCCATTTTGACAAGTGACTCTCTCACAAATGTTGACGTGGGCAGTGCATTTAAGTGTGTTCCCTTTTAAATGATATTATCATAGTCTAGTACTGAGACTAAAATTCTCATCTCCACTAATTTTAGTAATTTAGGGCCCAACTTTGCCCAACATCTTTTTTGGCGCACTTACCTTAAGTGCGCCGACTTTGCGCGCTGGAAAAGGCGCCGGAAAAAAGCTCTTCTGAGTCCAGCGTGGCGTGCAGTCTAAAGTGGGGGGGCGGAGCAACAGGCCAGCATGGAAAACAGTGCCGGCACCTGCGCGCATGCTCCTGCCCCCCCGGCGTGTCCTGCGGGCTGAGAGCAGGACCCGATGCTCGCAGCCCCTAGCCCCAGCCGAAGGGACGCCCCGATCTCGCCGCACCCTATTCTCAGCCGAGTGGTCGCCCGCACCGGCCCGCCGAGTTCCCGGGTGAGGTAGGACTTTGGTTTTATTTTTTATTTATTGGTTGTGCTTGAGAGTTTTGATTGGGGGCGGGGGGAGAAGGAGAGGTTTTTTTGGGGGGGGAGGGGGGAGAGGAGAGTTTTTGGGGGCGGGGAGAGAGTGTATTGGGGGGGAGGAGGAGAGTTTTGGAGTGGGGGGAGAAAGAGTGTTTTGGGGAGTGGAGGAGAAAGAGTGTTTTGTATAGCAGCATCTCTCTCTCTCTCTCTCTCTCTCTGGCTACCGCCGCTCTTGCTGCCCCCCCCCCCCATCCCTCCCCCCCGCCCCCATGACATCGTGGCCAGCAGCTTGCATTTCTCCGGCAGGATTTACTTCATTTTTATTAGTATTTTAATTGTTTGAGCTTTTCCTTGCAATGTTTGGTGCTTGGTTGTTGAGGTCCTCTCCAGTTCTCTTTCCTCCCCTATCACTGCCCTAATGTCTGCCGAATGTGCGCTGCTTTTTCTTCACTGCCCGCAAGGTTTTTCAGAGCTAGCCACATACGCTGACCTAAGTCGATTTGGAGTAAGTTTTTGCTGGTCAAAGGGGCATAAATGGCCAAAACTGGCGTAAGTGTCTGGGAACGCCCCCTTTTGAAAATAAAACTGACCTAAAAAAAAAATCATACCTAACTGACTTACTCTGGAGCAAATTTTGGGGGGGAATATGGCATTTTTTAAACTTACGCCAGAAAAAACGAGAAAAGTTATAAAAGTTGTAATTCGATATAATCTCTACCCTATGATCTTCAGGCTATCTACAGTCCCACTAAATAATTCAAACATAATTTGTCACTTAATTTAAAATGTTATTGCTTCCGATACTCTTCTGTTTTACATCAATATTCTGCGTCAACTTTATTTTCTTTCAGTACAGGGAAACAGGCAGATCTTGTATTCACTCGGAGTTTAAGTGCTCTCACTTATTTTCCTGTCTCCGGTATGAAACATGATTTAAATTTGACTCAGCGGTCTCAGCCAAATCGCTTTTTGGCATTCCTATTTTCTTCCATATTTACAGACTGAATTCTCAAAAGGAGAAGTGAGGCATGAAGCTGAACCCCTCAACTAAATTTAAGGAATTATCGCTTCACAAATGAATTTGTGAAATAGGCTGTCAACTAGTGCAATGCATACTGGTTCAGTTAAAACATTCACAGAAAAATTGGAAGAAATCTTGATTCAGCAAGGAACAGTGAATATGATTTAGGGTATAAATAGAACTTAAATATAAATTGGTCAGATAAAGCCCTGCAAAGGCCTTAGATAACTGGGCAACTTGGCTAGGCCTTCTCTTTTTCTACATTCTCAGTTCCACATGAATGAATCATGCTAATGTTCCACGTCAATAATTGCAACAACTTGCATTTATATAATGCCTTAATGTAGTAAAATATCCCAAGGCGCTTCACAGGAGCGTTATCAAACAAAATTTGACACTGAGCCACTTAAGAGATACTAGGACAGATGATCAAAAGCTTGGTCAAAGTGAGGTTAGGGATGGCATCAAACAGGAAATTAGAGATGCGTGCAATAAAGGTACAGCAGTTAGCATGGGTGACTTTAATCTACATATAGATTGGGCTAACCAAACTGGTAGCAATACGGTGGAGGAGGAGTGTATAAGGGATTGTTTGAGACCGATATGTCGAGGAACCAACTAGAGAGCTGGCCATCCTAGACTGGGTGTTGCGTAATGAGAGAGGATTAATTAGCAATCTTGTGCGAGGCCCCTTGGGGAAGAGTGACCATAATATGGTAGTATTCTTCATAAAGATAGAGAGTGACACAGTTAATTCAGAAACAAGGGTCCTGAACTTAATGAAAGGTAACTTCAATGGTATGAGATGTGAATTGGCTAGGATAGACTGGCGAATGATACTTAAAGGGTTGACGGTGGGTAGGCAATGGCAGACATTTAAAGATCACATGGATGAACTTCAACAATTGTACATCCCTGTCTGGCATAAAAATAAAACGGGGAAGGTGGCTTAACAGTGGCTAACAAGGGAAATAGGGATAGTGTTAAATCCAAGGAAGAGGCATATAAATTGGCCAGAAAAAGCAGCAAACATAAGGACTGGGAGAAATTTAGAATTCAGCAGAGGAGGACAAAAGGTTTAATTAGGAGGGGGAAAATAGAGCATGAGAGTAAGCTTGCAGGGAACATAAAAACTGATTGCAAAAGCTTCTATAGATATGTGGAGAAAAAGATTAGTGAAGACAAATGTAGGTCCCTTGCAGTCAGAATCAGGTGAATTTATAATGGGGAACAAAGAAATGGCAGACCAATTGAACAAATACTTTGGTTCTGTCTTCACTAAGGAAGACAAAAATGACCTTCCGGAAATACTAAGGAACCAAGGATCGAGGGAGAAGGAGGAACTGAAGGAAATCCTTATTAGTCAGGAAATTGAGTTAGGGAAATTGAAAGGATTGAAGGCTGATAAATCCCCAGGGCATGATAGTCTGCATTTCAGAGTACTTAAGGAAGTGGCCTTAGAAAGTTGATGCATTGGTGATCATTTTCCAACATTCTATAGATTCTGAATCAGTTCCTATGGATTGAAAGGTAGCTAATGTAACCCCACATTTTTTAAAAAGGGAGAGAAAACAGGGAATTATAGACCGGTTAGCCGAACATCAGTAGTGGGGAAAATGTTGGAATCAATTATTAAAGATATAATAGCAGCGCACTTGGAAAGCAGTGACAGGATCGGTCCAAGTCAGCATGGATTTATGAAAGGGAAATCATGCTTGACGAATCTTCTAGAATTTTTTGAGGATGTAACTAGTAGAGTGGACAAGGGAGAACCAGTGGATGTGATGTATTTGGACTTTTAAAAGGCTTTTGACAAGGTCCCACACAAGACATTAGCGTGCAAAATTAAAGCACGTGGTATTAGGGGTAATGTATTGACGTGGATAGAGAACTGGTTGGTAGACAGGAAACAAAGAGTAGGAATAAACGGGTCCTTTTCAGAATGGCAGGCAATGACTAGTGGGGTACCACAAGGTTCAGTGCTGGGATCCCAGCTATTTACAATATACATTAATGATTTAGACAAAGGAATTGAATGTAATATCTCCACATTTGCAGATGACATTAAGCTGGGTGGCAGTGTGAGCTGTGAGGAGGATGCTAAGAGGCTGCAGGGTGACTTGGACAGATTATGTGAGTGGGCAAATGCATGGCAGATGCAGTATAATGTGGATAAATGTGAGGTTATCCACTTTGATGGCAAAAACAGGAAGGCAGAGTATTATCTGAATGGTGACAGATTAGGAAAAGGGGAGGTGCAATGAGACTTGGATGTCATGGTACATCAGTCATTGAAAGTTGGCATGCAGGTACAGCAGGCGATGAAGAAGGCAAATGGCATGTTGGCCTTCATAGCGAGAGGATTTGAGTATAGGAGCAGGGAGGTCTTACTGCCGTTGTACAGGGCCTTGGTGAGGCCACACCTAGAATATTGTATACAGTTTTGGTCTCCTAATCTGAGGAAGGACATTGTTGCTATTGAGGGAGTGCAGCGAAGGTTCACCAGACTGATTCCCGGGATGGCAGGACTGACATATGAAGAAACACTGGATCGACTAGGCTTATATTCACTGGAATTTAGAAGAATGAGAGAGGATGTCATAGAAACATGTAAAATTCTGACGGGACTGGACAGGCTAGATGCAGGAAGAATGTTCCCGATGTTGGGGAAGTCCAGAACCAGGGGTCACAGTCTAAGGATAAGGGGTAAGCCATTTAGCACCGAGATGAGGGGAAACTTCTTCACTCAGAGAATTGTGAACCTGTGGAATTCTCTCCCACAGAAAGTTATTGAGACCAGTTCGTTAGATATATTCAAAAGGGATTGGCCCTTAAGGCTAAAGGGATCAAGGGGTATGGAGAGAAAGCAGGAATGGGGTACTGAAGTTGCATGATCAGCCATGATCATATTGAATGGTGGTGCAAGCTCGAAGGGCCGAATGGCCTACTCCTGCACCTATTTTCTATGTTTCTAAGGAGCATCTTAAAGGAAGAAAGATCCCAAAGCTTGATCATTTCTTTGGGGCCCATCTATGAGTACTCTTAGCCATCTGGTTGGATTCTTAGATGTTTCTCCTGATAATCCAGACCTTGGAATGAACTGAACATCTCCTTTGCTTATATTCTATGTACTTTATTGATATATCTACGAAAGAAAACTTCCCTACTTATCTGTTGAGGAAGCTCACAAACACCTTATTCAGATGCATCAGCTAACCCAGCAACTTTAATATCAGGGGTAAAAACAGAAAATGCTAGAAATACTCAGCAGGTCAGGCAGCACCTATAGAGAGAAACAGAGTTACGTTTCAGGTCGATGACCCTTCATCAGAACTGGAAAATGTTAGAGATGTAACTGATTTTAAGCAAGTACAGAGGCAGAGAAAGCGGGGAGGTGAGGAAAGAACAAAAGGGAAGCTCTGTGATAGGATGGAACGCAGGAGAATAAAATGACAAAAGGTATGATGTACAAGGCATCTCCTTACCGTTAACATCTCCTTTTGCTTTGTTTTTTTTGTTCTTAACTCCTCTTAAACTTAAACTCCGTTGTTTTGGTGTTTTCACTACAATGGCCCTGAATTTGCGGTTGGAGGTGTGCCTCTGGAGTACCCCTCCGACTCGCGAAATATTTCTAAACTTACCTTCTGGCTCCACAGCTACTGAGTGTTCTGGTCCTTGGCCTCCAGGCGTATGCCTCAGTAATGGCCCACGGATCCCAGGGACGCAGACGGTTCGGAAGCATCCCTGGGATCACGTGGGCCAGGTCCTCCAATGAGAAAGGAGGATTCCATTTACAAATGGAATCCCCATAAACCCTGATGGAATCTTGAATTAATTAAACAATTTAGGCAACTGCAATAAAAATAAATGTTCTCAATTTCAAATTTAATGAAAAGTCCCTTCAATACTGCAAATACAATGAAAGTGTCATTTTATGAAAAATAATTTAAAACATTTTAATCAGGCCTAAATTTTGCATAAACTAATTTTAAGTGTTTATGCGTCATTTTTAATTTAACATTTTTTATTTTAAGATTGATATTAACCCTATGGCTGCTTTTACCAAACATAAGAGTTTCATGGGCATTTGCTCGGCAGTGGTTGGGCCCAACTCTGCGTCATCGAAAGTGATTTCTCAGTCAGTTTGGTCAGTCTGTAATGGCATACCTTGGCAGATCGCAAGTTCTGGGTTTTCGCGCATACGTAGTGCATGCTGAAACCTGGAACTTGCAAAGCCTTTCAGAATGCTGCGTTTACGGCGTCATCCGGACTGTAAAATCCGGGCCAGTGTGACTGCTACAGAAACAATTACTGAGGGACAAATATTCATTTTCTCTATTAGGTCGCAGTAAGATTAAACGTGCATGTGATTTCAATTATTGGATCTTACTGATCAAAACACTAAGAAATTGATAGTCAAGGACAATACAGAGGACTCAGAATATTTGATATCGGAAATATAATAATATCGATTGCCTAGCCCTTCCAAAAAGACTCTCAAACCTCTTTCATGTTGGAGGCTGCACCCTTGTTACTATAATAGGGTCCATGATCCATTCCGTCATTTCATCATCATCATCATCATCATCATCATAGGCAGTCCCTCGGAATCGAGGAAGGCTTGCTTCCACTCCCAAAGTGAGTTCTCTGGTGGCTGAACAGTCCAATATGAGAGCCACAGACCCTGTCACAGGTGGGACAGACATTCGTCGAAGGAAGGGGTGGGTGGGGCTGGTTTGCCGCGCGCTCCTTCAGCTGCCTGCGCTTGACCTCTTCACGTTCTTTGTGTTGAGACTCGAAGAGCTCAACGCCCTCCCGGATGCACTTTCTGCACCTCGGGCGGTCTTCGGCCAGGGTCTTCCAGGTGTCAGTGGTGATGTCGCACTTTACCAGGGAGGCTTTGAGGGTGTCCTTGTAACACTTCCGCTGCCCACCTTTGGCTCGTTTACCATGAAGGAGCTCCGCATAAAGAATTTGCCATTTATATCATCATCAACAACAACAACTTGTATTTATATAGCGCCTTTAATGTAGTAAATAGTCCCAAGGCGCTTCACAGGAGTATTACGAGATTTAAAAATTTGACACCGAGTTGCATAAGGAGAAATTAGGGGAGGTGAGGTCAAAGAGGTAGGTTTTGAGAAGCATCTTGATGGAGGAAAGGGAGGTGGAGAGGTTTAGGCAGGGAATTCCAGAGCTTGGGGCCTAGGTAACAGAAGGCACAGACACCAGTGGCTGAATGATTATAATCAGGGGTGCTCAAGAGGGCAGAATTAGAGGAGCGCAGACATCTCGGGGAGTTATGGGGCTGGAGGAGATTATAGAGATAGGGAGGGGCGAGGCCACAGAGGGATTTGTAGGATGAGAATTTTGAAATTGAGGCGTTGCTTAACCAGGAGCCAATGTAGGTGAGCGAGCTCAGGGGTGATGGGTGAACGGGACTTGATGTGAGTTAGGACACGGGCAGCCGAGTTTTGGATCACCTCTAGTTTACGTGGGGTAGAATATGGGAGGCCAGCCAGGAGTGCATTGAAATAGTCAAGTCTCGAGGTAACAAAGGCGTGGATAAGGCTTCAGCAGCAGATGAGTTGAGGCAAGAGCGGAGATGGGCGATGTTACTGAGGTGGAAATAGGCGATCTTCGTTATGCTGCGGATATATGGTCGCAAGCTCATTTCAGGGTCAAATATGACACCAAGGTTGTTGGGAAAATAGTCCAAGAACAGTATTATAATCAAACGACTATAATTTACGATTCAGTAAGTTATTTTCATAATTACTTAAAATTTAATCTCCGCTATTTCATTTTAATGAGTGCTTAACATTACATTCCGGTTGAACACTTCCTTAATCAATTATAATGAGTTTGGTTATATTTAAATGGCTGGAAGTAATTTTGCTCAGTAACCAATTTACCATGGCTGGATAGAAAAGCCGCTGTCCTGCATTGTGAGTTCCAACGCGAGTTGAGTCTAATCTCTTTACAAGCTATGTAACACTCCCCGAAGTAAAATGGGAATAACTACTTTATGATATTGAAAAAGGAACACAGTGGCAGGCAAGAAAGGTTCTTATTGTGTTAGATTCTTATTGTGTTACTAACTAGGCACTTAACACTCTCTCACATCACTGTCCCCCAACTTTTTGAAAATGACTAATTTAAAGGAGTCTGGATGTATATGGACTGTGGCTCTAACAGATTAGATTCTCAATTCATGTAGCGTGTCCCGTAGCATCTGCAGTGCAATCAAAACTAATTGAATATGACAGATTAATATTAACACAGATGGTTATCTAATGAGGAAATAGCAGGTGGTTCTGGTTATGGGTCATAACATATTAAATTTGCACCTTACCAAAGCATCTAAACTCCTCTATATAATCGACTGGATTGTAACTGGCCCAGGTCGTGCCTTGCCATTGAAAGACCCGCAGCAGAGAGATTACATTTCCTCTTGTCCCAAGTAACTTTCCCTTTAAAACAGCGAATCAATGTCGATGCTTGGTAGCATTTTGTTTAACATTAAAGTATTGTTTTGGTCTTCAGGTGCCAGATTCACCGTCACATTGCAAGATTTGGAAGGCGCGCCTTGTACAATAATCTTACCTGTCACGCTGGGTACTTTTAACATATTTTTAAAATCACATTGTTTCCAGGGGAGATTCATTGAATCCCGATTTATTTTCTTTGAAAACGAGGATCGATAACGAGGTGCGTCGAAATACATGCATTTACATGTTATGTCATCACAGAAACTAGTGAAAGAATTTCAAATCAAATGATGCAAAAATCATTCGCAAGCGAAGTAAAAATGAATTGCTTCTGTCTCGGTTAGCTCAGATACTCACTTTCTGGTTCAGAATCGCTTGAAAAACTTGGCGCTGGTTGCAGGAGAAGACGGAAAAGCAACACCACTGTGCCCCACTTCATCTCTTCGGGGGTTGAAAGCCTCTATTCCAAGAATCTGTGAAGTCTTAGCTACTAAACTAATATCGGAGCAAGAATTGAAGGCTAGAAGTTGGAAGTATGGCTGGAGAAATGGTCAATAGCAGCAGCGGGACATGCTGACACTTTGCGGATAACCTCTGTCCAGCTGTGGCGTGATGCAGACCTTTGCAGAAGTGGCTGAAGTTTCTGATCGACTTTCCTTTTAACTCCCTCACACGCTCGCCTCACACTGAGAAAGTGTGACGATAAAAAGTTGCTCCATATGTGTTCGGATTTGCCTGACTTCTTGCACTCTTGGGATAATGGCTTATTCTGGCTCCAGGCTTAGTTCACATTTTCTGCTTGATGGGAGTTGGGAAAACGTGTTGATTCATTAAGCACGATGCTGACCATCCTGTAGATAAGACACAAGGAGCGCAAAAGCACCACAGGGAGATTGACATTTATCTGGTAGAACTAATAGCACAAAATAAGCGATTGAAAGTAAATGTAAAACGCGTTACACACACTGTCTCTTACTAGATGGCTTTAATCTCTGTCACAAGTTGCTAGCTCCTTAAAGCGGCAGAGACTTCAATGGGAAAGAAAATCATACGGGGTCTAAAATGTGCTGTCCATTCACTATCCTCCATTTTGTACTGCTGCCAAAGACCAATTTCACCCCTTTGTCTTCATGAAAATCTGAAAAGAAAAAAGAAAAACTTGCATTTATATAGAGGCTTGCACATCCTCAGGACGTCAGGGGCATATATGTGCAATGCTGCACTTATGGAAATAGATGTTGATGATGGATAGGATGTGGGATTTGAAGTGCAGCACCATGACACAAAGATTTTGCACAGACTGGGTCAGCCTAAGTAACGGACAAGGGAGGCGAATCAGAGGCAATAACATTTATATAGCGCCTTTAACGTAGTAACACATCTAGAAACATAGAAACATAGAAAATAGGTGCAGGAGTAGGCCATTCGGCCCTTCTAGCCTGCACCGCCATTCAATGAGTTCATGGCACTTCCCAGGAGCGTTATCAAACAAAATTTGACACTGAGCCACATAAGGAGATATTAGGACAGATGACTAAAAGCTTGATCAACGAGGTAGGTTTTAAGCAGCTTTTTAGGAGGAGAGGAAGGTAGAGGAGAAGAGATGTTTAGGGAGGGAATTACAGAGCTTTGGACCTAGGCAATTGAAGGCACAACTGCCAATGATGGAGTAATTAAAATCAGGGCTGAGCAAGAGGCCAGAATTGGAGTAGCGCAGAGATCTTGAAGGGTTGTAGGCAATGTTCCCTTTAAGCTTCGTGGCCCTGCAGCCCAGCAGTGCTCTGCAGCTCCCCCGCAGCCAGCTCACCGGTCTTTAAATAGGAAAAAACGCGTATGGGCGGTATTTTGAATGGGCCGCGCAGTCCTTTAAAGGGGCCCAACATCCCAAAAAAAAATGAAAAGGAACATTGGTTGTGGGCCGAGGTTACAGAAATAGGCAAAGCCATGGAGGGATTGAAAGAAAAGGATGAGAATTTTAAAATTGAGGCGTAGCCGGACGGGAAGCCAATGGCGGTCAGCGAACACAGCGGGATGAGTGACTGGGTATTGGTGCGAGTTAGGATACAGGCAGCAGAATTTTGGATGATCTCGAGTTTATGTAGGATGGAAGATGGGAGACCAGCCAGGGGAGCATTGGAATAGTCAGATTTAGAGGTAACAAAGACATGGATGTGGGTTTCAGCAGCAGAAGAGCTGAGGCAGGGGCAGAGTTGGGTGATGTTACGGAGGTGAAAGTAGACATTCTTGGTGATGGAGCGGATATGTGATCGGAATCTCATCTTGGGGTTAAATACGACACCAAGGTTGCAAAAACATCAGACAGTTGCCAGGGAGAGAGATGGAGTCGATGGCTGGGGAACGTTTGAAGCGAGGGAGCAGGGGTTATGGCAGGGTTAAAAATAATGGCTTTGATCTTCCTTATATTAATTTGGAGGAAGTAATCATTCATCCATGAATTGACATTGGTCAGGCAACCTGACAGAACAAAAGTGGTTATGTAGTTGTGGGAGGTGGTGGTGACGTAGAGTGTGATTAGTGTACAGAGTTTATCCTGCAACTTACTGGGCCAAAGATTGCGGTCGGAGGCTTCCCGCGGGCTTCCATTACTATCAATGAGATTACCCCTAAAAACAAAAAAAAATACACACATAAATAAAATGAGCACTTCACTTTTTAAAAAAAGTAATAGAAATTAAATTAAATTCAATGTTTTATAAAAAAAATTTTTTTTTGAAATTAAAAAAAAATGTTTTAATAGTGTTAAACATAAACTTACCTTCATAGGCAAGGTTTTTGATATATAAATAAGCAATAAAATGTAATTTTTCTATCTTTTAAAACCTTTACTAGGCGTAAGAGTTTTAAGGACATTCGCTGGGCAAGAGTTGTGCAAATAGCCCAAATCTCTGCCTGCAAAGACCCTTTTCCTAGGGAGGTGCCGGGTTTAGGTGCATGCACTTTGCACGCCTAAACCTGGAACTTGCGGGGCCTCTTCTGGCGCGTGCGCAATCTATGGCCCACTGTGTTTAACTGTACAGAAGATCCACCTGTAATAAATGAAAGACACCTGCCTTATTGTAGAAACCAGCTCCATTGCTGGTAACCAGCTTCAGGTTGAATGAAGAGGTTCTCTCGATCGATAAGGCTCTTCTAGTGAACAGCGTGAAGGTGGCTATGCTGTCTAAAACTGCCTCATAACACTCTATAGCATAAATGACTAAATGCAAATCTACTTTTCTTTCTAACCACAGCTTTGGGTTCACAATAAAGCACCATGACAAACATCCCTCTAAATCCAAATCTCTGTAGTATGACAAATTTAAAATTAACAGTGGATCAAAGTGAATCTTTTTCACAGTGAAATACCAAGGTGTACTTTTTAGTTTGGGTAACAGGGTGTCTCATTTTTAGGGGTGTCACTAGTCTTCATTCCTCCCTCTGAATAGATCTATGTTTGGCCTAGTCACAATAATGGCATTCTCAGCATCTCTATGTAGAGGTTTATGACGGCAACTTAAAGTTAACCTTTGGCTTGATAAATATAGGTATGGCATTACATTCTTACTAACTAGCATGATGATTCACACCTCTGAAATAGAAGCATGTATGCCATCACAGTGCATAAGATATAATATGCACATTGCGCTACCTACACATTATGATTATACTGGTTGCTACAAATGTATTTTTTATATTCTGTATTTGAATCTTAGTTTTAGTATTCAGCATGCAAAGGATACTGCACCATTTGTGGAGGTAGTTGTCACCAGGGTCACAGCTTTTTTAGATTTATTCAAATATATTCTGGATCCCTGTCACGTAATTGAAATATCATAAACATTCCTTCCCACCCCTACTCCAATCTTCAGAAAACCATGAACCTTTCAGACTCTTCACTAGCTACGAGTATCATGACTATAACATGACATTGACTGTAAAAAATATATATATATTTTGTTTAGGAGGACAGGCTAAAGAACAGCAAAGTTAAATTGAATAAAACTATGACATGCAAGTCAAATAAATTAAGCACATC
Organism: Pristiophorus japonicus; assembly: GCF_044704955.1. Classification (NCBI taxonomy): domain Eukaryota; kingdom Metazoa; phylum Chordata; class Chondrichthyes; family Pristiophoridae; genus Pristiophorus; species Pristiophorus japonicus. Next base: position 51,025,661 of record NC_091977.1, read on the forward strand.
TTTATTTCTCGAAACCCATTGTTAGGTTCTTAGCTCTTTTCTAATCTTCCTATCCCAGATTGATTCTGTTTCTGTACGATAGATCATTCTCATGGGAGAGCCTCAACACGTGGGCCTAGAAATTGGATCACGCCCGAAGTGGCCCGCGACCTGCGTGGATCTATAGAGGCCCACGGCAAGACCAAGGCAAATTGGGCCACCGGTCTCATTTGTATGCTACCGGTGACTTGCAGGCACCAGTCGTGGCCTCAAAGACATGCTGCGGTCAGTCGCGAAAATACTTCACAAACGGACTTGAAAGAGGCATTAGACGCCTGATTTCCATAAGCAGTGGACCAACCATACCAATTTCAGACAGTTGCCTTGGACGACCAAAGGGAGCCCTCACCAATATGTTCCGTGGCACACGTCTGGTTCGGACTCAGCATGCACATGCCATATTGAGCCCTGCAGCAGCCATTTTAAGCCCAAAATACGAGTGCTGTGCAATTAAATTTCTAGCCCTCCATTACTTTCAATAGTATCGAGCCTCGCTTTGCGATCTTGGTAATATTTGGTAATGTGCTCAGGAAATGAACAGATTGTCATAAAACCCCACAGGCTCACTCTACGTGTAACTCCAGTCCCACACTAACATAGTTGATTTTGATTGCCCTTTGAAGTGCCCACTCAATTACTAAGGGAGGGCAATGTTACCCACACCAGGAGAACAAATTCTCGTGAATTCTAGCAACGGCTATAGAACTGTATTAGTGGAGGTGGCTTAGTCAGAGATGAATAATGCAAGGGAAAAAAAGCTTAAAAGAAGGAATTGTACCTGGGAAAAAAACTTTCCTTTTTTACCACCACTTATTTACCAATGGTATCTCTGTATTTTGAAATGGAGTAAGAATAATAAAACTCCATCTTTATTTTAATATTATACTTTTGTGTGCTTGTTGGCATTTAATTTTTGACCTCAAATTACCTAGGATTGTAAGTGTCACATCTTTATTTAACTGGGAACAACCTAAACATGTGGTTGAAAGAGAAGGATTGATTTTGAGTTTGCATGTGTATGTGTGTGTGTATAGAGGGGGAGGTTATTGAAAAATCCCCCCCCCCCACTCCATGTCATTCAGACTATATATGCAGTCATGACATCACACAAAGGTCTATTTTTCAGGAATGCCTAACTCAGCTCAGTTTATCATTTATATATGTAACAAATCCTACAATTTAACAAAGAAAATACAGATTCTAAGACCAAGCTGTGAAGTGAGTTCAGTTTACTGCTGGATTTAAACACTATCCATCTTTGGGCTTGCCGCTCTTTCATCTGTAAAATAGAAATACCAGCTCGTGACCTGAGCCCTGCACAATGTTTGATCTCTGTGTATGTTGTGCATGAAGACTCTTTGCGCAGATGGCTGAGAAGATCTCAATTTCATTTCACAACAACACTTTACACAATGACTTCCAGATGTCTCATTATTATTATTATTTTATCAACAAATTGTGAAAGTAGTGTAGGATTAAAGGGATTTTCTGTCACTCCATCTTTGCTCAATGGATGTGCATTTTAAATTCTTTCTGAAAGATCTACCATTATGTATTAATAGCCATATCCTACAAATCAATGGTGATTCTCCTCAGTGGAATATGTAGACACAATCCTGATGTTATTAAATGACAAGTGGTCGCAATAAGTCTCACCAATCATAAAGCATTATTTAATTGATGTGCCATGCTGTCACATGAAAGACACACACACGGGTTGGTTACTGGCCAAACAGCTTTATTCCAAGCATAGAAATTGTGCAAAAACTTGTTGAGAATGCCATTATTAATGTAGAAAATAATACAGAAAAGGGTCTTTTCTAGCTCAATGGGGAGTAAGAACATAAGAAATAGGAGCAGGATTAGGCCATTCGGCCCATCGAGCCAGCTCCGCCATTCAATAAGATCATGGCTGATCTGATCATGGACTCATCTCCACTTCCCTGCCTGCTCCCCGTAACACTTTACTCCCTTATCACTCAAAAATCTGTCTATTTCCGCCTTAAATATATTCAAAGACTCAGCCTCCACGGCTCTCGGGGGCAGAGAATTCCATAGATTTTAGTAACTACACCACTTGATGTAATACTGAGCCATACAGGTCAGGATGATCCCATCTGCTGGTGCAGAGCCAATTGACCTCAACCAGGATAGTAAGCTGTTATGTCTGTAATGTACCTATGAATGACTCCACGAGGTAATGTGTTGTACTCAAACTGTAGTGACCTTGGTCCTTTATTCGTAACTACAGAATAAGGCACAAGCATGGTGGACAGCCTTTTATACTGGGCCCTGCATGCCTATGCAGGTGACCCTCAGGTCTCCCACCGCAGTGTCCTTTGGTGGACAGCCTCTGTCACAGGGGCAGGAAACCCCGGTCTCCACCAGTTGCACCCTCTAATGGTGCCAGCCTAGCATATACACAGTGTAAACCTTATTGATAGTACATCAGATAACAAGTCTCCATCGTATGCAACTATACAGTGACTACACAGAGAGTATAACTATAGTCTGCATATAAATGGGTACTTTTCAGAGTGGCAGGCAGTGACTAGTGGGGTACCGCAAGGTTCTGTGCTGGGGCCCCAGCTGTTTACATTGTACATTAATGATTTAGACGAGGGGATTAAATGTAGTATCTCCAAATTTGCGGATGACACTAAGTTGGGTGAGCTGCGAGGAGGATGCTATGAGGCTGCAGAGTGACTTGGATAGGTTAGGTGAGTGGGCAAACAATGGCAGATGAAGTATAATGTGGATAAATGTGAGGTTATCCACTTTGGTGGTAAAAACAGAGAGACAGACTATTATCTGAATGGTGACAGATTAGGAAAAGGGGAGGTGCAATGAGACCTGGGTGTCATGGTACATCAGTCATTGAAGGTTGGCATGCAGGTACAGCAGGCGGTTAAGAAAGCAAATGGCATGTTGGCCTTCATAGCGAGGGGATTTGAGTACAGGGGCAGGGAGGTGTTACTACAGTTGTACAGGGCCTTGGTGAGACAACACCTGGAGTATTGTGTACAGTTTTGGTCTCCTAACTTGAGGAAGGACATTCTTGCTATTGAGGGAGTGCAGCGAAGGTTCACCAGACTGATTCCCGGGATGGCGGGACTGACATATCAAGAAAGACTGGATCAACTGGGCTTGTATTCACTGGAGTTCAGAAGAATGAGAGGGGATCTCATAGAAACGTTTAAAATTCTGACGGGTTTAGACAGGTTAGATGCAGGAAGAATGTTCCCAATGTTGGGGAAGTCCAGAACCAGGGGTCACAGTCTAAGGATAAGGGGTAAGCCATTTTGGACTGAGATGAGGAGAAACTTCTTCACCCAGAGAGTGGTGAACCTGTGGAATTCTTTACCACAGAAAGTTGTTGAGGCCAATTCACTAAATATATTCAAAAAGGAGTTAGATGTAGTCCTTACTACTAAGGGGATCAAGGGGTATGGCGAGAAAGCAGGAATGGGGTACTGAAGTTGCATGTTCAGCCATGAACTCATTGAATGGTGGTGCAGGCTCGAAGGGCCAAATGGCCTACTCCTGCACCTATTTTCTATGTTTCTATGTTTCTATAACATCACTTTCCCCCAAGTCCTTTGTGCTGATTACCTTTTCACTATGTGCTCTGACTTAGCTCTCCCCAGACTTACGTGCCAATAGCCCTTGCACCTTGGCTGTGTTTTGGCTTGGCTCTCTCTCTGTTAACCCCCAAGTCCTTTTGCCACAACGTTGGGTAGTGGTTACCAGTTTGGATGGTTCGATGATGCAGTGGACGTTCCAGTGGGTTCTGGGTGTGATCCATGTGTGTGTTCATGGCTACATACATCCATTTCCGCCCCCCCCCCCCCATAGCGAGATCATGCAGCAGGCCCGTTGCATTAACATAGAGGATCAGGCACAATGCAAGTACAAAGAAAGGAAGTTACAGTTTGTATCGTGACACCTTGGTTCAGTGACTTACATTCGTTACCTTTTGCGGTTGTGCGCCAGGATTGGGTATATTACATTCATGATTCAGTCATGGTAAGTACTGAGGGAGCAGTACAGGTATGCGAGGACGCAGGTTCCAGAGCAACCGGACGGGGTCCTAGTCGTCTGATGGCAGCGCTGCGGCCCCTGCTAGCAGGGTGGGCTTGGTTCGCTCACCTAGCCAGGACTCAGATCCTTTGCTGTTGCCTAGTGGTGGGCAGAGCCACAGATGTGTGTGGCATCCCTGTCCTCCTTTGAGGGCTACAGAATCTTCTGCCTGCTCTCTAATGGTGTTGGGAACCTGGCTGTTCCAGGTCCCATTTGGGGAATTCGTTGATTCTGACCTTTCGCTCCCGGACATGGCCGAGGTAGCGACTGGGTCTGGGGGCTGCACCGTCTCCACCCTGGTGGGCAATGGTGGCCGACTGCGCGTATTGGCACCGTTTGCATTTCGAGGTCCGTGGCGAATAGTGCCATCGGGTGCAGCGTGGGATAGACCTGGGGCAGGGTATCAGGATCAGTGCCTTCACTCTCCTGAGGTCGCTGGCCTATAACTTGTGGGGACACCTGGGGCAGGGCATCAGGATCAGCGCCCTTACCCCCCCGAATCTAACCTGTCCTGTCCCATCAGAATCTTATATGTTTCTATGAGATCCCCTCTCATCCTTCTAAACTCCAATGTATAAAGGCCCAGTTGATCCAGTCTCTCCTCATATGTCAGTCCTGCCATCTCGGGAATCAATCTGGTGAACCTCCGCTGCACTCCCTCAATAGCAAGCACGTCCTTCCTCAGATTAGGACCCCAGCTCTTTACAATATACATCAATGATTTGGATGAAGGAATTGAGTGTAATATCTCCGTTTGCAGATGACACTAAACTGGGTGGCAGTGTGAGCTGTGAGGGGGACGCTAGGAGGCTGCAGGGTGACTTGGACAGGTTAGGTGAGTGGGCAAATGCATGGAAGATGCAGTATAATGCGGATAAATGTGAGGTTATCCACTTTGGGGGCAAAAACGCAAACAGAATATTATCTGAAAGGCGGCAGATTAGGAAAAGGGGAGGTGCAACGAGACCTGGGTGTCATTGAAAGCTGGCATACAGGTACAGCAGGCAGTGAAGAAGGCAAATGGTATGTTGGCCTTCATAGCTAGGGGATTTGAGTATTGGAACAGGGAGGTCTTACTGCAGTTGTACAGGGCCTTGGTGAGGCCTAACCTGGAATATTGTGTTCAGTTTTGGTCTCCTAATCTGAGGAAGGATATTCTTGCTATTGAGGGAGTGCAGCGAAGGTTCACCAGACTGATTCCCGGGATGGCAGGACTGACATATGAGGAAAGACTGGATCAACTGGGCCTTTATACATTGCAGTTTAGAAGGATGAGAGGGGATCTCATAGAAACGTATAAGTTTCTGACGGGACGGGACAGGTTAGATGTGAGTAGAATGTTCCCGATGTTGGGGAAGTCCAGAACCAGGGGACACAGTCTTAGGATAAAGGGTAGGCCATTTAGGACTGAGATGAGGAGAAACTTCTTCACTCAGAGAGTTGTTAACCTGTGGAATTCCCTGCCGCAGAGAGTTGTTGATGCCAGTTCATTGGATATATTCAAGAGGGAGTTAGATACAGCCCTTACGGCTAAGGGGATCAAGGGGTATGGAGAGAAAGCAGGAAAGGGATACTGAGGGAATGATCAGCCATGATCTTATTGAATGGTGGTGCAGGCTCGAAGGGCCAAATGGCCTACTCCTGCACCTATTTTCTATGTTTCTATGAATTCACTCGCTTGCTACTTTTGCGGACACTCTATTCCTGACATCTCGCAACAACATTTTGTTCTTTACATTAGGAATAGTACCGACATCTCGCAACAACATTTTGTTCACAATCTTAATCGCTTCATTACATTGATTACCATGCATGCAATGTCTCTTTCAGTTCAGTTGGTTGCAGGTCTCCTTTAAGAGAACCCTGCTTGCTTTACCCCAATCAAATCCTTTGTTAGACACCACGTGTTGGTCCCTCAGCGTTGCACCTCGTGGTATGGCCGCGGCCATCTTTTTTTTCAGCCACACTGCACCTTGCTGCAGCATAGACGCCATCTTGCCTCTGTCCTCGAGGTCAACTGCCTTGATCCTTCTCTCCTGCGATTCTGCCACAAAAGCTGGAAGAGTGCCTGTGAATTCGATCTTCCTCCCCAGGAGTCCTGCCACTGGAGCCAGGAAGGTACTTTTAGGTCATTCCGGTCAGATCATTGCCAAGCAGTCGTGATGGACGGTCTGTGCCTCAGGTGCTGCTGCTGGTCTGTTCTCTGGTGCCTGGCCCAAGCGAAGGTGAGGTGTTGCTCTGCCTCTGAGCATGGGGGACATCGATTGCTGGAGTGAAGAGGTCTTCCCATTTCCACTGGATCTTCCCCATCCACCCTCTTCCGAGTAGCGTTGGACCATCACCTGTAACAATCTACAGAGGTAACTTGTGCACCATGCCATTATGGATTACACTTACATCCGCACTGCCAAGGACTGGGATCAGCTCCTTGGTGTAGGTGCACAATTTTTCCTGTACTGGAACCAGCTCGGGTCATTTTTCACTCCATATCCTCTCAAAGGCATCCTGGCTCATTACTGACTGGCTCGTTCCCATGTCAGCTCCCATGAAGACTGGAACTCCGTTTATCTCGACTTCCATCTTCACTGGAGGACAATAGGTGGTGCAGGTATACACTCCATACACTTCTTCTTGGGGCTGAGCTGCCTCTCTGACCAAATCATCCCCGCTGGATTCAAAGTCATCTACCAACTCCTCTGCTAGGCGGTGAGTCGTATTTCTTTTACTCATACGCTGGAGGTGGCCCTTCATGTTACAGGCTTTGCATACATACTCTGCAAACCGACACTGGTGAGCCCTATGCTTCCCTCCGCAACGCCAGCATGGTGCTACTCAATTAGCACCCCTTGGCAGACTCTGAGTTCTGGAATCCTGAGGTCTGTGCTCTCTGCCCTGGGCAGAGCCATATTCTACAGTCTTGCCTGTGAAAGGCACCATTCTGTGTACAGTACTTGCCAGGTTTGAGTCCACAGGATGAATAATTTGCTTGGTGCTGCAGGTCGAGGTCATGAATGCCTGACTGATGCTGATGGCCTTCTGCAGGTTGATTGTGGTGTCGGCTGATAATAGCTTGTGAAGGAGGCCCTCGTGGCCAATTCCCATAACGAAGATGTCTCGTAATGCTTCATTGAGATGCGTGACGAAATCACACGGTGCCGCAAGTCTCCTGAGGTCAGCAGCATATTTTGCAATCTCCTGGCCCTCAGGTCTGCGGTGAGTGTAGAATCTGTGCCTGGCTGTGAGGATGCTCTGTTTTGGTTTTAGTTGGTCGCGAATTAGTTCAGTCAGCTCATTGTATGTCTTATCCTTGGCCTTCATGGGTGCCAGAAAATCCCTGATGAGGCGGTAGACCTCGGGCCCACAACTGGTCAGCAGTATAGCCTTGCACTTCTCCGCCAATGTGTCCGTCTCCCATGCCAGGTTGTTTGCCACGAAATATTGCTTGAGCCTTTCCATGAAGGCATCCCAATCATCACCCTCTGCGAAGTCTTTTAGTGTGCCAAAGGTAGCCATAATCGCGTGAAAGTCCATATTCTCGTCGCCAGTTGTTATGTTGGCAATGTACCTATGAATGACTCCACTCGGTAATGAGTTGTATTCAAACTGTAGTGACCTTGGTCCTTTATTCGTAACTCCAGAGTGAGGCACAAGCATGGTGGGCAGCCTTTTATACTGGGCCCTGCACACCTATGCAGGTGACCCTCAGGTCTCCCACCGCAGTGCCCTCTGGTGGACAGCCTCTGCCACAGAGGCAGGAAACCCTGGTCTCCACCAATTGCACCCTCTAGTGGTGCCAGCATAGTATATACATAGTGTAAACCTTATTGATAGTACATCAGGTAACAAGTCTCCATCTTATGCAACTATACAGTGACTACACAGAGAGTATAACCAAAGTCTGCACATATAACATAAACAGGGCTCTGCAATTTAACTCAATACCCATACTGAGGGGGAGGAAGGATCAGCTGAGTTTCACATACCTGATTGATAGCCAGTGATACCTGCTGAAAGGTTCATGACATAGAAATCGGTATGCGTTGCGCCTATTTTTTGGGTGGCCCTTTCCTTTTTTTTTAACAAAAGGCAAAATATTGCGGATGTTGGAAATCTGAAATGTAAATAGAAAATGCTGGAGGTACTCAACAGGTCAACTCTGTGAGAGAGTCAATTTGTGAAGCATAATCTCCCACTCCTAAAAGCACACTGAGGCCACGATTTCTCCACAATGGCCGAATTGATGCGGCCGGGATTCATAGGCAGTCCCTCGGAATTGTGGAAGACATGCTTCCACTCGAAAAATGAGTCCTTAGGTAACTGATCAGTTCAATACGAGAATCACAGTCCCTGTCACAGGTGGGACAGATAGTCGTTGAGGGTAAAGGAGGGTGGGACAGGTTTGCCGCACGCTCTTTTTCTGCTGCCTGCGCTTGATTTCTGCATGCTCTCGGCAATGAGACTCGAGGTGCTCAGTGCCCTCCCGGATGCACTTCCTCCACTTAAGGCGGTCTTAGGCCAGGGACTCCCAGGTATCAGTGGGGATGTTGCACTTTATCAGGGAGGCTTTGATGGTGTCCTTGTAACGTTTCCTCTGCCCACCTTTGGCTCATTTGCCGTGAAGGAGTTCCGAGTAGAGTGCTCGCTTTGGGAGTCTCGTGTCTGGCATGCGAACAATGTGGCCTGCCCAGCGGAGCTGATCAAGTGTGGTCAGTGCTTCAATGCTGGGGATGTTGGCTTGGTCGAGGACGCTAATGTTGGTGCGTCTGTCCTCCCAGGGGATTTGTAGGATCTTGCGGAGACATCGTTGGTGGTATTTCTCCAGTGACTTGAGCAGGTACACCAGAAGAGGCGGCAAGTAGCAGAGGAGCGGCGAGGTCTGGGCGAAGGAGCAGCGAGAGATTGTAGAGCGACGTGATCGGGGCCCAGGAGAGGCGTGAATTCGGGGCTCAGAAGAGGCAAGGGCCCGGAGCAGCACGGGCCAGCCCACACTGCGATACTGGCCTCCAGTCGTCTTGGTTAATCCTTGCCACTGGACCAAGACCTAGCTCTGTCAAGCCCGTGTGGTGGCTGGTGTGTAACGGCCACCACATGTTAAAAAAATCCACGCACAGGCATCTTCCACCCTTCAATATGTAGTTCAGGTCCTGGGACGTCAGGTCCTTCATTGAAACACCTGTGAACTCAGCCCATTTTTGGCGTGGAAGCAGGTCATCCTCGATACGAGGGATCACCTAAGAAGAAGAAGCAGCTGTCAACTAGCCAAAGCAATAGAGAGTCACGAGAAACCGACTCCACTTACTTGGCGTGAAACTTGAGGGATGGCAAAGCCATCAAAAGGTTGGTAAAATTGTAAGTGCTTGCTTTTAAGCCTCTTAACTAGCATTTAAGTACATTTTAATGATGTTAATTACCCGCTTGCTGTCGGGTTTGCTATCCGAACGCCGACCTGACAGTTGAGAAACTCACATGGAGGCGGGTTCAGAGCGGGATCCTGACCCGCTGTCAATCAAAGCCATTTATACAGAGGGCCCGCCTCCAAACCTGCACTTGCAGGGCTGGGAAGATTCCGGCCTGACTGTCTTGGCTTAGCTCATGTCCCTCAATATGCTACTTAAATTATCCCTCATAATACTTTGAAACATTTTCCCAACAGTGGAAGTAAGGCTTACAGGTCTATAATTTAATGGTTGCTCCCTAACCCCTTTTTTAAAGATGGAAGTCACATTTGCTATTTTCTAGTCCTCTGGGATTTGGCTTGTGTCCAGTGAACTCTGGAAAATATCTGCAAGGGGCCTGAAAATCATTGGAACCAATTCCTTCACAACCCTCAGAAGAAAGTTATCAGAGCCAAGTGCCTTATCTACCTTGAGCTTCAATGACCTCCCCAATGAGTCGTCTCATGTGGTTTAAATTTTTTTCAGTCTACATTCACCTTTAAACTGTACCCTTAATTCTGGCATTCTCCCATCCATTTCTTTTGTAAACACTCTTGAAACATAAAGGTTAAGTACTTCAGCAATTTCTTTATTTCCAAACACCACTTTCCCATTGCCATTGTTTTAGTGGACAGACCCCTCTTTGCAAACTTTGTTTACTCCAGACATACTTAAAGAATGTTTATTGCTTTATGTTTCCAGCTATGTGTTCCTCGAGACACCTCTTTGTAGCTCTTATCAGTTTCTTGGGGATTGATTTTCGGTCTTCTGTTAGCGTCCCAGAGTGGCGGCAATGGCGGTGGTAAGCACATCCAGGCCGGGCGGGCAGCTTCCAGCACGCCGCCGGGAAATTCAGTGTCAGTGTGGAGGGGACGTGGAGCCCACCCGGGAGTAGCGAGCAGGTGTGCAATGCCCCTGATTGCGACACCGGCTCGATTTCTGGCTGCCGCCCAACCCGTAGCGCTGTATAGTGCGCCCTGGTGGGAACACCTGTGGAAGCTGCCATTCCAAGCTATAGCGGCCGCAGTGAGGTCGGTAAGGTCGACCTCAGGTAAGTGTGAGTTTTAATCTTTTTTTTGCCATTTATGTTGTGGTGGCCTGAGTTATTTATTGGGAATGTTTTTGATGTTTTATTTGCATGTACCCCCCCACCCAGGGAGCTCCGAGGCTGGCGGTTTAGCTCGGGATTTTCGCTAGCTCAGCCAGCCAAGCGCTCTAAAAGAGGTGTGCAACGCCTCCCTTAGCGCTCCGCTCCACACTCAGGGCTCAGCTGGTGAATTTTGTGGCTGAGGACGCAAACCATTTCCCGGCGCAAACTTTACCGTCCCGCCCCGAAATGACCAGAACCAAAAATCCAGCCCATTGTATTCCTCAGCTTTATCGATCTCCCTATCCTGTTTCTTTCCTAAATATTTCTCAAAACTGTATCCTTTCTCTTTTTCCCCAATGCCTTTCACTTTGGTAGTAAGCCAACTTGGCCATACTCTTTTGTCCCTGACCAATTTCAGGCATAAATGTATTTTGCTTCTTAAAAACTCTCCCTTTGAAACTATTCCATTTTCTTCCACATTTTTTCATTCCAGTATATCTTTCTAGTTTACCATTCCCATTCATCCTCTCATACCCTTAAAAACAGCTTGTTTAAAATTGGCTTGCTATTGTTTTTCCCCTCCTGTCTACCCTGAATGTCAGAACATTATGGTCACTCGATTCCAAATGTTCCATTACTTCTACAAAAGCAAAATGCTGGAAATCTGAGATAAAAATGCTGGAAATATTCAGAAAATCAGGCAGCATCTGTGGAGAGAAATAGAGTTACCTTAAAGTTCATCGACCTGAAACATTAACTCTGTTTCTTTCTCCACAGATGCTGAGTAGTTCCAGCATTTTCTGTTTTTATTCCCTGATTTCTTATTGTTCCCTCCTCATTCAAACTAAATCCAATACTGTGTTGCATCTTGCAGGTTCCTTAATGTAGTGTTTTAGAAATGAGTCATTCACAATTTCAATACATTTTTGCATGCAGACTGTCCCCATTATGGACTCCGGTCAATATGAGGAAGATTGAAATTCCCAGGATTACTACTAAAAGCTTAGCACTCATCTGTCTTATCATCTCCCGCAAAACGGCATTAGCCTCTCTTTGATTATTTAATGGCCTGTAGCATATTCCTATGCTAACATGTTTCCTTTACCATCCAAAGAGATTCAGTACCATTTCCAGAATTCATCTGCACTGTAACTAGTCCCTCTCTAACAAATAATGCCAGCCTCCCACCTGCCTTGTCTTCCCAGTGCTTCCTAAAATACACAAAATCATACAAATTAACTCCACAATCATCATTTAATTTCAATCAGATTTTGGCCATTCCTACATCAACTAATTCCTTTCTATGTACCAGCACTTATAGCTTATTCGTTATACTCCTTTAATAATTCAGGCAATACTTTAATATTCTTATTTATTAACCTACAGTCCGTTCTGCTCCCCCGCCCCCCCACCCCCGCCGCCACCACACTAGTTTAAAGCCAGCCCCATTGCCTTAATACCATTGGTACACTCCCAGTACTGTTAAAGTCTGTCCCTCTAATAATTGAATCTCCTCTGGATAACCACTTGCTCCACAGTGCCATGGCATTGCTTATGGTTACCTTCCCAGTATCTCCGATCTAGTCCTCATCACTGGCACCCAGCACTGAATACTGATTGGACTGTTTCAGATGCCCAGGGGTTTCCTGCTCCTTTCCACTTTTCCATCCTGCTATACAAGGGGACAGACATTTCTCCTGATCCTGACTCCTCGCTGCCTGCGGGGTGACCACTTCCTGGAACTTATGTTCCACAAACCTTTTTTCCTTCTATACAGTGTGGAGTAAAAGAAAAGATAGACTCGGATTTATATAGTGCCTTTCGTGACCACCGAACATCTCGAAGCACTTTACAACCAATGAAGTACTTTTGAAATGTAGTCACTGTTGTTAATGACCAGATAATCAGTTTTTTGTTATGTTGATTGAGGGATAAATATTGGCCCGGACACCAGGGATAATTCCCCAGCTCTTCTTTGAAATAGTGCCATGGGATTTTTTACATCCACTTGAGAGAACAGACGGGACCTCAGTTTAACATCTCATCTGAAAGACAGCACCTCTGACAGTGCAGTACTCCCTCAGCACTGCACTGAAGTGTCAGCCTAGATTTTTTTGTGCTCAAGTCCCTGGAGTGGCACTTGAACCCACAACCTTCTGGCATCAGAGGCAAGTGTGCTACCCACTGAGCCACAGATGACACTTTATGGTCAGCTTGTCCTTAAGCTCAGCATTTCTCTGCTCGAACAACATAAGCTTCCAACACTTCATTCATACGTACTCCTCCAGGATATCTTGTGAATCCAGGGTTGACCACATCATGCATGCCACACACATGAATGACTTTGCAATTGCATGTGTGGCTATAACCTATTAATCAACTCCCGTCTCATGTTAAAGATGTGTATGTCTGATTAAGATATGCACCAAATACTCACCTTAATGTCTACCTTTCATACAGAAACAATTGGTTCCATATCTAAAAAATCGCAGTGACTTTGGTAGTGATATCTAATGAGAAGATGGCTGTCTATTGATTAACATTCCAGAGTGGAATTTCCTGTTTGCAGATAAATTACTCAGCATACATAAATTACCTGTGACAAGCTTGGTCTGCTCTGGAATTTCATGATGGAGATAAGGTTATTGTATCTATTCCTCTAGCGTAATTCACTACTGTGAGTCATGTCGCAGTGTTATTGAATTGGTGAAAAACATGGTTGTCACTGTGCATGAGTGAGGTAAGCTAATGATTAATTTTAAATGACTAAAGTTTAGCATGATTTGCATTCACAAATTACAATACTGAGCAGGCTTATCCAGCAAACAAATATTATAACCATAAAGGAAACATGTAAAACCCCAAAAGTTTGAGATGAGGCAAATATACTTTGAGCAGGTTAGGCTTCACTTAAAGGGTACATACGAGCATTCGAAAAAGGACAGGAAAACATCATCTGGTTCGTCACACGTGCCTCATCTGGACATTGTGTAGCCTCATGGTATAACTCAAATGAATGGGAATAATTCAAGAGTAAGTATCGGTTTGTGAATGGCAGGTTATGCCTGAGAAATTCATTAAAATTCTATGAGTATAGCAGAATTAGTGAATAAAGATAATAAAGCAGAGGTTATCTTGAGGATAAGGAACATCGCAAGATACTTACACATGAGGAAGGCCATTTGCTCATCTTAATTCATCCATCCAGAACAACCCTTTACTCCCATTCCTAAAAATAATTGTTTCTTGAATTATTCCAAGATTTTCACCTCCACCAACCTTCTGGAAATCTGTTCCAAGTGTTGCTTACTCTTGCGTAAAGACGTTAAAGGATTTATGCCTAAAGGGAATGTTCTTAGGGTAGATAGGGAAGAGGCAAACTGGCAACAAAGAATAATCATCAATAGTAGTGTTTCTAATACTAGGATAATGACCAGCAGTGTGTCCCAGAGATAGGTCTGGGACCTGTGGAACATATGTGTCCCAGAGATAGGTCTGGGACCTATGGAACATATGTGTCCCAGAGATAGGTCTGGGACCTGTGGAACATATGTGTCCCAGAGATAGGTCTGGGACCTGTGGAACATATGTGTCCCAGAGATAGGTCTGGGACCTATGGAACATATGTGTCCCAGAGATAGGTCTGGGACCTGTGGAACATATGTGTCCCAGAGATAGGTCTGGGACCTGTGGAACATATGTGTCCCAGAGATAGGTCTGGGACCTGTGGAACATAGGAACATAGAAATATAGAAACAGCAATAGGCCAATTAGCCGCTCAATCCTGTTGCGCCATTCAACGAGAACATGGCTGATCTGCGATCTAACTCCATAGACCCGCCTTTGGTCCATGTTCCTTAACACCTTGCTGTTCATAGTTTGGATAAATGATCACGATACAGATAAAAGTGTAATGTCTACAGTGTAGTAATACCAAACTATGGGCTAGACTTTCCATCGGGTTTGCCCCACTACCGCCCAGTTACCGCCCATTTAACCGCTAAGATTTAGTCTAACACCCATATTTGATTAAAAATGGAAACTAACGCCCAATTATCGCCCATTTATCGCCGGCGTAAGTTTCGGAATAAAGTTAACGTCGAGAATTAGCTGAACCGCCCGCCCATATTTTTTTTTAAATTACGACGTCATCAGTCGTGCACTGCACAGAAGACTGTCCGCCCATCTCCTCTCCCACCTTACCCAGTTCGGCCACCTCCTCCACCTCTACATCACTCATAATAACTTCCTTAACACTATCAATATTCTCTCTTTCTTCAATAATACTAATACAAACAATACTCAACACCAGCTTCTGCAATCACCTCCTCTCTCTCTCCTCTCTCACTCTCTTCTGCGCATGTGCAGATGACCCCTGACATCCCAAATCGCGGGAAAAGCCCGTTGCTATGGAAGCTGGCCTTGCACAATGGAATAAATCGCTAATGCCCATTTCACATCGCTACATCTAACGTCCAAATAAAAAAGTGGAAACTAGTGGGTTTTAAAATGGGTGATATTCCGGCGATCACGAAAAAAAATATTATCACTAATGCCGGAAATATCGCCCATTTTTGGGCGATGTAGATAACAATGCAAAGTCTAGCCCTATGTGGGAAAACTAGGTTATCAAAAGAGAGGGATAAAATTCAAACAGATCCACAGTAACTAGGCAGATGAATTACAAAGGAGCGCCTCTGACAAGTACAGCTGGATAAAGCTGACAGTTTGGAAGGCAAGTACTATCTACACCAAGAAGGTGGTAAGATAGTTAGGTACACCTTTCTTTTCTGTACTTTTAGATGCTTGACAGCTGTGGTTATTAAAAGCTACAGAGGACAAACAACTATGGGCATTTGATGAAGGGTCAGCCAAGGGTCACAGAATGCAGATGGCCCGGGATGACAGAACAGTGTTGCCGAATGACAGCTAATTGTGATCAATAGCACTAAATACCTTGCTACATCTCTGTCCCGTTAAAAATCCCCATGAAATTTAACTCCTTGATCATTAATTAATTTTTCTCCCCATTCCTGCTTGGAGTCCAACTCTCCTGTTGTGAAGTGTGTTGACATTTCACTATTGATAAAGTGCTTTATATGTGATTACTGTTGTTAATGTGAGTGGTGCAAGGGAAAACCTCACAACCAGACTATGTTCATCAGATATGCAATTTTTATTTACCTGTGGAAGCACCGCTAAGATTTCTGATCTCCAATAAATTCAAATGAACATATCATTACCCATCTACACGAATCGAACTCTGGAAATCTAACCAAAATGTCAGCAGGGTTATCGTGGAAAAGGCACAGTCCTGCACTTTTTTTTGGACATGCACTAAACTTTAGCTGTACTACAAAATGTGTTCCAAAATTATTTTTAAAAATTCAGTCCACAAACAAATCAATTCATTGCTGCCTGGGCCTCCCCATTATGAGATGCTCCACAGGTCGGAAAGCACAAGAGCCGGAGCATACCACGACAACATCCAGCGCGAGCTGCTCCAAGTGT
This sequence comes from Pristiophorus japonicus, assembly GCF_044704955.1. Classification (NCBI taxonomy): domain Eukaryota; kingdom Metazoa; phylum Chordata; class Chondrichthyes; family Pristiophoridae; genus Pristiophorus; species Pristiophorus japonicus. Next base: position 51,041,816 of record NC_091977.1, read on the forward strand.
GCGACGGCTTCGAGGTAGGCGATGATCTTGCTTTTGTACACAATGCCTCTAATGATAACGACTAGGAATTCATTCTTTTCTACATTTCCGAATTTTGTGTCATCTGCAAACTTTGAAAATAAGCCCTGTGTACCCAAGTCCAGGTAATGAATATGTTTCAAAAAGAGCAGTGGTTCTAATACCGACCCGTGGGGAACACCATTTTCCTTTAACAATGCAATGGGGAATACCACTGTATCCCTCACCCCCAGTCTGAAGAACAACCATTCACCACTACTGCTTGCTGTCTGTCTCTTTGCCAATTTCGCTAACAAGCCTATTATGTGGTACTTTGTCAAACGCCTTTTGAATCACCAAATAGACAACATAAATGGTACTACCCTCATCAATCCTCTCCATTACTTCATCAAAGAACTCAATCAAGTTAGTCAAACACGATTTGCCTTGAACAAATCGTGCTGGCTTTCATTTATTAGTCCATGCTTTTCCAAATGTTAATTAATTCTTGCTTTTATTTTCAGTGGCCCTTACTGTTATATATGTGGACTTGTATTTACTCTGTACAGCTACCAGAGGGTTCATCCCCTGGAGTCCCAAGGGATCCCATAATCCCTTGGGAGCACAGGTATTTAAGGAGGCTTCACAGGTTGGAGAGGCACTCTGGAGACCTGCAATAAAAGACTACGGTCACACTTTACTTTGAGCTCACAGTGTTCAGTCTGACTCCTTCTTCATAAACAATAACTGGCGACAAGATACAGATAGCGAACCCAAAGATGCAGAGAACAGTGGCCAGCCTGGAGAAATTTTCGGAGAGAGATGATTGGGAAACTTTTGTGGAGTGACTCGACTAATACTTCATGGCCAACTAGCTAGATGGGGAAGAGAACACTGCCAAATGAAGGGCGATCCTCCTCACCGTCTGTGGGGCACCAACGTATGGCCTCATGAAGAATCTACTCACTCCAGCGAAACCCACGGAGAAATCGTACGACGATTTGTGCACACTGGTCCGAGAGCATTTGAACCCGAAGGAAAGCGTCTGATGGCGCGGTATCGGTTCTACACCTAGAAAAGGTCTGAAGGCCAGGAAGTGGCGAGTTATGTCGCCGCGCTAGGACGCCTTGCAGGATATTGCGAATTTGAAGGATATTTGGAGCACATGCTCAGAAACTTTTTCGTACTTGGCATTGGCCACGAAACCATACTTCACAAACTTTTGACTGTAGAGACCCCAACCTTGAGTAAGGCCATAGCGATAGCCCAGGCGTTCATTGCCACCAGTGACAATACAAAGCAAATCTCTCAGCACACAATTGCTGCTACAAGTACTGTGAACAAAGTGATGTTGTTTTTGAATCGTAATGTACAGGGCAGGTCACACATACCTGCAGCTACATGTCCGCAGATGTCTCAGAGTCCACCATCAAGGGTGATGAATGCAAGGCCATTAACACCTTGTTGGTGCTGCGCGAGTGATCATCGTTTCCATTCGTGCTGATTCAAAGCATACGTTTGCAAGGGCTGTGGAACAATAGGACACCTCCAATGAGTGTGCAGGCGAGCTGCTAAGCCTGTTAAACCTGCAAACCACCATGTTGCAGAAGAGGATCACGACGAAACAGAGCCTCAGATCGAGGAGGCAGAGATACCTGGGATGCACACATTCACCACGAATTGTCCCCCTATAATGCTGAATGTTAAACTAAATGGACTCCCGGTGTCAATGGAGTTGGACATGGGCGCAAGCCAGTCCATCATGGGCAAAAAGATTTTCGAAAGGTTGTGGTGCAACAAGGCCTCAAGGCCAGTCTTAATTCCTATTCGCATGAAACTAAGAACTTACACTAAAGAACTGATTCCTGTAATTGGCAGTGCTACCGTAAAGGTCTCCTATGATGGAGTGGTGCACAAGCTACCACTCTGGGTGGTACCAGGCGATGGTCCCACGCTGCTCAGCAGGAACTGGCTGGGAAAGATACGCTGGAAGTGGGTCGACATCCAAGCACTATCGCCCGCTGACGACACTTCGTGTGCCCAAGTCTTAAACAAATTTCCTTCGCTGATCGAACCAGGCATCGGGAAATTCCAAGGAGCAAAAGTGCAGATCCACCTAATTCCGGAGGCGCGACCCACCCATCACAAGGCGGGAGCAGTATCGTACATGATGAGAGAAAGGGTAGAGATCGAGCTAGACCGGCTACAAAGAGAGGGCATCATTTCACTGATCGAGTTCAGCGAGTGGGCCAGTCCTATTGTCCCAGTCCTCAAGGGAGACGCACCGTCAGAATCTGTGGCGATTACAAAGTAACTATCAATCGTTTCTCCCTGCAGGACCAATACCCACTACCAAAAGCCGACAACCTCTTTGCAACGCTGGTGGGAGGAAAGACGTTCACGAAGCTGGATCTGACTTCAGCCTACATGACGCAGGAACTGGAGGAATCATCGAAGGCCCTCACCTGTATCAACATGCATAAAGATCTTTTTGTTTACAACAGATGCCCGTTTGGAATCCGATCAGCGGCGGCGATATTCCAGAGAAACATGGAAAGTTTACTGAAGTCGGTCCCGCACACCGTGGTCTTCCAGGACGACATCTTGGTCACAGGTCGGAACACGGTCTAGCATTTGCAGAACCTGGAGGAGGTTCTTAGTCGACTCAACCATGTGGGGCTCAGGTTAAAACGCTCGAAGTGCGTTTTCCTGTCGCCTGAAGTGGAGTTCCTGGGAAGGAGGATTGCGGCGGACGGCATCAGGCCCACCAACGCGAAGACGGAGGCAACCGAGAACGCACCAAGGCCACAGAACGTGACAGAGCTGCGGTCGTTTCTGGGACTCTTGAACTACTTTGGTAACTTCTTACTGGGTCTCAGCACCCTGCTAGAACCATTACATGTCTTACTACGAAAAGGGGGCGAATGAGTTTGGGGCAAAAGCCAAGAAAATGCCTTTGTAAAAGCAAGAAAATTGTTATACTCAAACAAATTGCTTGTGTTGTATGATCCATGTAAACATTTGGTGCTAGCATGTGATGCGTTGTCATATGGCGTCGGGTATGTATTGCAACAAGCTAATGATTTCGAGAAACTGCAACCGGTTGCTTATGCATCCAGGAGACCATGGTGGACCACGAAGCAGAACCCATCATTCACAGCAGCCCTGCAGGGCCCAACACACCAGGCAGCCCAGCAAGGCCAGCTGCACAGCAGCCCAGATAGGGCCCAACAAATGATTCAACAATATCAGCTTTTATACCGAGATGATCAACCAGGGCAAGAAGGGCCCCAGATCGACTCACATTGTAAATAGTTACACTATTGACTTTGGGGGGGAATGTTGTTATACATGTGGACTTGTATTTACTCTGTACAGCCACCAGAGGGCTCATCCACTGGAGTCCCAAGGGATCCCATAATCCCTTGGGAGCACAGGTATTTAAGGAGGCCTCACAGGTTGGAGAGGCACTCTGGAGACCTGCAATAAAAGACTAAGGTCACACTTTACTTTGAGCTCACAGTGTTCAGCCTGACTATTTCTCCATACACAATACTTACATATTTTGGTTTCTGTACTCTGCATTTTGTTTGTCTTGATGGCACCCCCACTTTTAAACTTCTACGTATCTGCACTCTTAGATATCTCTGTTGGCCCATTCTAAGAAAGAGAAAGAACATGCATTTATACAGTACCTTTCGTGACTTCACGACATGCTTTGAAGTACTTTTGTAGTGTAATCACTGTTACAATGTACGAAATACGCAGCAATTTGCACACAGCACGCTCCCACAAACAGTAATGAGATAAATGACTAGATGATCTATTTTAGTGATGTTGATCGAGGGATAAATATTGGCCAGGACGCCGGGGATAACTTCCCTGCTCTTCTTCAAATCAGTCCCATGGGATCTTTTACGTTCACTTGAGGGCAGACCGGGCCTCAGTTTAAGATCTCATCCAAAACACGGCACCTCTCACAGTGCAGCACTCCCTCAGTACAGCACTGGATTAAGTACTCAAAGTTCTGGCGTGTGACTTGAACCCACAGCCTTCTGACGCAGTGGCTATGGAGTGCTGCCCACTAAGGCACTGCTGACATTTTAAGAATCTTACCGTTTACTTCCTTCCATTGTGTTGTTATTTCCTCCCATAGAGTGCAACTTCACATTAAATTGAACCTGCCCACACCACCCACCTCTCTATGTCCTTTGACCTTATGCTGCATTCTTTCTCACATGTTACCATGCCTCTGAATTTGGTATAATCAGCAAATGTCAATATTATTTCTCTCCTGCCTGTGGCCGAATCTTTTTATACAACAAGTTAGTATTTGTACAGTTCTGTTGACATAGTGGGATGTTCCAATGCTTTGCAGGAGCGTAATCAGACACCAAGCCACATAAGGAGATGTTAGGATGATGGCCAGGGCTTCATCCAAGCAGTGGGGTTTGGGGAGGGTCTTGGAGGGGGGGGGGGGGTGGTGGTGGGGAGGGAGAGGTGGAGAGGTTGGGGAAGTGGGGGAAGTTCAGGAGCTTGGGGTCTAGATGGCTGGGGGCACGGCCACCAATGGTGGAGCAAGGGAAGTGGGGGATGCACGGGAGGCCAGAGCCGGAGGGATGCAGAGATCTCGGACGGTTGTAGAACTGGAAGAGGCTAGGAAGGGAAAAGGCCATACAGGGATTTGAACACAAGATGAGAATTTTAAAACCGAATGGTTGGTGGATGGGGAGGCAGTGTAGGTCAGCGAGCACAAGTGTGATGGGTGATCGAATGTTTGGTGCAGAGGTGTGGTGGGAGATTGTGGTGGAGGTGCGGTGAGTGTTTTGTGGTGGAGGAGCGGCGAGAGATCGTGGCGGAGGTGTGGCAAATGAGGGTATGGGGCCCAGAAGAGCCCTGGAGCAACACGGGCCTGCCCACACTGCGATATGTGTGCGCACTAGGTCCATGCAGCAGAGCAGGTCTGGTTAACCCTTGCCATTGGATAAAGGCCTAGCTCTGTCAAGCCCATGTGGTGGCTGATGTGCAACGGTCACCACACGTTAAAAAAATCCACGCACAGGCATCTTCCACCCTTTCAACTGGAGTTCAGAACTGGAATATCGGATCCTTCATTGAAACATCTGTGAATCCATGTGGAAGCAAGTGATCCTCGTTTGAGAGACCGCCTATGATGATGATGAGTAACTACACTTCAAAAAGTATTTCATTGGCTGTGAAACGCCTTGGGCTAGCCGGTGGCCATGAAAGGTGTTCTATAAATGCAAGTCTTTCTTTCTTTCCAATTATAAGCAAGCTTCTTGTCTTCTTTCTTTTTTTTCCAGTACAGTTCTCATCTTGGCATATAATTCCTACAGTCACATCATCATAGGCGATCCCTTGAAGCGAGGATGACTTGCTTCCACGCCAAAAAGAGATGAGTTCACAGGTGTTTCAATGAAGGACCTAATATTCCAGGTCCAGAACTACATGTTGAAGGATGGAAGATGCCTGTACGTGGATTTTTTTTAACGTGTGGTGGCCATTGCACACCAGCTACCACACGGGCTTGGTCCAATGGCAAAGATTAACCAAGACAACTGGAGACCTGCTCTGCTGCGCGGACCTAGTGTGCACACAATTCGCAGTGTGGGCTGGCCCGTGCTGCCCCTGGGCCCTCGCCTCTTCTGGGCCCCGAACTCACTCCTCACCTGGGCCCCAAGCACGTTACCCTGCAATCTCTCGGCACTCCTTCGCCCCAACCTCACCGCTCCTGTTGTACCTGCCCATGCTCCAATCAGCGACCTGGACCTTGGTGACGTCCAATCCAGTCACCCTCTTCACAGCCGGCAGCCCTGACCTGCAAGAACCATCAGCAGGTCGCGGCCTTCAAAGGAGTCACATAAAGGTTTCCAGCCAATGATGCTCTACAGATATCTGCTTCCCATGTTTAAAAAGGTATGAGCCCTAATGGGTTTGTCCTGTTCCTAGAAATATTTATGTTCTGAATCTTTGCACTCGTAAAATTTCATTTCTGGTACAAACCCAGGTTGGCAACTAAAGTTAGCAACTAATGATTACTGCCTGCTTGCATTGATTTGGGAAGAACAGTAAAACATGTTTTCTGACATTATCTAAAGTCGTTGCCAAGGGTATTAGATTTTATGAGGGGAATGAAAAACCCATTGCAACTCTATTTAAAAAGGCAGTGATTGCATGAAAAAAGTGGCAAACATATTTTGTTTGAGAAGATAAAGCACCCAAACAGAACACTTGATTTTTGGAAAATGGAACATGGCAGTGGCACAATCACAACTATGCTTTTGGATGAGATGTTAAACCGAGGCCCTGTCTGCCCTCTCAGGTGTACGTAAAATATCCCATGGTACTATTTTGGAGAAGAGCAGGGGAACTATCTCTGGTATCCTGGCCAATATTTATTCCTCAATCAACACCTAAAAACAAACGATCTGGTTAACATCACATTGTTGTTTGCGGGAGCTTGCTGTGCGCTAATTAGCTGCCAGGTTTCCCCACATTACGACAGTGACTACACTCCCAAAGTACTTCATTGGCTGTAAGGCACCTTGGGCCGACCTGAGGGCATGAAAGGCGCTATGTAAATGCACATTGTTATATATGTAAACTTGCATATACTCTGTACAGCCACCAGAGGGCTCATCCCCTGGAGTCCCAAGGGATCCCATAATCCCTTGGGAGCACAGGTATTTAAGGAGGCCTCACAGGTTGGAGTGGCACTGTGGAGACCAGCAATAAAAGATTACGGTCACACTTTACTTTGAGCTCACAGTGTTCAGTCTGACTCTTTCGCCATACATAACAGTTCTGTATTTGTAAATCATCATCATCATATCATAGGCAGTCCCTCGGAATCGAGGAAGACTTGCTTCCACTCTTAACAGGAGTTCTTAGGTGGCTGAACAGTCCAATACGAGAACCACAGACTCTGTCACAGTTGGGGCAGATAGTCATTGAGGGAAGGGGTGGGTGGGACTGGTTTGCCGCATGCTCTTTCCGCTGCCTGCGCTTGATTTCTGCATGCTCTCGGCGACAAGACTCAAAGTGCTCAGCGCCCTCCCAGAGAGAAACATAGAAATTAGGTGCAGCAGTAGGCCATTCGGCCCTTCGAGCTTGCACCGACATTCAATAAGATCATGGCTGATCATTCAACCTCAGTACCCCATTCCTGCTTTCTCTCCATACCCCTTAATCCCTTTAGCCGTAAGGGCCATATCTAACTCCCACTTTGGGCGGTCTTTGACCAGGGACTCCCGGGTGTCAGTGGGGATGTTGCACTTTTAACAGGGAGGCTTTGAGGGTGTCCTTGTAACAGAGCAAAAGGGACTGTTTGCCACAGTCACAAAAGCCAGTTCCACTTTAAGAAAGATTTTGACGCGAGACATTTTGAATAGTTGATTTAAAAGAGCAATCCACCTTCCCACCCCCTACATGGAAAATTAACACTACCCCAGCCCACTTGCTTTTAGATGGCCAAAACCTTTAACTTCTTATTTTAAAAAAAAACTAACCAGTAGCTAAACAGTAATAAATTGTAATAATGCAGGTGCATATTCAGAAACAGGGGGGAGGGGGAGTTGGAAGGCCTGCATTGCGCAGGAGGTTGGTGGTGTCCTGGCTGACACACTGGGCTCCTGCACTAGCAGCATTGTTGCAGCTACACGCCAGACTGAGCGACTGGTTCCGGCTCAAACAGAGCGGGGACATGGCGTCGCCCATGGAGCTGATGTGCTGGGGCGGAGACTGGGGTTTGCCCTCCGTACATACCGACTCTCTCATCATTCTGGTAAAGAAAAACCCGAGCGAGCGCTTTTGTTTTCTCGGCTAATCGTGCACATCGTTATATGCATAAAGAATAAAGGCGCTCAGGTTTTTTTTTATTGCATCGCGTGTTAGACTTAAATGTTTACTGCAGACGCTCACTGAACAAAAAAAAAACTGGATGCATAACTTTTCACAAAATTGCAAAATAATAAAACGGTGCTTTTACGGAGCTCCTGCGTATGTGCGTGTATGTGTGTTTTGCAGCCAGTGCCCAGTGACCTGTCACTCAAGGTCAAACCCTCTCCAGGGTGACCCTGCCACCAATACTGGGTGCAGGGGGTGGGAGTGTATACACTGGTGCATTCTGCACTCAGTTGATGAAACCTCAACCGGACCTGGTGTATTAAAGAAGCGAACGGCACTTTGGGGGTTTGGCAAATTCATCTTGACTGTAAATGACTAGCACTGCTGTGGTGCAGAGTTGCTTGTGAGTCAAGCTTGGGTTGTGCTGTCAACGTTGGGGAGGTAGTGGGAGTGATCTTAAAAGAGTATAACCACTTTTAAACCCATATGGAGCTGTGCTTGTTACATCACAAAAGGCCATATGTTGAAACCTGAATGATGCTCGGCACGTCTGTATATTTCTGTTCTTCAATAGATTCACAGGTTTATTTTTCAATGCAGGAAAATAAACTCTGGAGTGTATATATTTTTTTGTTTTCTGTGGTGTTACATAGAGAATAAAGCAGATTTGAAACTAACACACAGGGTGAAGTATTAATTGCAGTGCAATTCAAGGCAATCATCATCATCATCGTACTCAGTCCCCCAGAATTGAGGAAGACTTGCTTCCACTCCTGAAGTGAGTTCTTTGGTGGCTGAACAGTCCAATACGAGAGCCACAGACTCTGTCACAGGTGGGGCAGATAGACATTGAGGGAAAGGGTGGGTGGGACTGGTTTGCCGCACACTCTTTCCGCTGTCTGCGCTTGTTTTCTGCATGTTTTCGATGTTGAGACTCGAGGTGCTCAACGCCCTCTCGGATGCACTTCCTCTACTTAGGACAGTCTTGGGCCAGGGCCTCCCAGGTGTCAGTGGGGATGTTGCACTTTATCAGGGAAGCTTTGAGGGTGTCCTTGTAGCGTTTCTGCTGCCCACCTTTGGCTCGTTTGCCGTGAAGGAGCTCCGAGTAGAGCACTTGCTTTGGGAGTCTTGTGTCTGGCATGCGGACTATGTGGCCTGCCCAGCGGAGCTGATCAAGTGTGGTCAGTGCTTCAATGCTGGGGATGTTAGCCTGGTCGAGGACGCTGATGTTGGTGCGCCTGTCCTCCCAGGGGATTTGTAGGATCTTGCAAAGACATCGTTGGTGATATTTCTCCAGCAACTTGAGGTGTTTACTGTACATGGTCCATGTCTCTGAGCCATACAGGAGGGCAGGTATTACTACAGCCCTGTAGACCATGAGCTTAGTGGCAGTTTTGAGGGCCTGGTCTTTTTTTTTCCCTCAGGCGACCGAAGGCTGCACTGGCGCACTGCAGGTGGTGTTGGATCTCGTCGTTGATGCCTGCTCTTGTTGATGAGGCTCCCGAGATATGGGAAGTGGTCCACGTTGTCCAGGGCTGCGCCGTAGATCTTGATGACTGGGGGGCAGTGCTGTGCGGTGAGGACAGGCTGGTGTAGGACCTTTGTTTTACGGACGTTTAGGGTAAGGCCCATGCTTCCGTACACCTCAGTAAATACGTCGACTATGTCCTCGAGCGCGGCCTCTGTATGTGCACAGACGCAGGCATCGTCAGCGTACTGTAGCTCGACGACAGAGGTTGGGGTGGTCTTGGATCTGGCCTGGAGACGGCGCAGGTTGAATAGGTTCCCACTAGTTCTGGAGTTTATTTCCACTCCGGCGGGGAGCTTATTGACTGTGAAGTGCAGCATGGCAGCGAGGAAGATTGAGAAGAGGGTTGGGGCGATGACATATTGAGGGATGTAGCTGAAATGTACTATAGACCAGTGTAAGGTGCATTTGGAAGAAATGTATGACAATAATTGCTCTGCTTACCTAGTCAAGGGGCGATGAGGAGATTCAGGAGTGATGGTAGACTCAAAAAAACTTACCACGTCCAATCATAGTGGAGCAACTACTAAAAAAGCAAACAGAATGCTGAGCATAGTTCTGAGGTTGGGCTGAAGCTCTCTTGAGCAGTGGTCAAATACACTTTGGGTGCTTGGTTTAGTTCTAGTCATTGAGGCACAGGGAATTATTCAAACCCAGAAAGTGGTGCAAAGGGCATTACGGCTCTCCCTAGTGTCAGAGGACTGAGTTTATGAGGAAAGGTTCAACTACATAGAAGTTACAACACGGCAAGACACTATTCTGCCCATCCATGTTGGCGTTTACCCTCTGACCAAGCACATTTGGATTGTCCTGTCTTGAAAGATGGCAAATGGGAATAAATTTTCCAGAAGTATATAAGAATACTTTAGTAATATAGTGTTCTGGATGAAGTTTGTCTATTTCAGGTTAAACCATAACTGCAGGACAAGGGATGTGGGTGCTAACTGATCAAAGGCAAGTTAAGGACTTGTGTCACAAATCACTTCAACAGCGAGTGCTCAATACCTGAAATGGCCTTTCAGGATAGTGTAATGGAGTGGAGAAAAAGCTCTGGAATCTTTCAAGATGTGGTTAGATGCTATAATGGGGATTTGTAGATTTCTATGAGCCAGATGGGCCAAAAAACCTCTCTTTCATTTTATTTATCTTTGTGATGTTGTAAACTGTGTGAAGCTCAAGTGGTATTAATATCCTCTTGAACCTGTGTGTTGGAAGCACACGCCACTGCATTATTATGCTTTATAATATTATTTATGAGTGGACCCTGTGACAATTGTTCTGGTTAACTTTTTAATAAAAATCTTTTTTTTTCCCTGGCACCAAAAAAAAAGATAATAGGTTTTGAGTTTCTGTAAATTAAATTACAATTTATCCAAAAATGTTTTTCCAGCGGCAAAATGAGGTCCGATTTTTACTGAAAATGACAAAGCAATGTTCTGCCATGTATTTTGTGTGGGTAGCCAGATAGAATGGACTGTGTTACATGGCAAGAACCTCAAATATATCTATATGGGTTATTTGCTTAAGAATGCATAGCAACACATTGCTATTAAGAACGAGTTTGTTAAACCTTTGTTAATAAACCATCACATTACCAGTTCATCCACAAGGCTCACAACTGCATACCACATTGTGGATGACGTAGATTCAACTGACTGGGGTTTTATTGAGTCTTGTGAACATCACATGACTGGCTAAGCCACTCACAATGCAAACCGCTCTACAGCTATTTTAATATAACTTTAAATCAAGTGCCCCCTTTTAGTAAGGGCACTAGAACCCACAAATTTACAAATGAACTGGGAACTTTGCTGTTCCCAGGGGTGATGATACACTCCAGTCCCTCCGGTGCCGCAACAGCTCCAAAAACCTGTGAGCATACTCTCAGGTGCATACATTACAATGTCAAAAGGGCTCAAGTTTCACAATCTCTATTTATGACGTAGTAGAAACATCAAGATGGGTTACTGCCCTAAAACAAGCTGCAGCTGGAGTCATATGTATGTGGATGGTTTAATTCTTATGGGAAAAGCAACTGTCATGTATCAGAGTCTGTAGTCAGCACATGATTTGAGCAGAAATATTGTAATATGTAGTAATCATTTTTTATTTCACTGCATTTTGCACTCTACTTCCTGTATCCTACCTCGCACCAAGTCTTGCTCGCCCATCACCCCTGGGCTTGCTGACCTACATTGGCTCCTGCTCCAGCAACGTTTCGACTTTGATATTCTCATCCTTGTTTTCTAATTCCTACATGACCTCGCCCCTCCCTATCGCTGTAACCTCCTCCAGCCCTACAACCCACCGAGATCTCTGCGCTCCTCCAATTCTGGCCTTTTGTGCATCCCTGATGTCCTTCATTGCAGCATTGGCAGCCATGCCTTCAATGCAGAGGTCCGAAGTTCTGGAATTCCCTCCGTAAACCCCTCTGCATCTCTCTCTTCTCTTAAGTCGCTCCTTAAAACTTACCTCTTTGAACAAGCTTTTGGTCAACTGTCCTAATGTCTCTATGCAGCTCGATGTCAACATTTATCTGATAGCGCTCCTGTGAAGTGCTTTGGGACATTTTACTAGTTAAAGGTGCTATATAAATATAAGTTGTGTCTAGTGTGATAAATAGCCCTTAAAGGCTGCTATGCTGAAGTCAGATTTGAGTAGAAACTGCTTTATTCTTTATCTATCGCACCGCTGGTATCAAGTGAATACTTGAAACTGTTGCAAAAATTTAGAAATAATGATGTTCCTCACTGAGGAGTGGAAAATACAATTCCTGAACCCCCTCTTTTATATAAAAAATGTTTTTTGAAAGTTAAATTTTCCTGCATATAATGTACACCTCTATCCTTTTTTCACTGCAGGCATATGTCAAATTTACTCGGGCGCCTCTGAAAGTGTACTTTATTAATAATCCATGGAAAACACCTACAGGTACGATTTAAAAAGTATGTAAACTGCAGTACATCTTATCTAAAGCTTTCTGTATTAGCTGGAGTACCAGTGTTGTCACTAGGATCTCAGTAATGCAGAATGATAACCCTCTTCTTTTTAAAAAAAAAACTGTTCTATTATGTCCTATCCATTTGAACTGTAAAATACTGTCAACAGGACAATAACATTTTGTCCTCGCAAACTTATATTGCGAGATGACTGAGCTCTATTATGTTAGTGAAGTAACCGTGGAAGCAATTTGAGATGATGCATTTAGAATATTACACGAGAAATATATTGGCTTAAGTGCAGTTTTTCCCCAATGAACTAAAGAAGCATAGTGATAATGCTGTCGTGAAAGTCCTTTCAAATTATGCCCCTATTTCTTTCACAGATGGAAACCGCATTTGCTACTGGTTATAAATCTTGCCCACAAAGGGTGATCAAGAGATGTCTGACCCTTTATCTGCCAGCCAATAATGGGTTTGAGTGGCTCCAAATCAGCTCACAAACGAGTCTGAAATACTGAGCTTTACTGAAGTCAGTAGAGAAACTCTGGGTTGCATGAGCCCTTCCCCATAACTGAGATCGTAGATTAGCTGAAGAGGAAGATGGAAATCCATGAATAAGAATGATATATTTCTGAACCGGTAATATTAATCTTCACAATTTTAAGACAGACCAGTGAGGAGGAATATTGTCCCAGCCTTTCTTTCCCTTTTAATTACAGCATGTGATCTGCATAATGGTGGGTTTTCCTCTGTGAAGTATTGTGACTTATATGGATGTAATTATTTATGGCTGACTAAAACTGGATAGTCTCTATGTAGATTATAAAGTTTTCTGTAGTTAGTTTAGCACTTGAGAATTTAAAAAAAGTGCACAGGCCATTTGGTCCAACAAGCCTACCAACTTGTGGTTGAATTCTTCATTTCCTTCTCATTCCAGAAACTTTTCTTGCCTCTTGAACCCATTCATTTAAGTTGATTCAATGGCCTTCCTTGGTCATTTATTTGATTAGTCTATTCATCATAGGTGGTCCCTTGAACGAGAATGACTTGCTTCCACCAGAGTTCACAGATGTTTCAATGAAGGACCTGATGTTCCAGTCCTGAACTCCAATTGAGGGGGTGGAAGATGCCTGTGCGTGGATTTTTTTTACCATGTGCTGACCATTGCACATCAGCCACCACACGGGCTCGACAGAGCTCGGCCTTTATCCAGTGGCAAGGGTTGGACCAGGACGACTGGAGACCTGCTCTGCTGCACGGACCTAGTGCGCACACATACCGCAGTGTGGGCTGGCCCGTGCTGCCCCTGGGCCCTTGGCTCCTCTGGACCCTGTACCCTCATTCGCCCCTTATTCGCCACACTTTCGCCCACGACGTTCCAGGTCCCGGCGCTCCAGCTCGATTTATAGAAATTGGTCTATTATCCTTTGGGTGAAAAAAGTTCGCCTGACTTCCCTTCCTACTTTTGAATTTCTAACTTTCAACTTGTGTGTTTGAGCCCTTCATCATTTTGAGCAATTTGCCTGGAATAACTTTGTCAATTCCCTTCATAATATGAAAAGCTAGTTAAAGCAGTAGCAGAGCCACACAGATTAGCTAAGTATCAGGTTTGATCCCCAATCTGTACTGTTGGCTGATCGCCAGCGCTGTTGTGGAATAGTAGAATTGGTCTTGATACCCCCAAGGTTAGCAGGGGAAAAACCTTGGCCAAGTTCCTATTCCTGATGGCTGTCCAGTGACCTTTGTAGGAGCAGCGTGGAGGCCACTTCAGGGAGCAGTGCGAGCTGGTGCAGGAGTGCGGCGACTTGGAAAAGGGCGACTGGATTGGACGTCACCAAAATCAAAGTCGCTGATTGGGGCGTGGGCAGGTACAACAGGAGAGGCCACCAGCAGCAGAGGAGTGGCGAGGTCGAGGCAAAGGAGCAGAGAGAGATTGTAGAGCGACATGATCAGAGCTCAGGAGAGGCGTGGGTTCGAGGCCCAGAAGAGGCGAGGGCCCGGGGCAGCATGGGCCAGCCCACACTGATATGTGTGCGCACTAGGTCCTTGCAGCAGAGCTGGTCTCCAGTCGTCTTGGTTAATCCTTGCCACTGGAACAAGACCGCGCTCTGTCAAGCCCGTGTGGTGACTGATGTGCAACAGTCACCACACGTTAAAAAAATCCAAGCACGGTCATCTTCCACCCTTCAACATGTAGTTCGGGACCTGGAATATTAGGTCCTTCATTGAAACACCTGTGAACTCATCCCTTTTTGATGTGGAAGCAAGTCTTCCTCGATACGAGGGACTGCCTAAGAAATGAAGTAGATGTGAGCGTGTCTTGACTTCGGATGGTCCGACAATCTTCCAACATTTCCCATATAGAGAGATGAAAAATGTCCACTTTGGTGAAGTACCAGAGGGCAACGAGGGAACCAGCAGCTTCAGGAGAGGAGATGGGGAAAACATTAGAAGAAAAACAATGTTGAAATTTTTAATGGTCACCTTCAAAACTTTTTCCAAGGAGACCAAGCCTAATTTCCTTAATTAATTATCTCTCTAACCTCTCCAGGGCAAGAATCCACTCCCGCTCCTTTATCCAAAATACTGCAGATGCTGGAATCTGAAATAAAAACAGAAAATGATGGAAATCTCATCAGGTCAGGCAGCATCTGTGGAGCGAAGCAGATACTGCGAGACCTGCTGAGATTTCCAGCATTTTCTGTTTTTATTGCCACCCCTTTACGATCAGGTGACCAAGTAGAGGTTGAGTTGGAAATTCCGAGACTGTTACTGCTTTGTACGCAGGCAGCGGAAGGAGCGTGCAGCAAACCCGTCCCACCCACCCTTTCCTTCAACGACTGTCTGTCCTACCTGTGACAGAGACTGTAATTTCTGTATTGGACTGCTCAGTCATCTGAGGACACCTTTGAGTGGAAGCAAGTCTTCCTCGATTTCGAGGGACTGCCTATGATGATGATGATTATTACTTGTTTATAGAGCCCTGCACTACATATCCATATCTTCTTTTGAGTAGCTCCTGGGATCTTCGTAACTCTGCAACAGTGTATCACACAGATGGTAATGTTATAGTGAAAACCACTTTATAATTTTATGATTTTCCCTCGTTTACAGGAGACATTCCGGTATTGATTTCAGATAATATGAACTTTGTGCAACCTGAAAATATTCTGAATTTCCTGAGAAAACAGGTATGTTTTTTGTGCCAAGTGAATTCAATGAAAGTGGATGCTCGCAGAGTAATTGGAGGGGAGCAAGTTGGATTTTACTCCTGTGAGGAATATGTAGGGCAGGTTCGTGTTTGCAGTGTATTGTTTTTATTGATTTTCATAAGCTTTGGAACAAAGTGCCTCACGTGGCTCACATAATGAGTACATGGAAGTAAATGACTAAATCTTAGATTTTATCTGAGATGTGTATGCCAGCTCCAAGATCTGTGTAAGGGTGATGACATGAATCTATTTAACTCAAAACAAAAGGAAGACTTGCATTTATGTGCTGAGGGAGTGCTGCACTGTCGGAGGTGCCGTCTTTCGGATGAGACATTAAGCCGAAGCCCCGTCTGCTCTCTCAGATGGACATAAAAGATCCCATGGCAATATTTCGAAGAAGAGTGGGGGTGTTATCCCTGGTATCCTGACCAATATTTATCCCTCAATCAACACAACAAAAAAACCAGATTATCTGTCATTATCACATTGCTGTTTGGGGGAGTTTGCTGTGCACAAGTTGGCTGCTGCGTTTCCCACATTACAACAGTGACTACACTCCAAAAAAAGTACTTCGATTGGCTGTAAAACACTTTGAGACGTCCGGTGGTCGTGAAAGGCACTATATAAATCCAAGTCTGTCATTCTTTGTAATTCTTTCTTCAACAACAACAGCAATTGTATTTATTTGGCGCCTTTAACGTAGTGAAACATCTCAAGGTGCTTCACAGGTGTATTATGAGACAAAAAATTTGACACCGAGCCACATAAGGAGAAATTAGAGCAGGTGACCAAAAGCTTGGCCAAAGAGGTAGGTTTTGAGAAGCGCCTTGAAGGAGGAAAGAGAAGTGGAGAGGTTTAGGCAGGGAATTCCAGAGCTTGGGGCCTAGGTAACAGAAGGCACGGCCACCAATGGTTGAGGGATGCTCAAGAGGCCAAAATTAGAGGAGCGCAGACATCTCTGGGATGGGGTGGGGGGAGGGGGGGGGTGGCGGGAGTGGTTGTGGAGCTGGAGGAGATTACAGAGATGGGGAGGGGCGAGGCCATGGAGGGCTTTGAAAGCAAGGATGAACATTTTGAAATCGAGGTGTTGCTTAAACGGGAGCCAATGTAGATCAGCGAGCACAGGGGTGATGGGTGAGCAGGACCTTGGTGCGAATTAGGATACGGGTTGCCAAGTTTTGGATCACCTCTAATTTACGTAGGGTAGAATGTGGGAGGCCAGCCAGCAGTGAAAAAGATCCTAATAACAAATGCTATTTCTAACTTTTTTCCCCTCTTGTTAGCATGTACTCTTGATGCTGGCAATAGAGAAGCGCACCAATCCTAACAGTGCTTGCTGTAAAGAGGCACACAAGAGTGCTGCCAGCGTTGGATGTAAAGGCAGCTTAGCTGTAACATATATTGAGCAGGAATTGAGGGCGCAGAGCGGTGTCGGCTATAAAGAAGTTGATTGAGCACAAAGGACATTGAATCTTTCCCACTGCAGGTTTCAAAATACAAGAATTAAAAACCCATTGTTATTACTCATTCAACAATGAATTTACTCTCTTTGTTTTATTTGACAGAAATACAACGCGGACTATGAATTAACAGCTAAAGAGGGAGCCGACACGCTGGCATTTATTGCACTAATAGAAGAGAAGCTTCGTCCAGCATTGGTAAATAATTCAAGCAGCATATTCTCTACTGGCATTCCTCAATTCGAGTTTCCCTTTTACAGCTCCATAAAATTAAGATTCTTGAATTTCTGAGTCCTGTTAAGAATTCAGTGTTTGTTCCTCCCAGAATTCAGTGTTTGTTCCTCCCATCTGACGCACTACTGAATAACCCTTCTGCATCTTTGCTGAACAGAAGATGTTTTCTCAGAGACTAACAATAAATGGGTTCCCTCCATGTCAAATCTTCCAACACTTCTGTCACTTAACCCTGTCGTGCGTCAAGATTCTTTTTGACCACACTTTTTTCCCCCCACGGAGGATTTGGAAAAGTAGTTACTTTTAATGCTGGATTTATAAAGGTGATAGGTATTAATTATCAGACAAAAGGGGTAATTAAAATGCTGAACAGAAGATGTTTTCTCCGAAATTAACAATAAATGATTCATTAGCTTGTTTAAGTTTTCAAAAAAAATACCTCTCGCCCTTTGTGTTGCAAAACCCTTCGATCTCTCTCTGTCTGTTTGTGAAGTGGGGGGAATAAGAGACATAAGGACTATGTAAAAAGGCAGAAAAAGCTGCTGAGGCAGAAAGGGCCCAGAAAACAATAAAGGCAACTTGTATTTATATAGTGCCTTTAACATAGTGAAACATCCCAAGGAGCTTCACAAGAGTATTATGAGACAACAAAAATTCAAATTTTCAAAGACTTTCAAAAAAAAATCAGACTGCAGAGGAGTTGGTCTGTCTAAGACAAGAAAGGTGACTCACTGAAGTGAGGTAGTATAGCGTGTTGATTATTTTAATGTTCTTGCATGGAGATAAACTGTATAGATTTGAATAAATGGATTTAATCATCATTATTGCTCTGTACATTCACCCTGCAGTGGATCAAAGCAGCTTAACGATTTGAATCAAGCCTATCCTCATCTAGTTTCTCAACTGAGTCTCCTGTCAGTGATTTGAAGAAATAAATGTGCAAAAAACGAGTTGTTTAGTTCAGATCATGGGCGAGGGTTGGGGGTGGTGATGGCCCACTGTTACATCCCCGATCATTCTATTGTACAGGTAGATATAGGGGCAGTGTGAATCAACATCAATAAAAGAAAGGCACTCGCAACACTTCGAGGAGTGACAGAAACCACTGGACCTGAGAATGTACCTACATAATTCGACATTAAATCCATAACAATCACTTAATATGCAGTTGTTTTGATGGGCTTAGTATAACAATGGCACTTTTTGTATTTTCTGATTTCTTTCTTCACTGATTTATTTATACAAGTAATTTAAATTGTCATTGATTGTTAGAATAATGCATATTATTCACATTCTATGAGTCAGTAATTATATATTTTTTATTTGTTCACGGGATGTGGGCGTCGCTGGCAAGGCCAGCATTTATTGCCCATCTCTAATTGCCCTTGCGAAAGTAGTGGTGAGCCACCGCCTTGAACCGCTGCAGGCCGTGTGGTTAAGGTACTCCCGAAACAAGCACTCTACTCCGAGCTCCGTCACGGCAAGCGAGTCCCAGGAGAGCAGGGAAAATGCTTCAAGGATGCCTTCAAATCCTCCTTGAAAAACTGTAACATCCCCACCAACTCTTTGGAATCCCTGGTCCATGTCTGCTCAAGATGGGGGCGAAGCATTCGAAAAAGCACCGAACACTTTGAGTTTCTTCGTCGGGAGCACATGGAGGCCAAGTACTAACAGCGGAAGGAGCATACGACAAACCAAGCAGCCCACCCACCTGTCCCTTCAAACACCAGCTGCCCCACCTATGACTCAGTCTGTAGATCCCGCATTGGACTCATTAGTCACCTTAGAACTTGTGTTAATGTGGAAGCAAGTCATCCTGGACTCCAGGGGACTGCCGAATACAAAGTTGCTCCCACAGTACTGTTACGGAGTGAGTTCCAGGATTTTGACCCAGCGACGATGAAGGAATGGCGATATTATTCCAAGTCAGGATGGTGTGTAACTTGGAGGGTAACTGGCAGCTGATGGTGCTCCCATGCGCCTGCTGCCCTTGTACTTCTTGGTGGTAGAGATCTCAGGTTTGGGAGGTGCTGCCGAAGAAGCCTTGGCGAGTTGCTGCAGTGCATCTTGTAGATGGTACACACTGTAGCCACAGTGCGCCAGTGATGGAAGGAATGAATGTTTAAGGTGGTGGATGGGGTGTTAATCAAGCAGGCTGCTTTGCCCTGGATGGTGTTGAGCTTCTTGAGTATTGTTGGAACTGCACTCATCCAGGCAAGTGGAGAGTATTCCATTACACTCCTGCCTTGTGCCTTGTAGATGGTGGAAAGGCTTTGGGGAGTCAGAAGGTGAGACACTCGCCACAGAATACCCAGCCCTTGACCTCCTCTTGTGCCACAGTATTTATGTGGCTGGTCCAGTTAAGTTTCTGGTCAATGGTGATCCCCAGGATGTTGATGGTAGGGGATTCAGTGATGGTAATGCTGTTGAATATCAAGGGGTGGTGGTTAGACTCTCGCTAGTTGGGGATAATCATTGCCTGGCACTTGTGGCGTGAACGTTACTTGCTACTTATCAGCCCAAGCCTGAATGTCGTCCAGGTCTTGCTGCATGCGGGCATGGACAGCTTCATTATCTGATGAGTTGCGAATGGCACTGGACACTGTAATCATCAGCAAACATCCCCACTTCTGACCTTATGATGGAGGGAAGGTCATTGATGAAGCAGCTGAAGATGATTGGGCCTGGGACACTGCTCTGAGGAACTCCTGCAGCGACGTCCTGGGCTGTGATGATTGATCTCCAACAACCAGTGGAGAGTTTTCTCCCTGATTCCCATTGACTTCAGTTTTACTGGGACTCCTTGATGCCACACTCGGTCAAATGCTGCCTTTATTTCAAGGGCAGTTGCTCTTGTCTATTTTGGACCAAGGCTGTAATGAGATCTAGAGCCGAGTGATCCTAAACTAAGCTTCAGTGAGCAGGTTATTGGGAGTAAGTGCCACTTGATAGCACTGTCGATGACACGTCCATCACTTTGCTGATTATTGAGAGTAGACTGATGGGGCAGTAATTAGATGGATTGGATTTAGCCTTTTTATGGACCGGACATTCCTGGGCAGTTTTCCACATTGTAGGATAAATACCAGTGTTGTAGCTGTACTGGAACAACTTGGCTGGAAGCGCGGCTAGTTCTGGAGCCCAAGTCTTCAGCACGATAGCTGGGATGTTGTCGGGACCCATGGCCTTTGTTGTATCCAGTGCGCTCAACTGTTTCTTGATATCACGTGGAGTGAATCGAATTGCCGGAAGGCTAGCTTCTGTGATGGTGGGGACCTCCAGGAGTGCTGTGAATCATCCACTCGGCACTTCTGGCTGAAGATGGTTGGAAACGCTTCAGCCTTGTATTTTGCACTCGGACGTTGGCTCTGCCATCATTGAGGATGGGGATATTCATGGAGCCTCCATTTCTCCCATTAGTTGTTTAATGGTCCGCCACCATTCACGACTGGATGTGGCAGGACTACAGAGCTTTGATCTGATCCGTTGATTGTGGGGTCGCTTAGCCCTGTCTATAGCAAGCTGCTTCCACTGTTTAGTTTGCATGTAGTCCTGTGCTGCAACTTCTCCAGCTTGGCATCTCATTTTTAGGTATGTCTGGTGCTGCTCCTGGCATGCTCTTCTACATTTCTCATTGAACCAGATCAAATTCTAGAATAACTTGATTTAAACTTTAAAATATTCTGGGGAAAAACATCTCGCTGTGCCTTACCTAAGGAGCGCCAACTTACTGTACAAGTTTAGAACTTAATGTTTTATACATGCACTTACAGATGAAGTTTTATGACCTTTCTGTACAGCTGCACACTTTCTGGGTTGATATTGAGAATTATTGCAATCTGACCCGACCATGGTTTGCTTCAAGAATCCCCTTCCCGTTGAACTTCTACTTACCAGGACAGATGTCAAGATCTGCAATGAATCAGATCGCCCTGACCAGAGGAGAGCCGCCATTCTACAATGTCAAGGAGATAGAATCACAGGTAAGGGAGCGTTCTGATCACTAATCGCTAAATGGGACAAAGTACAAAACCATTTAATTGAACAAGCTAAAGTTAGAAATTCCAATTGACTTCGTTTTGGAAGGCATTTATTTTACACCTTCCCCTCTCATTAGAAAAATAGGATAAACTGTTGTCAATCGTGATGTTTATAAAATATAAACATATTTTGCTACCATCCGGCAACTTTCCACCCTCAGTCTCCCACCTCCCACTGTCTAAACTTCCCCTAGCCCTAATAGACCCTAATAGGGGGTCTTCAACACTTAAATCCCTATGCTAAACCCAACCCTGCGAATCCCATAAGATCAGGCTACCTCAGGCTTCCCACCACACCACCCATCAGTGACGACGACTGGGGTCCTCGATTCACGACGATGCCCGGCGAGCAGGTGAGCCTCCGACCATGCGTCCGGGCCTTCACTCGTCCAGCGGCGATCGGGCCTCTCCTTCCCCACAGGTGACCTCCTCCTCCTTCAGCGACGACAGGAGCTCTCCTTTTCCTCCTGCAGCACGTGGTGAGCATCATGCCATGACCCCCCTGACCTCCCCACTCTGAACCCCAGTGGGCCACTGACCCTCCCAATGCCTGCCCCCAACCAAGCCTCGGACCACCTACCATCAAGGGCGCTTCTCCGCGCTGAGCCTGCGGCCAACATCTCGCCATAGGCAATTAGGCCCATATAGCAGTGCCAGGTCTCCAGTCATCTTGGAGCCCTTTGCCGCTGGATCAAGACATTGCTCAGCTAAGCCTGTGTGGTAGTCGGTGTGCAATGGCCACCCCCCTTTAAAAGAACTCTGGCATGGGCATATTCCACTCCTTTAACATGAAGTTCGGGACCTGGAACGTCAGGACCCTCATGGACAACCTGAACAGCGACCAGCCGGAATGCGCATCGCCATAGTTGCCTGGGAACTTAGATGCTTTGATATCGACATCGCCGCCCTAAGCGAGACCTAGTGGGCAGGGAAAGGCCAGCTCAAGGAACAAGGTGGAGATTACACCTTCTGGAAAGGGAAACCAGAGGAAGAACGCTGCCTCCACGGAGTCGGCTTTGCCATCAAAAACGAGCTGGTCGACTGCCTTAAAGACTCCCCCTGTGGGGTTAGCGAATGCCTCATGACTCTTCGACTCACTCTATCCCGGAATCAATGCGCCACAGTCATCAGTGCGTATTCCCCAACACTCGATGCAACAGAGGGTTTCTACTCCAACCTCACAAAATCCCTGTCCTGCGCCCCCGCGGATGACAAACTGATCCTCCTTGATGACTTCAACGCCAGGGTCGGCAAGGACACAGCCCTCTGGGGAGGCGTGATTGGCAGAGAGGGAGTGGGGAAAGCCAACTCCAGTGGTTCCCTACTCCTGATAAAATGTCTTGAACACGAACTTGTTATCACCAACACCTTGTTCCGCCAGAGGGTGAAATACAAGGCATCGTGACAACACCCTCGCCCCAAACACTGGCACCTGCTCGACTATGTCATCGTCCAAGCCAGGGATCACAAGAATGTGCGCATCACCTGTGCCATGACAGGAGCTGGACGGACCACCGCCTAATCCGATCCATCATCGACATCAACATAGCCCCAAAGCGGAGGGGGCAGCAGAAGCCGTGCCACAAAAAAGTAAATGCCAGGGCACTTAAGGACCCAGCTAAGAGAGCCCTATACAGCCAGTGCCTCACAGCTAACCTGGCATGCCTTGACCCTGAGACACAATGCCCACAGCGCTTAGTCTGCCCTCCAGGCCTCCATAACCAATGCCTGCAAAGAGACACTTGGTCACTCAACCAGGAAACACCAGGACTGGTTTGATGAGAATGATCAGGAGATCCAAGAGCTAATAGATCACAAGCGCAGGGCATTTCTGAGCCTTAAACAACAACCCAACTCGGGAGCAGCAAAGCAGCATTACAGGCGGCTCAAGGTTGAGGTCCAACAAAAAACCTGGGACCTAAAGAACAGGTGGTGGATGGAGAAAGCTCAGGAGATACAGCAGCTGGCCGACAGCCATGATGTGCGAGGATTCTTCATCGCAGTCAAGGCCGCCTATGCTCCAAACACCCAAGGCCCCCACCCCACTGCTGGCCAAGAACGGGAAATCAAAGACACCGAGGCTGGAAGGAACACTTCAAAGATCTCCTCAACCGAGACTCTGCCTTTGACTCGAGTATTCTTGACTCCATCCCGCAGCATGCTACCCGCCACCACCTCAGTGAGACCCCAACACTGCATGAGGTAGAAAAAGCCATAAGGCAGCTTAAGAACAACAAGGCTTCGGTAGCAGATGGAATCCCTGCCGAGACATTGAAGTATGGCGGAGAGGCACTACTGGCGCGAATACATGACCTCATCTCCCTCATTTGGAGGGAGGAGAGCATGCCGGGAGATTTCAGAGATGCAGTAATCGTGACCATCTTTAAAAAAGGGGACAAGTCCGACTGCGGCAACTACAGAGGAATATCCCTGCTATCAGCCACTGGGAAGGTTGTCGCTAGAGTCCTTCTCAACCGTCTTCTCCCTGTGGCTGAGGAGCTCCTCCCGGAGTCACAGAGCGGATTTCGTCCCCGACGAGGCACAATGGACATGATCTTTGTGGCGCGACAGCTGCAGGGAACAGCATCAGCCCTTATACATGGCCGCCTTCGACCTTACAAAGACCTTTGATACTCAACCGTAAGGGTCTATGGAGCAGCGTCCTCCGTTTCGGATGCCCCCAAAAGTTCGTCACCATCCTCCACCTGCTCCATGACAACATGCAGGCCGTGATCCTTGCCAACAGATCTATTACAGACCCAATCCACGTCCGGACCGGGGTCAAGCAGGGCTGCGTCATCGCCCCAACCCTCTTCTCAATCTCCCTCGCTGCCATGCTCCACCACCACGTCAACAAGCTCCCCGCTGGAGTGGAACTAAACTACAGAGCCAGTGGGAAGCTTTTCAACCTACGCCATCTCCAGGCCAGGTCCAAGACCACCCCAACCTCTGTCATCGAGCTACAGTACACGGACAACGTCTGCGTCTGCGTGCATACAGAGGCTGAACTCCAGGACATAGTCGACGTATTTACTGAGGCGTACGAAAGCATAGGCCTTATGCTAAACATCCGTAAGACAAAGGTCCTCCACCAGCCTGTCCTCATTACACAGCACTGCCCCCCAGTCATCAAAATCCACGGCGCGGCCCTGGACACCGTGGACCACTTCCCATATCTTGGGAGCCTCCTGTCAACAAGAGCAGGCATTGACAAGTTCCAACACCGTCTCCAGTGCACCAGTGCAGCCTTCGGCCGCTTGAGGAAAAGTGTTTGAAGACCGGCCCTCAAAACTACCACCAAGCTCATGGTCTACAGGGCTGTAGTAATACCCACCCTTCTGTATTGCTCAGAAATATGGACCATGTATAGTAGACACCTCAAGTCGCTGGAGAAATACCACCAACTATGTCTCCAAGATCTTATAAATCTTCTGGGAGGACAGACACAGCAACATTAGTGTCCTCGACCAGGCCAACATCCCCAGCGTTGAAGCACTAACCACACTTGATCAGCTCCGCTGGCAGGCCACATTGTCCACATGCCAGACACGAGACTCCCAAAGCAAGTGCTCTACTCTGAACTTCTTCACGGCAAATGAGCCAAAACGTTACAAGGACACCCTCAAAGCCTCCTTGATAAAGTGCAACATCCCCACTGACACCTGGGAGTCAATCTCTGGCCAAAGACCGCCCTAAGTGGAGGAAGTGCATCCGAGAGGGCGCTGAGCACTTCGAGTCCCATCACTGAGAGCATGCAGAAATCAAGCGCAGGCAGCGGAAAGAGCGTGCGGCAAACCAGTCCCACCCATCCTTCCCTCAATAACTGTTTGTCCCACCTGGTGACAGAGACTGTGGCTCTCGTATTGGACAGTACAGCCACCTAAGAATTCATGTTAAGAGTGGAAGCAAGTCTTCCTCGATTCCGAGGGACTACCTATGATGATGATGATGATTATAAAACATGTACTGCTACTTTTGTTATTTGAGTTTCAGCTGTCTATAAACCAATATAATTTTACACCACAGCTTAATCAATTTAAACCGTCCAAAGCACACAAAATCAAGTGTAGCGCAACAGCAGCCAAGACTCTTGTTCTGTCTAAGTGGGATATGGAATAGCTTACACCCCAATTATGGCATGGTCTGGAGTTGGTTAATTTGGTCATCTCTTTTAATCATTCCTTTCCTGGCTTAGCATCTGTTTCCCATATGCCTGTCTGAACCACCTTGCATTGAAGGTGCTATATAAATGGCTGTTAGTCAGGCTGGACGTTGAATACCACATTCAGTTCTGGTCACTGGGGCACAAGAGAAACCTTTTCAAGCCCTGGAAGCATTGCGGAGAAGGGCCACAAGGCTGATTCCTCATGCCAGAAGAAATGTTAGGAGGACAGTTTAGAAAAACTTGGACACATCGGGGCCGAAATTGCCCCTCTCTTCAAGGCCGGTTACCACGGCAAACCTCCGGCTTTTTGTGAAATGGCCGCTTGTAGCCCAATTGCCCTGCCGAGTTTTCCCGGTGGCGTCCCAATTTTTTTCCCCCCACTGCTGACTATCTATCTTACATGCACGCCGCCGATCTACCCCCCCCCCCCGGACGGCTACATTCCTCATGGAAAATCTTCGGTCCACCCAGCAGTGCCAAAGCAATTTTTTTCCCCCCTGTGGTCCAGTGAGGCTGTGGCCTTCTGCAGCAGTGGTGCGGCTTCCCTTAAAGGGGAGGATGCACTTCCACTGCCACCATGTTTTTTTTGGCCCGTTTGCCATGTTGGCCCGACAATTATGCCCATAGTTTCGGCCAGGCCGCCAACAGGCAGCCTAGCACCCCGTCTTGGGTGCCAAGCCGCTGGCCCGGCCGCAACCCTCCCTGTATTTTTTTTAAAGTGAAGAGGAGAGCCGTGGTGACGTGGCGCCATGATGATGTCATCACGGCAGTCACTCCGCTCCGTACCCACCTTCCGCCCCTCAGTTGCTGTCACCGCCAGGTCTTTGCCCTTCAGGTGTAGTCACCGCCCCCATTATGATCGGGTTCCGGATTGGAGAGAAAACCAAAGAGCCAACTGTTGCTCAAGAGGCGACCTGAACCACAGCTGCGGTTTAAAAACCACCGAAACGGGTTGGGAACTACCCCTTCATCTTTTAAAGGAGGAGAATGGGAAGAGTTTTTGTAGAGATATGAGTCTGCCTTGAAACAATAATTCATGGGATGTGGATGTGGCTGGCACGGCAGATATTTATTGCCTGTGCCTGATTGCCCTCAAAGGTAGTAGTGAGGCGCCTCATACAACTGAGTGGCTTGCTAGGCCATTTCAGAGGACAGTTAAGAGTCAACCACATTGCTGTCATTCTGGAGTCACATATAGGCCAGACCGGGTAAGAACAGACGATTTCTTTCCCTAAAGGACATTAGTGAACCAGATGGGTTTTTATGACAATCCAATAGTTTCATGGTCACCATCATGGATGCTAGTTTCTTCTTCCAGATTTAAAAAATTAATTGAATTTAAATTCCACGGCTGCCGTGGTGGGATTTGAAATTGTGTCTCTGGATCTTTAGTTCAGGCCTCTGGATTACTAGTCTAGTAATGCATAGAAACATAGAAAATAGGTGCAGGAGTAGGCCATTCGGCCCTTCGAGCCTGCACCGCCATTCAATGAGTTCATGGCTGAACATGCAACTTCAGTACCCCATTCCTGCTTTCTTGCCATACACCTTGATCCCCCTAGTAGTAAGGATTACATCTAACTCCTTTTTGAATATATTTAGTGAGTTGGCTTCAACAACTTTCTGTGATAGAGAATTCCACAGGTTCACCACTCTCTGGGTGAAGAAGTTACTCCTCATCTCGGTCCTAAATGGCTTACCCCTTATCCTTGGACTGTGACCCCTGGTTCTGGACTTCCCCAACATTGGGAACATTCTTCCTGTATCTAACCTGTCCAAACCCATCAGAATTTTAAACGTTTCTATGAGCATCCACTATGCTACCTTGCCCTTAATGGGCCAAATAGAATGGAATAGAGAAGATTGATCCTGAGTACTATTTCGAGGAATTGGCAAATAGATCAGAATTTTCGAGTGATTGACATAGAATCATAAAAATTTACAGCACAGAAGGAAGCCATTTGGTCCATCGTGTCTATGCTGGCCGAGAAAGATCTATCCAGCCTAATCCCATTTTCCAGCTCTTGGTCTGTAGCCTTGCAGGTTACAGCACTTTAAATGCATATCCAAGTACTTTTTAAATGTGATGAGGGTTTCTGCCTCTCCCACCCTTTCACACACTGAGTTCCAGACCCCCGCCACCCTCTGGGTGAAAAAAGTGCTCCTCTAATCATTTTACCAATTACTTTAAATCTATGCCCCCTGGTTGTTGACCCCTCTGGTGGGGGAAATAGGTGCCTCCTATGCACTCTATCCAGGCCCCTCATAATTTTATACACCTCAATCAGGTCTCCCCTCTGCTTTCTCTGTTCCAAAGATGTATGGAATGGTCTACCAGATAGAGCAATAGAGCCAAAAATTCAAGTGGCTGTGATGCAGGTACTGTAGGTGTCTATGGAAGAATGAGTTAGATGGGTCAAAAAAATGATTTCCACAAGTAACTCTATGGCTACTTTAGCACCTCAAACACTAGTGATGCCCTTTAAAAAGTGTTTCAAAAAGGGTCGCCTCCATGACCATCTCTGTTATCAAATTGTTTGACATCAAGACATTGTGCATGACATCCTCCAATTCAACATTGGGCAGACCTAAGCCATCTTACTCGTTTTCTGCCAAAAGCTCTGTACTTATGCATCAGTTCCATCCCCCTCCACAGACACTCTCACAGGTTGAATCAGATGGCAAGAAACCTTGACTTGCTGTTCAACTGGTAGTTAAATTTTAAACTCTATGGGGCCGAAATTGGTGGACTTACTGTCTGCTGCCGCCGAGTTTTCTGGGCGCTCTCCCCTCCGACGGAGTTTGATGGAGGCCTCCTGCCGGCGGGGAGAGAAGACGGCAGGGGATCGTCCGCTGCCAGTTTGGTCTGGACAGTCCTTCACTCCAGCAGGGGAAAAGACCGCCGTGTGGAGGCAGGTCTTACCTCAACGGTAAGTATGAAGACCTGCAAAAAAAAGATTGGTCCACTTCTTTCTATCTTTTGCAGGGATTCAGGTGGGTAGGGCCCCCTGAAGGATTTCTAGTGTTTTTTATTTTGTGAAAATGTTTAACTTTATCAGTTTTCCCCCCTCCCTGGGCCAGACTCCATCCTCAGCGGTACTTTGCCGAGCATTGCATTTGCTGCTGAGAATGGGAGCTACCGCCCGCTGACGCACAAATTTGAGGCATAAGTCCCATTTTTGCCGCCGGGTAGTCTTTCCAAGATTTTTCCATGAAACTGCCGCCCAAAGTACCGTCAGGATCTCAGTGGGCAGAACTTAACTTTCACCAATTTCGGGGCCCATGTATTTTATCCAATAGCAAGATGGCTAACCTCTACTTCTGCAATATTGCTTGCCCCGGTGCCCCCACCCCCACTGCCACTGAAACTTTTGTCCACACTTTAGCTATCTCCAGCCTTGACTTTTCAATCCAAGCTTCTTGTAAACCTTTTTTGCTTTGCTTTGATTGTGAGTTCTGATCAGTCACCGATTTAGTTCGTCGTTAGTTTTGAGAACTTTTTTAAAAAAAATAACATGGTTAAAGAATGCATCAGGACGTCATAGCTTTAGAAAATGCCTTGAAAGCTGAAAGATCTCTCATTTGATCCCTGGTCTATGCTGAATAAGTGGGTGGTAAGGATACTGCAGTTGGCATCCGTGACCCTGGGATAGGGAGATTAAAATAAACTGCCGTGATTCATCCTGATCACCATCTGTAGACTCCTGCTGTAAAGTGCACATGTAAGGACAGAATTGGGCTTGACTGTAATTCACCTTGCAGTTGAATAGCCCGCCAACTCTTCCTGTCTACAGTTGAACATAAAAATGTGGAAACGTACAAATTATTTCAGGAATCAAGAGAGGTTAAATATCTCGCACATTATCCAATGCCATTCTGGTTTTATATTGATGCATGTTTAAGAATTACAATTTGATTTAACTGTATAAATGTCTCAATTATGATTCTTTGGCATGATTTGAACAGATCTACAGAGATGCCAAAGAGTGTCTGAACCTTCTATCCTACAGATTGGGTGCATCAGATTTCTTCTTTGGCAAAATGTGAGTATTGAAGGGGACGAAATGCTTCCAGCAAATTTCCAGATAAGCTGCACTTTCTGTGGGGGAAAAGATATAAACTATATACTGAACCCCTCTAATCAGTGCCTTGATTATCCATCTCCTCGATGGTCTCCCCAGAATTGACGTGGAGTTTCTCCTGACTCCGAACCAGTACAGTTGCCCCTCCTGGCACTCACCCCACGATGGCAATTGAGCCCTTGATTATCTAATTAGTGGGGAATGGGGAGAAGTGGAGTGGGGGAGAGAGAGGGGGAGAGAAGAGGCAAAACTCTTTGCTACAACAGATAATGGAAGATATACTGTATTGTTTAAAATATTTCAAAGGGAAGTCAACTGC
The DNA here is from genome assembly GCF_044704955.1 of Pristiophorus japonicus. Taxonomy (NCBI): domain Eukaryota; kingdom Metazoa; phylum Chordata; class Chondrichthyes; family Pristiophoridae; genus Pristiophorus; species Pristiophorus japonicus. Next base: position 51,071,661 of record NC_091977.1, read on the forward strand.
AGAACAACAGTGGAGTGTTTACACCTACTGTCCACTTGACCCATATGGATAAGCACAGTGAAATAATGCTGCATATTTTCTCATTTGGGACCCCAGCTATTTACAATATATATTAATGATTTAGACAAAGGAATTGAATGTAATATCTCAAAGTTTGCAGATCACACTAAGCTGGGTGGCAGTGCGAGCTGTGAGGAGGATGCTAAGAGGCTGCAGGGTGACTTGGACAGGTTAGGTGAGTGGGCAGATGCAGTATAATATGGATAAATGTGAGGTTATCCACTTTGGGGGCAAAAACAGGAAGGCAGATTATTATCTGAATGGTGACAGATTAGTAAAAGGGGAGGTGCAATGAGACTTGAGTGTCATGGTACATCAGTCATTGAAAGTTGGCATGCAGGTACAGCAGGTGATGAAGAAGGCAAATGACATGTTGGCCTTCATAGCGAGAGGATTTAAGTATAGGAGCAGGGAGGTCTTGCTGCAGTTGTACAGGGCCTTGGTGAGACCACACCTCGAGTATTGTGTGCAGTTTTGGTCTCTTAATCAGAGGAAGGACATTCTTGCTATTGAGGGAGTGCAGCGAAGGTTCACCAGACTGATTCCCAGGATGGCAGGACTGACATATGAGGAGAGACTGGATCGACTAGGCTTATATTCATTGGAATTTAGAAGAATGAGAGGGGATCTCAGAAACATATACAATTCTGATGGGATTAGACAGGTTAGATGTAGGAAAAATGTTGCCGATGTTGGGGAAGTCCAGAACCAGGAGTCACAGTCTAAGGATAAGGGGTAAGCCATTTAGGACCAAGATGAGGAGAAACTTCTTCACTCAGAGAATTGTGAACCTGTGGAACAACAGAAAGTTGTTGAGACCAGTTCATTAGATATATTCAAAAGGGAGTTAGATGTGGCCCTTACGGCTAAAGGGATCAGGGGTATGGAGAGAAAGCAGGAATGGGGTACTGAAGTTGCATGAACAACCATGATCGTATTGAATGGTGGTGCAGGCTTGAAGGGCTGAATGGCCTACTCCTGCACCTATTTTCTATGTTTCTATTTACAACTAGATCATGGATCACTAAAGGATTGCATGTACTCGAATGTAGATCTGCAAGGCACATCTACATCATGCAGCTTTTTTGGATCTGCAGGGATCTATTGTTTTTAAATTGCACTTGTGTATGCTTCTAGAACTTCTGTAAACTGAATGGGCCGTAATTTCTACGAGGCGTGTAAGCACCCATATGGACCGAGCAAGTTCCGCGAAAACCTGTAACTTGCGATCTGACAAGAATGTCTTGACCGATCCAACGCATCCCCAGAAAGAGGGCATCGCGGGCAGAGAGTTGGGCTATTTGCCCAGTGAATGCCCATGAAATTCTTACGCCTGAGCTTAAGAGATTTAAAAAAACAAATTTTATCAATCATTTATACATTAAAAAAAACCCTGTAAAATAAGGTAAGTTTATTGTTTTAGCCCCTTTAAAACATGTATGTTTATTTTACAGAAAAATAACTTTGTTTTAAATACTTAAATTCCATTTTAATTAATTTAAAATATGTAATGGTTTAATTTATTTGTGTAGTTGTATTTTTGGGTGTATTCCCATTCATACTTGTGACAGTTCTGTACATACAGAATCCCCATAAGCCATGAATGGAGATTCCCTTCTTTTATTGGTTGGGCCAGCCCATGTGATCCCAGGTGTGCTTGGGAACCGCATGCGCCCCTGAAGTACGTGGACCTCTACGCACAGGTATCCGGAGAGGTCCAGCACCGCGAATCTCCGTACCTTCTGGACCACCAGGTACGCGGGCATTTTATTTGCGGATCGGAGGCATTTCCCCGCAGCAAGGCTCCGATCGCAAATTCAGGGCCATTATTTTTGTCCGTATTTTAGATGTGTTAAAATAAAGTTAGAATACTGTAATGACAAAATTGTTAGACTTCTGTATTTTATTTCATACAATTTTGAATTAGCTAGAGTTAACATGAAAGCTGCCTTTTTTTTCTTTATATGAAACATATAAGATTCTGAGGGGGATTGACAGGGTAGATGCTGAGAGGTTGTTTCCCCAGGCTGGAGAGTCCAGAACTAGGGGACATAGTATCAGGATAAGGGGTTGACCATTTAAGACTAAGATGAGGAGGAATTTCGTCACTCGGAGGGTTGTGAATGTTTGGAATTCTCTGCCCCAGAGAGCTGTGGAGGCTGAGTGATTGAATATATTCAAGGCTGGAGTAGATAGATTTTTGGACTCATGGGGAATCAAGAGATATAGGGATTGGATGGGAAAGTGGAGTTGAGGTCAGAGATCAGCCATGATCTTATTGAATGGCGGAGCAGGCCTGAGGGGCCTTATGGCCTACTCCTGCTCCTAATGCGTATGTTCTTATGTTCGTGTTCCAAATGAAAGCTCTAAAATTAATATGTATCATATATCTGGGGGTTGTTATACAGATGTTAATTAAACTATACGTGGCCAAGCCATTAACAGATCCTCTGAAACAAGGTAATGTGTAAGCACCCGCTCATCCGTATTCTATAAAGAAGAAAGACTTGCATTTATACAGTGCCTTTCACGACCACCAGATGTCCTAGAACACTTTGCAGCCAATGAAGCTAAATTTTTTTAAAGTGTAGTCACTGTTGTAACATAGGAATTATAAATTAGTACGCATCATTGTGTCTTTAATCATGGGTGATTGATAGCTCTGACTTCAGATGCTTTTGGACAGCTTAAGTACTGGGAAATTTTCTTTAGTTCCGGCAAAAGATCTAATGTGGGTGGACTGCAAATTCATATCATCCGCATACAGTATTTGCATTGCAACGGTCTACATATTTAATGCAAAAGTCCTGTTTCTTTTCAAGCTGTATAAGAAATATCTTTTAAAAGGGCTTTTAGTTTTTAGATATTGCAATGACTCAGTATCTTGTATACTTGCTTCTGAATATGAACAAACTTGTAAATAAATCTGACAAAGGAATTTTAGCCTTGTGCAGTTTTTTTTACTGCCTTTAGGAATGCCGTGGTCACCCCATGTGATCGCTGCTGTATTATATAGAGGTTAATTGTTAATGCTGGGATTAGATCCCATACATGGGCCAGATGATATCAGACTCTTGTTTATATATGGAAACTACCGTTTGCAATGAACACAAGAAATAGTGTTTTGGGGGCAGGGCGGGGGGGAAGCCCAATGTAACAGTTAATGGCAGCTATTGTGGTCTAAATATCTCAGACCATACAGGCTATTTAAAGCTTCAATTAAAGTGAGTTATCAAAAACAAAAAGCAGCTATTATAAGCACGGAAAATGGGGACAGTAGAAGTAACTTTGCCCGACAGTCGAGAAAAGCCAGCGCTGAAATGTGTAGACTGATGTTGGAAGAAGAGGACACGATGTGGTGTAGGTACAAGGCCGAAGATAAGGAGCATCAGCTTCCGTACGAGGACAAGGAAAAGGAACGTTCCTGCAAGGTGGGAAATAAGAAACAGCAGCACTGGAGTGCTCACAAATTGGTAGAAAGCAGGCTGGTAACTGCCACAAAATAACAACTGCATTTAATGCTGTTGCAAATTATAAGGAAGGGGATGACATAGATGGATTCTTAAGGACATTGAATTATTAATGTGGGGAGAGAAGTGCAGCTGAAAGGCTGGTGCTCTTTATCTTAATAGTAAAATGCTTACTGCATTTTTAAGGAGTCGATCTGGTGCATGGTGGGAATTATAATGTGAACCAAGTGATTCGGGCTGCTTTTAATCTCACAACAGAAGTATATAGGCTTACATTTAAAATGTTCCCACTTTTTAAATTAACCAAGAACACAGGACAAATGTATTGAGGAAAAAGCCTGAGCAGTAACAACTGTCAGAATTGCCATTGTTTTATAACTTGAGTTTTCATTGTTTTATCTTTAGACCAACCAGTTTTGATGCCTTCGCATTTGGATTTCTTGCTCCTCTATATAAAGCCGAGCTGCCTAATGCTCACCTCCAGAAGCACTTGCAACAGCTCCAAAACCTGTGTCACTTCTGTGACAACATCCTGACTCAGTACTTCATACAAAGCTCTGCAGGTGAGTCACTGGGCATGGTGGGTGGAATACAGTACACACCAAACCCAACTTATTCCAGATCTATGCAGCATTTCAGTAGGAATACAATGTCCTGTTACATGCAACATGTAAAATAGTCCAGGAATGGATATAGCGATAATTTGTTAGGTGAGGAGATTTGGTAACTATTTGCTTTCGCCAAGCATGTACTTGCATCAAAGTTACATATCTATGGATTTCACTGGAAATAGTTACAGATTTTACTGTAAGCCAGTTTTTTTTATAATGGCATCATTTGTGATATTGGAGTAATGCATCAGTCATGGCAAAACTGTAGCAGATGGAGTTCAATGTGAGGTCATCATCTTTGGACCCAAGAAAGACGGAGGGGATGAAATTGCCCCTTATTGTAACCCTGTTAGTGCCTCCGGGGGGGCGCCAACGGGACGCAATGGCGTTTTTGCCTGGGGGGGGAGGGTGGCTAGCTCCTCCGGGGGTTTGGGGGGAATGCTGTTCCAGCAGCGCCGTTCCCTACGATTACCGCCCCGGGCCGGCACACTCCCAGCGATGACGTAATCGCCATGCACGCCGACCCCTTTGTGCCCCGCAGGCCGCGAGGCTGATTGCGCGGGTTGCAAAGCTGGCGGACATCCGCCGCCGTGGCGTCCCTTAAAGGGGAGACCTTTAGCACCGCGGGCTGTCACTTTTGTTTGTCAGCCGCCTCTTGCGCCGGCTCGACAATGGCGGCCTTGGCGACGACCAAGCCGCCATCATGCAGCCCGGCACTCCGTTATGGGTGCCAGGCTGCTGGCCCGCTCGATTGCCACCCTGGGTGCCTAGTAGCGGTGGCCTAGAGTGCGCAATGGCCCTTAAATCAGCGTCACGCTGCCACCCCAGGGAGCGCCTCTCCAAGGAAGGGGAGCACCTGAGGGCATTCACGACTTCCTTTTGAGGGGCACACGGCCCAATTCCTCGTCAGGGCGGGACTTCTTGGCCAGGCGATAAAAGTCCCAGCCCCGTAATGTTAACTCCCCCAATCGGGGCGAGTGGCAATTTTGGCCCCCGAGAATTTTCTAAATGGTGACAAGCTAGGAGCTGTGGGTGAGCAGAGAGATTTTGAGGTCCAAGAACAGAAATCGCTGAAAGCTGGTGGACAGGTACAAAAAATAATTTTAACTATTGGAATGTTGGCTTTTAGCTCTAGAGAGCTGGAATACAAAGGGCCTGCAGTGCTATGTTCCAGCTGTGCAGAGCCATGCTTAAACCCCATCTGAAGCAGTGTGCTCCGTTATGGGTATTGTACCTCAGGAAGGATATATTGGCCTTGGAGGGTGTTCTCTGCAGATTCACCAAAACGATACCGGGGCTAAAAGGGTTAAATTATGAGGGCAGGTTGCACAGGCTCGGCTTGTATTCCCTTGAATGTAGAAGATTAAGGAGTGATCTAATTCAAGTGTTTAAGATGATTAAAGGATTTGATAGGGTAGACGGAAAGAAACTATTTCCTCTGGTGGGATGTCCAGAAAAAAGGGGCATTATTTTAAAATGGCAGCTTGGTCATTCAGAGGTGATGTCAGGAAGCACTTCTTCACACACAGGTTAGTGGAAATCTGGAACTCTTTTCCCCCGAAAAGTTGTTGCGAACATAAGAAATAGGAGCAGGAGTAGGCCATTTGGCCCTTCGAGCCTGCTCCGCCATTCAATAAGATCATGGCTGATCTGATCCCGGGCTCAGCTCCAATTCCCCGCCCGCTCCCCATAACTCTTGACTCCCTTATTCAAAAATCTGCCTATCTCCACCTTTAATACATTCAATGACCCAGCCTCCACAGCTCCCTGAGGTAGAGAATTCCAAAGATTCCCGACCCTCTGAGAGAAGAAATTCCTCCTCATTTCCGTTTTAAATGGGCGACCCCTTATTCTGAATCTGTGCCCCCTTGAGGTTAGGACAATTAACAATTCCAAAATTGGGATTGATAGATTTTTTTTGTTAGGCAAGGTTATTCAGTTACGGAACCAAGGCGGGTAGATGAAGTTAAGATACAGATCAGCCATGATCTAATTGAATGGCAGAATGGGCTTGAGGGTCTGAATGCCCTGCTCCTGTTCCAATGAGGATGCAGTTTGTTAATGGCTTAAAGTACGTTTCTTCCACTGACTGGATTTAAAAAAATGTAACCCCACTTTTTAAAAAAGGAGGAAGACAGAAAACGGGGAATTATAGACCGGTTAGCCTGACATCGGTAGTGGGGAAAATGTTGGAATCAATGATTAAAGATGTAATAGCAGTGCATTTGGAAAGCAGTGACCGGATCAGTCCAAGTCAGCATGGATTTATGAAAGGGAAATCATGCTTGACAAGTCTTCAGGAATTTTTTGAGGATGTAACTAGTAGAGTGGACAAGGGAGAGACTAAGTGCGTGCCTGCCAGTCAGATTGCTCCGTCCCTCCCCCGCCGAACCTCTCCAGTCTCCGAGTGAGTGCCAGTCCTAGTCCACTTGGCTTCCCGCCCCTAGCCCAGGCCGAATGGCCTCCGATGTACTTGCCTGCGCCGATTTTTTTTAACTCTCCAAGGGTTTTCTCGAGGGTCCACATACGCTGGCCTAAGTAGAAATAGAGTAACCACCAGCTGGCCAAAGTTGCCTAAATGGCCAGAATTGGTGTAAGTGGCTGGTAATGCCCTCTTTTGAGAAAAAAAAACTTAACTAAAGAAAAAAATAATTAAATGAGTTACACTGGTGCAAATTGATTGGGGATTTTTAAGTTAGGCCAGAAAAAGCAGCCTACTCCAAAAAAAAAAGGCGCAAATACTGGGGAAAATTGAGCCCATTGTCTCTAAAGCTTTCCACCTCACTGACGTTAGGCAGACTGGCCTGTAATTGCCGGGTTCGTCCCGCCCCCTCCTTATTTGAACAGGGGTATAACATTTGCAATCCTATGACACCACTCTCACATCCTAAGGATTGGAAGATTGTGGCCAGATCCTCTGCCATTTCCACCCTTACTTCTCTCAGCAAGCTTGGATGCATCCTAGGGTGCTTTTAAATGCACTGCTTCATTTTACTCAAATTGCTGAGTTTTTTTTAATTAATGTCCCTTTTTGAAGCCAGGATTCCAGCAAAGCAGTGCAAGTTTAATTAAAAAGAAAATTCACATACAGTATTAATGAGGCAACTTACCAGAGAAGAATGCCATAAGTCTAAATTCTTGTCCTTCTCTCCTTCCCCTTGGAGAGATGGTATATTTTCACAGGGACAGAAATCCAGTCATGGACTTCATATTTGTGCTTAATCTTGGCTCTGAACATTCTTTCTGTTGACTTCCAAGATACATTGATGGTGTTGTAGAATCTGAAATGCATAGAAAGAGCTCTTTGTATAGATCAGATATTTAAGCAAATAGGGCTGGAATTTCATCAGCCTTCCGCCGCGTTTTTCGACAGTATTTCTTCATTTTGGGTGGAAACCCACCCTGTGGGAAATTCATTAAAGTGTTCCACCGGCAGTTTTGAAATATCGCTGGGGAGCGGACCACCGGTGTGCAACACTCAACAAAAAAAAACGTTCCGCCCTAGTTTGATCACAGCGGTGACCCGTAGATGGGGAAAAAAACCGGCGGGAAAATCCAGTCGGAGCAGCCTTTGGTACGGCGGTAGGTATGAAACCCTGCAAAAACGGTAAGTTGAAGTTTTAAAAAAATACTTTTTCAGCGATTCAGTACAAAAGGGTCTTGTGAATGTTTTATGATTTAAAAAAAAATGTTTTTAAAAAATTTTTTGTTTTTTGAAAAACAATTTTTTGTTATTTTCCCAACTTGTAGCGGTAATCAGCCTCGGACTAAAGATGACGAGAATCGTGTTTTCCGCCGCGAATCCTTGTACAATGCCGATTTTTCTCGCCGGGTGGATTTTTTTCCTTTTCATGAATTTTCCGCCGGTCTTAATAGCAGAGTCATCGCGGTTTTTTGGGTGGCAAACCGGTGGTGGTGGTTTTTGATCAATTTCCAGCCTATGGTTTGCTTTTGAATGCATTGTTTCATTTTTTTTAATTGAACAATGTTAATATAGCCTGATTACGATGGGATTTGCAAATGTTGCTTTATAAGGGCCCCAATCTCTAGGCGTGTAATAATTCATTGCATGCATACTCTTTTGTCTCACTGTTGCTGAAACGCTCCTCTTGCTGCTACTTTGTTCTGCGTTTTTTTTTATGCTGGCCTCTTAGAAGATGTGGTGGATGCAAACCTGCAGAAGCTGACGCAGCTTGTAAACCAGGAATCCAACCTGATTGAGAAGGTTGATTCTTTTAATTGCTTTTTCTATTGAACCAGTCTGTTCTATAAGTACCAAGATCCTGAATTCACTCCCCGTCTAGTTGGCACACTGAACAGCATGTATTAGTTTAAAGTATTCCTACCAGATTATTGCATAATCCATCACAGTTTGAATTCTGATGCACTGTCTAGTGCCATGCTGAGTCATACAGACAAAGAATTAATTCCTTTGTGCTGAGTCAGATGTATGAACACCCCAATCAGCCTGTGTTTGTGTGCTAGAGAAGGGAATATTCATAGAAGACTCTACTTCCCAATGGCTGTCCAGCAACACTTGCCTGAAAGTGTATGGAAACCAGGTGAGGCCAGAATCCGACTTAGCTGCGATTTCCCCCGCCAGTTGGATATCTGCTACTATGCACTGTCTAAACTCTCTCTCGTGGCAAGGTTCTGGAAAGCTGGTGACACCTGCAAAACTGACAGCAGGAATTACCACGTTCATGGGAAGAAGGAAGGAAACTGGAAAAGGAAATTCCAACACGTACTTCAGATACGTGCAAAGCTGATCCTTTGTCACGCTTTGTCTCTCTTTCTGGAAAGAGTCACTAATTCTGCTGATTATAATAACTCACCATGTCTTGTTCATACTGGAGCTGAAGTTAAGCATAGTGAGAGAATATTGGTGTATTTTTGACACTACAATTTTATTTCAATTATGGCAGTGTTAAGATTATATTTTTTTAATCATAAAATTAAAACCGATTCATGTAAATAACTTTGGAATAAATGAACTTGTGTTGCCACAATGTCATACAATATATTTTGATAATTGTCACAAATAATCGGCTTTGAAATCTAATCTTTTTAACAATATAGAAATATTTCCAATATGTAGATTGACCCGAAGTAATGCATGCAGAGTGCACTATTTCCATCTTTTAGTCACATATGACATATAAAAGCATTGGCACATAATGCGAAAGAACAACGTTTTTAGGTGAAAATTTGTTGAAGTAGAAGAAACCAATAATGTTACTATTAGAAAATTACATTTCTTCAGTTTAAATTTAAAAACATTAAATCCAATTATAAGCATGAAGACCTATCTGTCAAATCTTTAATATTTTTTTCTCCTGTAGATGGACGATAATCTTCGCAACAGCCCCCAGCACAAACCTTCAGGTGCAGCCCCCTCAAAACTAAGCCCCACGAGCAGTGAAGCCTGCGCATCACACCGTTGATTGTATTGACTGTTCGTTTTTGTCACCTATATATTTGCAGTACGTCTTGTGTTGACAGAACTTTAACATGGCTACGGATCGAAGAGCTGGACTGTGGAAATGGGAGATAAATAAAGCGTGCCATTTCAAGGTGAGGTATCTGAGGTCCTGTATCCGAGACGGAGAATTCTGAAAGCTTCACGTAAAACAGTGGAACTCTATATCTGTTGTTTCCAGTTCAGCAGCTGGAGCTAAGGAAACAGCACCCTTTCAGAAGCAACATTTCGGGGGCACATTTCTGATTTTTGAAAAAAGAATTAGAGTTTAATATGTTTTAAACTACAATAGACAATTGACTGCTGTTTGGGGCTCTCATTTGATATAGCTCTACTTGTTCTAGATGGAGGTAAGGCGTGCCAGTTTTTGATGGCTTGACCAGGTGGCTGCCAATTCTGGAGGCAAACGTCATCTGGAAGCAGCAGCATTTCCTAGAATACTGTACTCTTTTAGCCCCGCTGTCTATCATATACAGGTGCTGTCCAACTCTGGCTGGCTGCAACAAGTGAACAACCACTCCTTAATAGCTCTCGTTAGTAGCTTGTTTGAACTGCAAAGGTTGTACCTCAAGTAATCTTTGTAAAGGGCTGCAGTTATTTGACCTTAATCAATTCATTGTTGACTCCATGGTTTTAATGGAGACATCTTTAGTACAGAATGGTAAAGTATTGTAAATGATGTTATTTTCCTAAAATCCCATAGATCAGTTAATAAAGTAAGGACAATGTTGGAATGCATTTAAAACCATTTTGACTTTAGGAGCAGCAAAAGCTTTTGGAGAAAAATGTGCTTTTGAATTTTTTACATTGATCTATTTCATGAATATATGTAATAGTTTCTAACTGACAGTTTTCCCATGCACTTCAATCAATTGGCATCCGTTCAGATTTGTACCCTATCAAATTTAGTTCAGATGCTGCAGTGGGCTGAAGTCACAAAACTTCTTGCAGTTGAAACTGAATCCGTTAACATGGGTTAGTGTATAAAATTTAATATCAATATGTGCAACGGGGAGTACCTTCAGTGCAGAGCGTGAACAAGTACTCTTAATGGATTGTTTGCAACCGATCATTTGAACCCCAATTATTCAAGAATGGTTGTAATTTGGTTTAAACATCTTTGTTTAAACTGTAAATTGGTACATGAATACTAAAATGTCAGTTAGGAATGGTACGCTTTAATTGCAAGTCTATTGTGATAAAACTCACTTTTTCCGAAAAAGGACACTGATTAATGTGCCTTTAATTACTTTTTTGTTAAACTCCTCATTCTGTCTTGATAAAGTACGGCGCTCTTTATATAAAAACAAGTTCTCATGCAGAAAGAAAAAAAGCTCAAATTATTACATTTACAGAAATATTCTTTGAAGGTTTCGTACATTTTCTGTGTTTTATGCTGTCCCATGTTTAAAATTCTCCTCAAGAATACTTTATTTACAAAATTAAAATCGGCAGTGTGAACATCCTTGTGCACAGCCAAGAGTACTGTGAAATGTTGTTAATAGCAATTTAAATGCAAGAAAAGTTCATGAATGTACTGGAAAAGACAGTTTTCAGTAGGCATCTATATCCCTGAGATTTTCAATTTTGAAAGTTTTTTGAGAGGATTGGGAATATTTGCACAAGGCTGCTCAGTAAGTATGATTTAATGAGTTAGATGTAAAGATTGAACCAGCTTCTGCTAACCATCAATCTTTTATAGTATTGAGTTTGTATCTAAGCAACTAGACATTACACTTTCAATTGATTAGTGCTGCTCAAACCTATTGATGGCTTGTATGTTGGCTTTATGTGTGCTTGGTGTAACTTGAGCTGGTGGGAACACAGTTTGTTTTTAAGTGTTACACGACAAGAGTAAATGTTTCCTGTCTACAACTAATACAGCTGATTTTTCTATTGCTAATTTAATGTTTAGGTTGGCTGTATTTCATATATTGCTAGGATATTATTACTGCTGCATACCGCACTTTATCATTTATCTACAGCAACTTATATCCAGATGGCTGGAACTTAAACTGGCCACCTCTAAATGTTTGTTGTGCACATTTCAATTTTTTTTGTAGAGGAAGTTTTGCACTAGGAGTTTTTCCACAATCATTTAATAGTTCCTGATTATGTACAATAACAGCTGCTGTTTTTAAAAACTTGAAAACCTTTATTTCAAAATTTTCATCCTTGTTTTCAAATCCCTCCATGGCCTCGCCCCTCCCTATCTCTGTAATCTCCTCCAGCCCCACAAACCCTCCCCGAGATGTCTGCGCTCCTCAAATTCTATCCTCTTGAGCATCCCTGATTATAATCACTCAACCATTGGCGGCCGTGCCTTCAGTTGCCTAGGCCCCAAGCTCTGGAACTACCTGCCTAAACCTCTCCACCTCTCTACCTCTCTTTCCTCTTTCAAGACGCTCCTTTAAACATGCCTCTTTGACCAAGCTTTTGGTCACCTGTCCTAATTTCTCCTTATGTGGCTTGGTGTAAGTTTTTATGTCTTTATAATATTCCTGTGAAGCACCTTGGGTTGTGTTATTATGTTAAAGACGCTATATAAATACAAGTTGTTATATTCTAAAGTAGTCGTAACTGCTGGGATTGGAAATTTAGTGTTAATTTTCAACACTTCTGTTGGTTTCATCAGATTCTGTGGGTTTTTTTGTTACAAAAGCATCATTTTCAATTGTTCCTCCTACTTGCCATAGTGGCAAATACAGATCTGTGCACTGGCACAGAAAGAGCATCCAAGCCAAAAAGGCAGACAAGTAACCCTGAGGAACAGGTGTGCCTTTGTAGGTAGATAAGAGTCACTCTGAGAAGAAAGTGTGCATACATACATGCAACGGTTCAAGAAGGCGGATCATCACCACCTTGAGGGCAAACATAAGAACATAAGAAATAGGAGCAGGAGTAGGCCATTTGGCCCCTCGAACCTGCTCCGCCATTCAATAAGATCATGGCTGATCCAATCATGGACTCAGCTCCACTTCCCTGTTGCTCCCCATAACCCTTCATTACCTTTATCGTTTAAAAATCTATCTATCTTCCCCCTTAAGTATATTCAATGACCCAGCCTCCACAGCACTCTGGGGCAGAGAATTCCACAGATTTACAACCTTCTGAGAGAAGACATTCCTCCTCATCTCAGTTCTAAATGGGCGACCTCTTATTCTTAGACTATGCCCCCTAGTTCTAGATTCCCCATGAGTGGAAACATTCTCTCTGCATCTACCTTGTTGAGCCCCCTCAGTATCTGATACGTTTCAATAAGATCATCACCTCGCATTCTTCTAAACTCCAATGAGTATAAGCCCAACCTGCTTAACTTTTCTTCATAAGTCAACCCCTTCATCTCAGGAATCAACCTAGTGAGCCTTCTCTGAACTGCCTCCAATGCAAGTATGTCCCTCCTTTTTTAAATAAGGAGACCAAAACTGTACACAGTACTCTAGGTGTGGCATCACCAATACCCTGTACAGTTGTAGCAGGACTTCCCTATTATACTCCATCGCCCTTGCAATAAAGGCCAACATTCCATTTGCTTCCTGATCACTTGCTGTGCCTGCATACTAACTTTTTGTGTTTCATGCACAAGTACCCCAGGTCCCGTTATACTGTGGCACTTTGCAATCTTTCTCCATTTAAATAATAACTTGCTCTTTGATTTTTTTTTTCTGCCTGAGCTCACACTTTCTAACATTATACTCCATCTGCCAAATGTTTGCTCACTCACTTAGTCTGTCTATGTCCTCCTGCAGCCTGTTTATGTCCTCCTCACACATTGCCCTTCCTCCCATCTTTGTATCATCAGCAAACTTGGCTACATTACACTCAGTCCCCTCTTCCAAGTCGTTAAATAGATTGTAAAGCGGAGTAACCACTGGGTGTTTTTAAAACTTCATTCCTACTGCAGTAAAGGCATTCATTTAGCATTATTTTTGCACCTTTCTCCTGTTTTTAGTTGATGTTCTCTAAATTTCGCAATTTATTTTGACGATCTGTCATTAACAGCATGTGAATATTTTGAAAGCTTCAAAAGATGTTTACACCTTCAAAGATCCGTGTTGGAAAGGTGGCATGCATTGGTTCTGTTCTTGTGTTGTAACCTTGAAGTAATGTGACAGACCATGCACATTGACTGACGAGACTATTTTCTTTCTATTCATTCTCGGGATGTGGGCGTCTGGCAAGGCCAGCATCTACTGCCTGACCTTAGTTGCCCTGAGCAGGTGGTGATGGGGCTGCCTTCTTGAACCATTGCCATACGTGTGGTGATTCTTGGTTATTCCTTGTAGTAATCTTTGATACAACTGAGTGGCTTGCTAGGCCACTTCAGGGCAGGGTTAAGAGTCACATGTAGTTCCAGACCAGTTAAGGGCGGCAGGTTTCCTTCCCTAAAGGACGTTAATAAACCAGTTGGATTTTTCCGACAATCTGACAGCTTCATGGTCACTTTTACTGCAGTGTTCCCTGAAGCTGTGCGGCTGCACAGCACTCTGGAGCTCCCGCGCAGCCGGCTCACCAGCTTTTAAAGGGAAAAGAAACCCTGCATACACGGCATTTTGAATGGGCTGTGTAATCCGTTAAAGGGGCCGTGTGGACCCCGCCAAAAAATTAGAGGGAACATTGTTTTACTGGTGTTGGCTTTTATTTCCAGATTTGTTTTTAAACCGAATTCAAATTCTCAAACTGCCATGTTGGGATTTGTTGTCTGGTTTAATTAGACCAGGTCTCTGAATTGCTAGTTCAGTAACAACCACTACCATACCCACGTATACTCTCTGACAGTGATCTAACCTCAATCAGGATAATAGAACAGGCAGTGAGTATTACCTCAATCGAGTTAATCGTGTGACGGGCCTTGGTTGTCCTTTTTAAGTGGTATGTTGTAAGTTTCATAAAGACATCGTATGAAAGATCTACAGAGCCAAAGCATACTGAAACCTTCAGATGTTTGGCTCGCAGTGCAGTCATCATAATAGTGTGCAATAACCAGGAGTTGAAAAAAAATCATTAAAATAGATGAATTAATGTGATGGGGGTCAGATAGTAAGATATTCAAATTAATTACCTTTAATTTAAAATAACAAATATTTGGACTGTTAGCCTTCTAACTGATTTGTTCTAAGCTCTGAGTAATGTGCCTTAGATTTAGGCACTGTGGTTATATTGACTTTCACTGAATGCAGAGAAAGGGTCAGAATCACTTCTCGTTTATTGCTGTGGGTTATCAGGGATTGTAAACTCATGTTTTTAAGAATGTGTTTTTTTTTTTAAGAGACTGCAGCCATTGATCATTCCAGTCAAGGGAAGGAGTGTAGCAGGGGAAAATGACAGCCCTTCCTCTGAATTCAGAGCCCCCTAGAAAAATAAGAAATTGTAGCAGAAATGCTGCATCATAGAATCAAAGAATGATACAGCACAGAAGGAGGCCATTCAGTCCATCGTGCCTGTGCCGGCTCTTTGAAAGAGCTGTCCAATTAGTCCCCATAGCCCCATATATAAATGGATGCCCCATGCAGTTGCTTATAGCGAGCTGGATGATGTGTTGATCTATAAGTGTGTTATCATGTAATTCTATTGTTGAAGTGAATTTGTGTCCTTTTTAAGGTTAAATAAAGACTAGGGGAGGTCAATCTGGGTTTAGTCTCTCTTGCATTTGCAGGCTAAAAGGTTGTTACAAATTTCAGGCTGGAAGTCAGAACCCTGGTGAAGCTGCCTGGTTTTGTGTCTCTTACAGTCAGTGTCAATTTTCCCTTATTATTTCTCTGTATATTGGAAGTACTGTACTAGCTACTCCTGGTAAGTCAGAGAATGTGGTATTTTATAAGGATAGCAACATTATACCATGTGAAACACAGTAGGTCTGCAATTCCTGGAGGCCTGCACCACTGGAAGTGTGGCAGGGCATAACTCTGACTCGGTGTTGATCCCCCGTCGCACTTCCTGGATGGCGTTAAATGCCTGGCACTGTGTGGGGCCATAAATGTGTTAGAACTCTCAAAAGGTTGCATTTTTAAAATTGCCATTATAAATCTAGCACTGCGCGCCTCATTCTGCCAGCATGTTAACCTGGCACACAAGTCCGTGTGGGTTTCTTGACAGGTAACATCATCCCATGGATCCTGCGTCTTACAGCATTTAGTATGGATAGGGGGGCAGATGTAGAAGAGCCTGCCTCCACCTTTTGTCATAATTTTTAATGTCGGTTGTAAAATTATGTGGAATCCCTCCCTTCTGCTCTCCCTCCCTTCTCTTTCCCCCCCCCCCCCCCCGGCATCTTTGAAGTATCCTTTCAGGCCCAGGAATTTTGGGCCCGATTATTTTGCTGCTAAAGTGTAGGCGAGCGCACCTTTTAAGATTACATGGTGTAATTACTCTGCATTCTTTAAATCAGAGTTTGGTTTTCTCTTTTTGTAAAAAAACCCGATAGCCAAGGTCAATTAGGAGTTGGATATTATGACTCCCATGGCAATTAGATATTTTCTGTGTTAGGGAAGTATCTCTCTCTTGACACATGATACAGAAAATAAATTAGCATCTAGGCAAGTGTGATGAACAAAACATGCACTAGACATACCCAAGACATAATGGCCAGCGTCCGCTGTCATTCCGCCTTTGAAACTGACCGCAACTTTGGGATTTAGCGCAGGCACGTGCGGAAATCCCGAAGTTGCGGTCTGTCATTGATCGCTTAGAAACTGGCTGCGCTGTGCCCCCCTCTCTTCCCCCCCCCCCCCCCCCAGAGCCAGCAATCAGTGAAATCTCGTAAATTACTGAAATGAACAAAAACTTCTGCTCTTCCGCAGTAAGTACGCTGTTAAATTCCACACTAAAAGTTAAATCCAAAGGGATTATTAGGTGTAACTGGAATTTTAACAGCGTATTGACTGCTAAACAAACCTTAAGGGCCTGGAAAACACATTTTAATTTTGTACAGCATGAAGTTTGTCCATTTTATTAAAAATTAACATTTTTAAGAAACTTTTCACTTTAAAAAAAAAAAAAAATTGTCCATCTTTATTTCAGGTTTGCCTTTTCCCCATGTGAGTGCCCCAATCGTTCTTATGCTCTCTCTAACGACTTTAAAAAGTTAGAATTTTAAGAGCTTACTCAGTGAGAATTCTGCGTTTTGATTGGCTGCTTAGACAGCCTGTTGACGCAACAGCAGTTCAAACCAGGGACTCCCCGCTATAGTCCATTGAATTGAAGGTCGGAAAACCTGAAGTTCTCGACAGAGGGATTGGGAGATCCTTGTGCGGAACGTACTTCGGGACCAGCAGTGAAAGCAATTCAGTTGAATATTTTGCAACCTACCCGCCATTAGTTCAGTAACTGATGATTTTTTTAATTAATCACTTTAATTTCACATTTTTCAGCTCTGAAATGGGGCTTGTAATTGCACCACTTGGCACAAGTACTGTTATCAAGATGGCCACCCTTTGATGTCACACTCTCGTTCGTTTTTTCATATTTTTTTATGTATAAAAAAATTGCCATTTAATGAACTGTAACCATTGAATTCCTAATATATCAGTGCTTCTCTTTCTGTTGCCTTTTCACTAATTGTTCACTAATCTTGTCATTTGTCTTGTCACTAATCCACTAGTTAGTAACCAGAGGACACAGATTTAAATTAATTGACAAAAGTACCAAAAGGAGATGAGAATTTTTTTTTTTTTACACACTGAGTAATCATGGTCTGGAAAGCAATGTGTGAGGAGGACACAAAAAATCTGCAAAAGGACATAGACAGGCTAAGTGAGTGGGCAAAAATTTGGCAGCTGGAGTATAATCTTAGAAAGTGTGAGGTCATGCACTTTGGCAGAAAAAATCAAAGAGCAAATTATTATTTAAATGGAGAAAGATTGCAAAATGCTGCAGTACAGCAGAACCTGGGGGTACTAGTGCATGAAACACAAAAGGATAGTATGCAGGTACAGCAACTGATCTGGAAGGCCAATAGTATCTTGGCCTTTGTTGCAAAGGGGATAGAGTATAAAAGCAGGGAAGTCTTGCTACAGCTATATAAGGTATTGGTGAGGTCACACCTGGAATACTGCGTGCAGTTTTGGTTTCCATATTTACGAAAGGATATTCTTGCTTTGGAGGCAGTTCGGAGAAGGTTCACTAGGTTGATTCCGGGGATGAGGGGGTTGACTTATGAGGAAAGGTTGAGTAGGTTGGGCCTCTACTCAATGGAATTCAGAAGAATGAGAGGTGATCTTATCGAAACGTATAAGATTATGAGGGGGCTTGACCAGGTGGATGCAGAGAGGATGTTTCCACTGATGGGGGAGAATAGAACTAGAGGGCCCAATATTAAAATAAGGGGCCGCCTATTTAAAACTGAGATGAGGAGAAATTTCTTCTGAGGGTTGTAAATCTGTGGAATTCGCTGCCTCAGAGAGCTTTGGAAGCTGGGTCATTGAATAAATTTAAGACAGAAATAGACAGTTTCTTAAACGATAAGGGGATAAGAGGTTATGGAGAGTGGGCGGGGAAGTGGAGCCGAGTCCATGATCAGATCAGCCATGATCTTATTGAATGGCGGAGCAGGCTCGAGGGGCCGTATGGCCTACTCCTGTTCCTATTTCTTACGTTCTTATTGCCTGTAAGGGTGATGGAAGCAGATTCAATAATAACTTTTTAAAAAGAAATTGGATAAATACTTGAAAAGGAAATTTTTGCGGGGCTATGGGGAAAGAGCAGGGGAGTGGGATAAATTCGATTGTTCTACCAAAAAGCCGGCACAGGCACGATGGGCTGAATGGCCTTCTTCAGTACTGTGTGATTCTATAATGATTGTATTGGGTTCATAACAGCTGATTTAGGAAAATTTGTTCAGTGTGCAACTTTTGAATGTAAAATGTTTTTGAAGGGTGCACATCTTTTATTAGAATGTATTTTTCTAAGCCTCTTTGCAGCTATTGCAATGTTGAATGTACAAAAAAAGTCACATCCAAATAAAGATTTTTAAAAAGTTTTTTTTTTGTGTAATATGTCACAGCTGATGTTTTACTGTTACAGGTCTACCATTTATTAATTGATACAGGCCTTAAAAGAGCCCCATGTAGAAACCAAAGTGGGCCTGGAAAAAGCTCCCCAAAGAACAATTCCAAGAATGTAGACCTTCACTTAAGTGGGGTCAAAATAGAACTTCCACCCTCAGCAAATCGTGACCCCGCTGCATTTACTTGTTGGTGAGTGGAGTCTCACCAAGACACAGCTTGCCACTGTGAGGGAGCCAAAGTTGGCAGTGCTATCCGAGGAGGAGGGGACATCTTATAAGGGGAAAGGATGCGTTTGACAGTCTCTCCAGGAGCTGAGGAATCTCTAACACAAGTTATGGGGGCTTTAAAAGAATGCTGGTAGCTCTCCCAAAATTCCCCAGTGTGGAATTGACCGCACCCTTTTCTGGTTGAGTGGATGGTACTTGCGGTCCAAGGAATGGATATTGGCTGGGTCCTGCCATCATTTATATGCGGCAGGCGGCCAAGATTCCTGCAGTTGGCAGGTGGAGGGAAATCTACCATAGAGCCAGCAGGACTTTGGATGTAATGGTCGGCCACCCGCCCCATTTCCCGCCACTATATTGCCTGATTTTGACCAATATAATGGAGAAAAATCCAACCCAACAAGTTTACTGTGAGTAGAACCCCACATGTCCCATACAAACTGTCCTTTACACAGGAAATCCTGATTAGCTCTAATTTTCTAGGAATGTCTTACTTATTCCAGAATGTAATTCCACAAAATTAAGAGCGGAAAAGATGTGCCCATGGTGCAAAGTTGTTCTTAAGATGAACATGCTATTGTTGCAGAGCTTGCTTGCTCTTTTCGCTTTGTTGCTTTAAATGCCAGAATTTACACACACACTCAGTTGTAGTCATCATCATCATCATCATGATCATTATAGGCAGTCCCTTGAAATCGAGGAAGACTTGTTTCTACTCTTGAAAATGAATTCTTAGGTGACTGTACAGTCCAATACGGGAATGACAGTCTCTGTCACTGGTGGGACAGACAGTCGTTGGAGGAAGGGGTGGGTGGGGAGTCTGGTTTGCCGCATGCTCCTTCCGCTGTCTGCGCTTGTTTTCTGCATGCTCTTGGCAACGAGACTCGAGGTGCTCAGCGCCCTCCCGGATGCATTTCCTGCACTTAGGGTGGTCTTTGGCCAGGGACTCTCTGGTGTCGATGGGGATGTTGCACTTGTCAGGGAGGCTTTGAGTGTGTCCTTGAAACGTTTCCTCTGCCCAACTGGGGCCCGCTTGCCGTGTAGGAGTAGAGCGCTTGCTTTGGGAGTCTTGTGTCAGGTATGCGAACAATGTGACCCGCCCAATGGAGCTGGTCGAGTGTGGTCAGTGCTGCGAATGTTGGCCTGGTCGAGGACGCTAACGTTGGTGCGTCTATCCTCCCACGGGATTTGCAGTATCTTGCGGAGACGTCGTTGGTGGTATTTCTCCAGCGATTTGAGGTGTCTATATGGTCCATGTCTCTGAGCCATTCAGGAGGGCGGGTTTCACTGCAGCCCTGTAGACAAGGAGCTTGGTGGCAAATTTGAAGGCCTGATCTTCGAATATACTCTT